>NC_052235.1:5308019-5627588 GCF_013401445.1 Tripterygium wilfordii
GAGGTTTGTATCCTTATCTATTTTTCCATTATACTAATAGCCGATGCTGAGATTCTAGAAACACAAAAAAAAAAAAAAAAAAAGTGAATATTGTTTTTTTTTTGTTAGCCTGAGTTTCCTTTTTCTGGACAAACTTATATGCATTTGGTGTTGATGCATGGTTTCGTATAATATGTAAAATGTGCACTTTTTAATTTATGTAAGCAAGACTGGTTAACTTGTCCAAACCTTTGGGTAGGTATCTTTTTATTCATATAATTGAAGAGCACCACTATTTCAAGTGGTCAAGCTCCTCGCTACCCAGCCCTAGGGGCAGAAGATCTATTCTTCCTCCCCATAGAACAATTAAAGAAATCACTGCGATTTAACTGTGATCAGCATAAACATACTCTTTAAGATAGAAGTATCATTTTTCTCTTGCTCTTTCCATTTGCACTGAAAAGTTAATATCAGCCTGGTGAATAAACCATGCTAACTGTGTGTGTACTCTGGTGAGCAAGTTCCACATTTCTATGTGTTTCCCTTGAAATGAAAATACCAGTTGGCCTGTGAACCAAGTCTTTTTTATTCACCGTCTCTTCCTTTGAAACGGATCCTGAAAGCTTTTGCGTTTCGACTGATTTTTTTTCCTTCCTTTTTTGTATTATGTAATCTGCCTATTTGTTTTCATGCCAATCTTTCTGCTTTGCAGAGATTACGGATTTATCAGCAAAGATGTGAAAATTTTGACAGTATAATCCATTCTTACACTTCTTGCTCGTATGCATGGGATGAACCTTGCAATCCACACCGTCTCATTGTTGAGGTATGCATACTAGTAAGTTTTTAAAAGAAACAAGAGGGGGGAAAAACCCATTAGTTTCCAATGCTGCTTGTTAGATCTTGGTGCTTCAGTAAATTTTTTTTATTACAAAGAATATTTACTAGTATAATTTTTTTTTGAGAAATGTTAGGTACCTGGAGAGCGTGTTATAGGGTCATATGCTCTTGATGATCTAAAAGAACATGTGCCTGTGCACCTGCCTTCAACCTCTGAGGTATTTTCTATTACTCTGTTTTCTTAGGTAAACATAGAATATCTGAAATGGTAGTTTTAAGTATAGGATTTACTTCTAAAATCACATGCCTGTCGTCCTTTTCATTCTCTTGCTGTTGCATAAAGTATTTATTTTTTGTAAGTAATGAATTTTTTCCAAGAAAACACTTGAGGTGCTAAGAACTGGAGGGAAGTATACAAGAATGTCATTTTAGGTCGCCTATTGAATAAGGTTGTCACGCAGCGATTCGGGGATGTGAGGAAAATATAACCTCATACAAACCACCCATAACATAAAATAAAATCTTACACGGGAAACACAAATGACAACCATAAAAGTTAGAAGGAAGTCCAAAAATAATCAGAAAAAAATGGGTAGTAATCTGTGATGCATGCCAAACCCAGTCCATCCAACCATAACCTTCGTACTCACCTCCCAAAACACCCAAACAAACAAAACACAACCCTCCAAACTCCCGAATATCCATAAATCACATGTATCACAAATCATGGGTCGAGTAACTGAACTCATCCAGAATACTCCTTATAGCCTATTCGAGTAATGGGTCTGATATCCGGAACTCCCCAGTGCTATTCTGGCCAAATTCCGTATGATTTTCGGAAAACTCACTGGTGCCCTCCCCAGTGCTGGAATTGAACAGGAATTTTTAAGGTCAATTGAAAATGCCAACCGGAGCCAAGGAAATAACACTCACTGATCAGAATAAATACTGCAATCTCACAGTGGGATTAACCCATTAAAAAAATGAACTCTGGCGAAAAAGCTTAATACTGCAATCTCACTGGTGCGTTTACTGTTCCTTTTGGCACCAAATACTGCAATCTCATCCAAACTTGTTCCGACAAGTAAGCACCGTCAACACCAAATTAGGCGTCTCTCCTTTTGCTTGCACGCTCAGAGACTTAAAGCAGCTTTTTCGGTACATCATTGATAGTCAATATTCTCCACATGCTGCTGTCCACCTCAAAACAGCCGCCTTGTATGTGCCAAGTGCCAAGTTCTATTTTATTTTATTTTTGATAAATAATTGTTGAGGATGAAACATGGGGAATGTGATACTTTTGCATTCACTTGCAATTCATAGTTATCTGAAGAATTCCTTGAAAAATATTTAGCAAGTTGAAACATTGGGAATGTGAATTATTACCGTCTCTTGGAATTCAACCATGAAGTTAGATATTTGGAAAATGTGCATTGAGAACAGCAGTACATCAGATAAGTCCAAAAACTGCTTGATTGGATGGCATGGAATATCTTTTCATTGGATGGTCTCATATGCAAGAAAATATCAAACTTTTTTATTTTTCACATGGATTTTTTGCCTGACTTGGAGAACCACATGGATTGCAATAAATCAATAAAAGAAAATGAGCAACTTATCAAACTTATGGTATCAGTTTGTCAATACCAACCTGTTGTCAAAGTTAAGTTCTTATACTATTTTTTTTTTTTTTTGTCTTCAGAAGCCCGAGAGAACGCTGTTAATATCGGTCAAAGCGGAGGGAGCAACAAAGGTTCATAGGTTGATAGTTTGGTATGGATGCTAACCCTTGTCTTATCCATTGATTAATGCTGTTTGCTTCTGCTCCAGGTGCTCAGCATTATTGATTCAAGTTACCATGTTCTGAAAGATATGAAAGATAATAGTTCCCCGTGGTTCAAAGAAAAAAGAAAACATGAGCATAAGCAGGAGGAATTTGTTGGTTACAAGGAAAGACTTTTGATTACAATTCCACAGATTGGTGTTTCGTTAATTAATTCTTTCCCAAAGGTAAGTGGAACCTCTATTTTGCATTTCTTAGGACAAATTTACGTAATATGTTTACCTTCTTTTTTTTCCGTAGGAATTGGTTTTTGCATGTGCCCAGAACATAACAGTTGATCTACTTCAGAGCATGGATCAGCAAAAAATTTATTTTCAGATCTCTTCGTTGCAAATTGATAACCAGTTGCCGACAACACCCTACCCTGTTATTCTGTCATTTGATCATGATCACAGAAGCAACCTTGCTGGCCATAGAGCAAGGGATGGTCATACAAAATTTAAAAGTGAAGTCATTCCACAGATTACCTGTGACAATTCTTGTGAACCTGTATTCAACCTAGCCGTTGCAATATGGAGGAAGAAGGATAGTTCACTTTTTTCATTCCAGTATATAAGATTAAGGTACTCATTGCTACATTCCGCATAGCTGAATTGTTTTGTAACTGATTCCATTCTTATTATATTCTATTGATTTCTTGCAGAGTGGCAAATATTCGTCTTGAGCTTGAACAGGACGTAATATTAAGCTTGCTTGACTTCTATAAAACTGTATCATCAAGGTTTCAGGATTCAATATTGCCTCTTTCTGATCCTACAATGCATCGTCTTTTCTATGATGTGGATTTCTCCAAGGAGAACTCTGCAAATGCTCTATCTCGTGAGCATGTCAAAGCGATGGATCACCAACTGAATTATATAAATGTTGCTCCAGTTGGTGGAGGTCATATAAGCAATGCATCACTACCATCAGTAGTTCCAATTGGAGCTCCTTGGCAGCAAATTTATGTCTTGGCTAGAAGACAGAAGAAGATATATGTGGAATTGTTTGATTTGGGACCGGTTAAGATTACATTGAGGTGAACGGATAACTTTTATTAATTAACAATTACTAAACCCCGTTCTTTATTTTGCTCATAATTTTTTGCCTATCCACTGACAATGATTTTGCACTTCGTTGTTTATAGCTTTTCTAGTAGTCCCTGGATGCTTAGAAATGGCATTCTTACATCTGGTGAATCTCTCATTCACGTAAGTCGGCATAATTCTTTGGAATCAGTGTTGAAATATGTATGAGATAGAATTGTGTGATCGTTTGTATTGGTTATTTTATAGTAAATATGGTTTAGAAGTTTGTGGTGAGTATGGTGCTTTGGAGTGTTAGGTTTTTGGATGTTTTAGCTTTATTTGTTTAGGAATACATGAGAAAATTCAGACGAGAGTATTTCCTGGTATATCAACAGCAACTGAATTTTTTTTTTCAAGCTCATGTTTGGATACTTAAAACCAGAGTAATAAGTAGATTAGTGTAATGGTATGTGTAAACTGTTCAAGTTTTTCTTATTTTGTGGTCGCACTAGAACTCCTAGTTGATCATTAATTGATCAGGTGTCTCTGAATTATAATAATTAACTAAATGTTGTACGTAAAAGGCTAGGAATGGCATGATGACCAAAACCAAGGCTTGTTCCAGTTGAGTGATTTCCGCAATAGCCTAACTTAATAAAGCATAGGAGGAACAACATAAATAAAATCATTGCAAAAGCATTGTAGTAATAACTGGAAAACTACTCCATTCTCAAGCAAAAATGTCTTGCTTGTTGTCTTAACCATGTTCTTCAAAAGAGAGCTTTTCTTTAACCAAGTTATTGATGTTGTCCGTGATTTGACCTCACTTGTTTGACCAAAACTTTACCCTAAGACATCGCCCAATATGTTGTAGTTAAATGATTGAAGAACACTTGTTCTTTCTATTTTTGACAAGCTTGTTCTTCCAGGGCATTTACCTCTTTCTTTCTTTAGTACAACTCCCATATTCTACTTTAACTACAACATATTGGGATTAAAGAACTCTAGAAATACGATTTTGCTGTCAGAAGAAGTTATTGTTTTAATCACACAAAAAAAATTTGTGGAACTAAGATGCTGGGGTTATTTTAATATTTTATCTTCCGTGGGTCTGCATTGATTCACTTATTTTATATGTTTATTCGTATCTACTATTAACATCTACTTTCATTACTTTGAGTTAAAACAATTTACAGAGAGGTCTTATGGCTGTTGCTGACATTGAGGGAGCACGGATTCATCTCAAACAATTGATAATCACACATCACATGGCTAGTTGGGAATCCATTCAGGAGATCCTCATCAGGCATTACACTTGGCAACTTCTTCATGAGATGTACAAGGTAAAAGACATAATTAAAAGTTGGCACCACATCCCCCACGTTGGACTGCATATAATAGTGATGCTTGCGGAGCCTTCCATGTGTTTGCTGAGCGTTTTCCTTCTATCACTAAGGCTCTTAATTTTCTTAATACGTGTCTTGTTAAACCTTAATGTAGCTCTTGAATTCACCTTTATTGTCATTCAACACCCTTATTATAATCTTTATTTCAGAAATTTACTGCCAGTTATGTCGTTACTCATTTGTGAAACCGCTGCTTAATTCATTGCAGTTATTATGTCTGACTTCTCATTTTAGAGTTCTTTTCATACTCTTGTAATTATATGGTCTGTAGGTGTTTGGGTCTGCTGGAGTTATAGGTAACCCCATGGGATTTGCAAGGAGTGTGGGGCTTGGTGTCAGAGATTTCTTATCACTTCCTGCCAAAAGTTTCTTGCGGGTATTAATATCTTTCAAATTAATAGAAGCGATTTCATCATTAGAATTTTAATAGATAGTTATTATTTCGACAGAGCCCTACTGGACTTATTACAGGCGTTGCACAAGGTACCACTAGTCTTGTCAGCAACACTGTGTATGCCTTGAGTGATGCTGCCACTCAGTTTAGTAAAGCTGCACACAAGGTATATTTATATCTGCCAATACTTGAAATGTTCAATGGATTACTTTTCCATTTGATGATTTAAAGGGATTCTTTTCTTTTAGGGTATTGTCGCATTTACATTTGATGACCAGTCAGTTGGAAGAATGGAAAAGCCACAGAAGGGTCTTGCATCGCACAGTAAAGGTGTAATAAATGAAGTCCTAGAGGTATCCCATCTCTGTGATTGATGGTTCTTTTCTTTTTCACGCACTTTTGGACTTTCAATTGGTATAGATATCACTTTAGGATCGTATAATAAATTTCAAGACTGGACGATAAAATGTGTTTTTTTTCCATCATCTAAGCGAACCAATATGTTCATCATCAGCATCCCGATCATCAACATAAAGTCTTATCTAAAAATGTTATCGCGTGGAAATAAGAAAGGATTTTAACAAATAGAACTCCGTAAACATTTTGTGCAGTCTTTTTATTTGTTTAATGTATTAAATATCAAAATATTGTTTGGCACTTCTGTAAAGATTGGTTGGTTATAAATATCTAGAAAAGAAATACTTAATTGAATAGGAAATATAATAAATGTTACTGGCACTTATGTTTGAAAGATAAAGGTCTAATGAAAATATTGTGAAACGATATCAAAATAGGATAATTACATTAGTTAATCAATAAAGGAAATCAAATTTCTAATAAAAGTTAATTTTCAAAATGACCTAAGGAAATTTAAGACCTATTCATGATATTCCCATTTCTTCAAGTGAATAAGTTTTCCATTTTATTTGCCGGCACCTTCTTACTGCCTTTGTTTAGTGTAATGTTTTTTGCCTTAGGGGGAAAAACAAACTAAAGTACATTATTATTAACAATCCTGACTATTAAGACCTTTAAGAGTAATTATTTGAATAATAAGTAAAGATTCATCCTTCCAACAGCTTAAACTTTTTGGATGAGTGGTGTTTCACATGTTGTCAAAGGCTTTGGTGAGCTTAAGGTCTTCAGTTTGAAACTCGCATCCACTTGTTTAAAATTAAACTATTGCATTTTTTAGGCTCCCCTTATTATGGGTTGGGTCTGGCTCACTTGAGGGGAAGTGTTAGACATTAGTTTCTTGTTCAAGTCACAATAGCAACCTCCCCTTATGTGGATGAGTGTGTGCATCATGCACTTGTCATTGCAAAATGCAATAAAGTGTGAATTGTGACTACACATGATTTAAAAAAAATTGGCATGCATGGAATTTTACTCTCGCAGATAGTTTGTTCAAAAAGATTGCCGAACTCCTGTCTTTGCGTTTTCATTCTATTATAATTATACATACATTCATCAGCGACAATTCGAATTTTGATGTGAAAATTTCTAGTACAGAATCCAATGAACACAGTTCAAATACTGGGAAAATTCAGTTGAATTTGCCCTTATTATAAAAGAAGTGCACACACTCTTACATTTTACTTAATATATATTACAGGGTCCAATGTCTAGAATTGATACTTCACATTGCTTCGAAAATATGTATCTACAGTCGGAAATACTTGTGTTTTGTACTTCTTAATACGCAATTTACAAGTGCTTTTTGGTTTCAGAACAAACAGAATAAATAGATGCACGATTTAGAGGTAGTTTTCAGTTTTCTAATATATTTTTCCCTGTCACACATTCCAGGGCCTAACCGGTCTCCTCCAATCACCGATTAAAGAAGCTGAGAAACATGGTCTCCCTGGTGTTCTCTCTGGTAATGCATAACAAAAATGTAGCAATTTTCATAAGTTCTACATCCTACCAAATATCTTCTACATCCTCTTTATATATCAACAGCAAAAGTATGGGGACAATCTTAAATTGCAGGCTTGTAAGTATTGGTGTCTCAAATTTAGATGTCCCTGCTTTGCTGCAGGAATAGCTTTGGGAGTTACTGGACTTGTGGCACGACCTGCAGCTAGTATCCTAGAGGTCACTGGAAAAACTGCACAGAGTATCAGAAACAGAAGTAGTCTGTACCAAGCAGGATCACAATGCTATAGAGTGCGCCTTCCAAGGCCTCTAAGTAGGGAACTTCCTCTGAGGCCTTATACTTGGGAAGAAGCTGTTGGAACATCTGTGATCGTTGAGGCTGATGATGGTTTGAAGCTCAAGGACGAGTTATTAATACTGTGCAAAACACTCAAACAAGCTGGGAAATTTGTCGTCATTACTGAGCGACTAATGTTGATCGTTAGTTGCTCAAGTTTGGTAGACTTGGGGAAGCCCGAATTTAGGGGTGTTCCTGTTGACCCAGAGTGGGTAATAGATTCAGAAATTGGTCTGGACAGCGTAATCCATGCTGATACAGATGAAGAGGTTGTAAACATTGTTGGTAGTGGTTCAGATACCGGTTTGAGGCAGAACCAACAGCATCCCAAAAAAGGCAGTGGGACAAGAACAAAGCGGTGGAATCATCCTTCCACACCTCTTCCACTTTTTCAGACCAATCTGGAACTGACATCTAAAGAAGAAGCTGAAATTTTGTTGCGGACTTTGTTATCTACAATTGATCAGGGGAAAGCCCGAGGTTGGGGTTGCAGACATATTTTGCACCAAACTAATATCAAGTAGGAATTTATTCTCGTTTGTTGATCCAGGGGAATCTCTTAGCCTTGTAAGCAATTTCTAGAACCAAAGCCATGCGTAAATAGAAATCCCATTATTTATTCATCTAATTATTCCTATCCGGTGTAAATTAGGTATTCTTTCGCCTGTGTAAATACAATATTGTTTCAGGTAATTAGGTGCTCATTTGCATTTTCACGAGGACTGCATAACAGAATTATATTTTGTTCTGTTCAATTTTGTGAACGATGTTATTGTATTGGATCGTCCCATCAAAAGCGACTTCTTGGTGAGATTGGGGGCGTGGGTGGGTTCACATTTCAAATGGTTTATTGATATTTTGTCATCGGAAGGTAATGTTAGAGACCTCAAAATTTGATCCTTAAAAGTTTTTCAAATTTATGTGGTATTAAAATAATCATTGATTAAAAATATATATGTAGGGTTTACTTTACATCTAACATTTCACATTAAATGGGGTTCTATTTTTGGGGTCCATTATCCATCACAACATGGAGGGGAATAGACTGAAAGGGAGAGAACAAGCCAAGCCTTTTCACATTCACAGTCCTCTCTCCTTGTCACCCTCTCTGCAAATACATTTCTTCGAACTGAAAGGGAGAGAACAAGCCAAGCCTTTTCACATTCACAGTCCTTTCTCCTTGTCACCCTCTCTGCAAATACATTTCTTCGAACAATTTATATGCGTTCAAGATAGTTTCTCTTCAATTTCTCGTGCACTTCACATTCCGGCAGGAGCCATGCCTCCGGCAACCGCTCTCTCCACCCCTTTCTCTTTTACTCTCTTGCCACTCCCTCCTCCTTCAACCAAGAAAACCCCTTCGCATTTATCTTGTATCGGTGTGACTACCAGAAGTCCATTCACTCGCAATTACAATCTCAATTGTCGTCGTTTTAGTGTGATTTGCTCTGCTATTGAGAAGGAAACCCTGGTGACTGAGCGGCCTCAAACCTTCCTTCGAGAATCCGATGGCATTGCTTCTTCTTCCTCATCCTCCTCAGTGAGGGCTCGGTTTGAGGCAATGATAAGGGAGGCGCAGGACAGAGTCTGTCAGGCCATCGAGGTCGTTGATGGCGGTGGCCGTTTTAAGGAGGATGTCTGGTCTAGGCCAGGAGGTGGCGGTGGCATTAGCAGGGTCCTTCAAAACGGTACCGTTTGGGAGAAGGCTGGTGTTAATGTGTCGGTTGTCTACGGTGTTATGCCTCCTGAGGCCTACCGTGCTGCCAAGGCTGCTGCTTCAAACCATAAGCCCGGTCCCATTCCTTTCTTTGCAGCTGGAATCAGCTCGGTATTTTACTTTAATTTGTTGTGCTACTTTGTGATGTTCAAAAAGATAAAAGTCACTTTAGCTCAATTTCACCAACCTTCCTCTGGGAATTGTGCATTGGAAGGTGAATTTTTGGATATCTTATCATGCTTCATGCTTTTGTGTGTGTGTATGAATTTTGTATGTGGACGCCTGGCCTGTATTGGGTGATTGTTAGACTATTGGATCTGTGTATCGGAGAACTACTCAACAATTGATTCCTGTGTGTTATATTTCTATTCGAGTGACTGTAGATATGGAACTAGCATACGTGCTAGTTGAAAGCACAACATTACATTATATTCCTGTGAATAACATGAAGACATGTTATAATGGTTGCCCTTTCTCTTATGTTTCAGGTCTTGCATCCAAAGAACCCTTTTGCACCAACTTTGCATTTTAATTATCGGTATTTTGAGACTGATGCTCCAAAAGGTAATGCCTTTTTGGAAATATTAATGTGGTTATCTCGTTTATTTTCCTTCTCTTTTTTCCCCCCTTTAACAAACCATATTTCATTATCATTATTTCTCTAAGTTTTGTCTGTTGGGTTTTGCTGTTTTCTATATATTTTCTGTTATGTATAATTATCATTTGTTCTTGCTTTACCTTATGTTGAAAAAATGTCTTGTGATCTTGTCCTAAAGCTTAGTGCAACTCTTCTTCTCATATGAAGTTTGATTTTTTTATTGACCAAAAAAATAATAAGTTGATAGAGAAAACAAAAGTAAAGTATATATAAAATTTTAAACATGTGGAATAGCAATACCCATGTACATCGACATTGTCTAAGCCAATAAGCCATATGGTATAAACTTTTTCTTTGTGCATTTTCTTTTTTTCATTGGCTAATACTTAAACTAGGTTGTCACAACAATATGAAAACATATGGTATAATCATCCTGTTGAATTATAGCAAAACAATTGTTTCTTTCATGGCATAATTATGTGGAGCACTAATTGTACTATGCCAAATAATATAATTGAACCAAACGAAATGATCATTTTAAGAGAACCTTTTTGAATGATATCTTAAGTTATGAAAAAAGTTTCAATTTGCACAACCAATTTTTTGAAGTATATGTAAAGAACTAACATATGTAGCAAGTCAATGATCTACCTCATGAATTTTGGCGATGATGTGAATGAAAACTTCAAAATGCAATGAGGAAGTTTATTTTATTCTCTCTCTTTAGCTGTCGGGCATTCAAAAATATATCAATTACTTAATATTTTTATCAAACAGCATGATTCTGTGTTTCTGATGTTGCATATGCACATAATAAACTGGCTGAACAGCTGGGATTATTGATTTATATTTTTGGGTTAAATCATGCAGATGTTCCTGGGGCACCAAGGCAGTGGTGGTTTGGTGGTGGTACAGATTTGACTCCTGCATACATTGTTGAGGAGGATGTTAGACACTTCCATACGGTAAATATTCTATTTATGTAGTCATATTATGTGTTGGTAGTGCTTATAAAAGAAATTCCTAGTTTGCAATTTTCGGTGATAATGTAAGAAAATCGGCTAAGATGGTTTTGGATTGTCTCTAAAGAGAGAAGAGGGAGATGGAAAAAAGATAATGACTTTGTAGGATTAGGGGCGAGTATAACCTTTGAAAGCAATGGTGGAGGAGAATTCATGTAATGGATTGTCGTTAATTCATGTAGCTGAACCTAACATTGTTTAAGATAAAGGCCTTCATGATGATGCAAATTTTGTTGATAGAACAAATTTTTTGGTGGTATATTTTGGCAGATCAAAAAAAAATTGTAATCATTGATAGATTCGAGTTCCTTTTACCATATGCATTCAGAGAGTAAAAAGAAAATGTGTTTATGTCAATTTTTGGAAGAATTAAGATTTAGATATTTGTTATTCAAAAATGGTTAATTTTAGATGAAAGTATTCTGATATTAGTATTTTTTTTTGCAGATTCAAAAACAAGCCTGTGACAAGTTTGATCCTACATTTTATCCCCGATTTAAGAAATGGTGTGATGATTATTTCTACATTCAGGTACAGTCTTGCTGAATCTTTTGGTATATATATATATTTTAATGTTATAGGTTGTTGTAGTGATGCCTTTGTTCATTTGTTCTTAAAATAACCTGTTGTGGATGGTGTGGATGCATTTTAACAAACCACCTGTGATGAAGCTAATGCTTGACTAAGTGCTGAAATAGTTCGGTAGAGCCAAAATAATATCAGGAAGCTTGCTTGATGGTCTTTGCTGATTCAAGTTGCCATTATTGTTCGAAATGTAGTGTCGTGGAGCTTTCTGTTCCTATGCGGTTTTGTTTAATTGATATTAAAGCTGACAAACTTTAGGTTGACTGTTAATCCTGTATGTAGCACCGAGGTGAGAGGCGAGGGCTTGGAGGAATATTTTTTGATGATCTAAATGACCATGATCAGGAGATGCTTCTTTCATTTGCTACTGGTAATTTCTTTCACTGCAAGGTGTGCGCCTATTTGGTTTTTCTTTTCTTTTCTTTTTCCTAAGCAGAGAGATTAAGTTGCATGGACTTACAACTCCCAAATTGTTCATACTCTACAGAATGTGCCAATTCTGTAATTCCTGCTTACATACCCATTATTGAGAAAAGGAAGGACTTGCCATTCTCTGATAGGCACAAGGAATGGCAGCAACTGCGTCGAGGGCGCTATGTTGAGTTCAACTTGGTATTGAGCCAAACTCCGGACCTCTGATGATCTCATTATTTAAATATCTTTCATTACTAAGTATTACAATTCTATTGATTTGATTTTTCCAATTACAGGTTTATGATCGGGGTACAACATTTGGGCTGAAGACAGGAGGACGAATTGAGAGTATTCTTGTTTCCCTCCCATTGACTGCACGGTGGGAATATGACCATGTAAGTTCCGCAAATCATTATCAATCTCCATGGATGTTCAATATAAGTTGCGAAACTAATATGCTGGGAGAACTGCTTTATTGTTTGGTATTCAGAAACCTGAAGAGGGAACTGAAGAGTGGAAGTTACTAGATGCTTGCATCAATCCAAAGGAATGGATCTAATTATTCTCAACTGAGTATTGTATCATTTTGAGCCTTCCCCATCCTCTTTCTTTTCTTCTTTGTGCATGAGCAATTTTGTTGCAACGGAATTAGAGGTGAGTACTTGTTAATTTTAAAAGTGATTGGTCTTGTTCCAGATTTTTGTACATTGTAGAAGTAATTTGATTGGTAATAAGGACTTAAAATTTCCTGTGAATATATAAATTGGTCATGGGATATGGGATTCAAACTAGATAAAGAGCAAGAAAGTACAGCAAAATATCAATATTCTGGCCTTGATTATTCTTCCTAGTGAAAACAATCTCAACAATGCTGGCCCATCTACAGTTCAATTCCAGCAATCAATCCAGGCATGAGAGATGGCATTTCAATCATTCTATGATTCTATCCTTTGCTGCCTTTGTTCGATACTGCCTGCCAGACATCTTTGAGTTACTTCTATCAACCGGTGTGTACCATTCATCTCCCCCCATATCACAAGCTTGACTATCTACTGTGTCCCAAGCATCAATACCGACGGCAGGATTGCTTCCCTGTGTGGACTTCTTCCAAATAACATCCTGATTTTGCTTTGAATCTTGTGACTTTATTGTCAGGAATCATAACAGCACCAACTTTCTTTTTCGGGATGAAGAAACTGATTTTGGAAGACCATAGGAAGCATTATCAGGCTGTGAGTACTCCACTGTATTAGACCTTTTCATCAGCAGCTTAAGAAAGTCCCATGTAGGCTTGTTGATTGTTTTTCTCATCAATGTCGTCTGATTGATCGAAAGGGTAATGTACTAATGTGTATATTTTGAAGGATTGCAGATGCATTCCAGAATCCCAGAGGGATGGTCCTGAGGCAACAAGAGGGTTGCTTCATTCGAATTATTATTAGTTTCTTCAATCAAGAAGGGCAAAGTCCCATGACAATCTCCATGTTGAAACTTTGTGGTCTACAACTACTGTCATGATTGCTGAGAGCATGGTTCCGTCAAGCAGGTTAGTGATGTAAGAGTTATTTGTGCCGGATGCTTCTTGATTGCTATTGTCTGCACTATTAGCTCATAAATAACATGCTTCTCAAGTTTGTCCAGCGTGCCTACTGCTTTTTGTACAAAAGTTTTAAGTTATTTGACGGTTTATTGCTAGCAATGTGATTCTCAAATCTCATTCACCTGCAAGACGAAATAGGCTGCCATTGAGACAATTGCAACAAGAAGCATACTACAGACCTGCATATATAAAAATAAAAAAGTAGTTGTTGTGTCACTTAAAAAAGTTTATCAGTAACTAACAAGTACTAATCACCCCAGAAGACCCAAGAGAAATATCTCTCACAAGATGGGTGCAATGATTTTGCTTTTGTTGTTCCTGCAACATATGAGCATGGAGACCAAATAGTAAATTTTTGGGTTCTTTCATGTAAAAGTGCAAGTATAGCTCATGTCTCTATCGAAGGCTACCTTGGCAACTGCAACAAATCCTGCAACGCAAATCACATGAGAATATGCAGAGAATGTATGGCATCAATGCTTAAGGCATCATATTTCCTCTCACATTCTCTTCCTGATTTTGCACTTTCCTCGCAATTGTTAGTCTTCAAGAAAAGCTAGCTATAACTCGTTAACTTTAAAACTTGCATGGTTGAAACAATTTTGATGTAATTTACACATACTACAGATTTGCATAGGTGAAGAGTGTACGGACTTGTCTTTCCAACGCTTGACCAAATGTTGGTGGCTTGAGACATCTTGGAATGAGGGGCTGAAATTTCGGATTGAACATTGAAGACAGGCAGCCCCATAAAGCAGGTATGCCATTCATACTTGACAAAAAGCAATGCTATTATTCCTGAAAGAAATATAGCAACTGTATACATTTGTCTACTACTATGATGTCATTTATGGTCATCCTCCTCATCCAATTTGCACTCGACATCTTGTTCTGTTGTGTGCTCCAATGGTTTCTGCTGCTGCTTCTCGTTTTCTTTTCCCCACAGAGTTGCATACAAGCCAAGAATTATCAATATAGCTCCTACCATACTGAAAATATTACCAAAAATCAGTCACCCAAACTCTTCTTTTAAGCTGAAAGTAGTTTCAATCTCAAACCAACAAAATAAATCTACATACTCTCCTGTGTGCAATGCATCCCCAAAGATTAGCAGACCAATTATTGCAGTGATAATATTTCCCAAAGGCATAAATGCTGTCATGAATACTGGTCCTTTTTCTTTCATTACCAATGTTTGAGCATAGTTTGAGATTCCAAACACTATAATTCCCTGAAAATTTGATTGCATTTTTTTATCAATTCCATTTCAGAAAGCTATTGCCATTTGAATTGGAAACTGAAGGACTTACACTATATATAGGAGCAAGAAGGGTAACATCCCATGACAATCGCCACGTTGAAGCTTTGTGATCTAGAATTACTGTCATGATTGCTGAGAGTATGGTTCCCGATAAGCAGGTTAGTGATGTGAGAGTTATTGGCGCCGGATACTTCTTGATTGCTATTGTCTGCACTAAGTCATTACCTTTCCAATTTGAATCCCTTAATCCAATCACATGAATTCATATGTGTGTGTGTGAGAGAGAGAGAGAGAGAGTGTGTGTGTGTGCGAGTTGGTCATTGTTTATTTACATGCTCTCTGTTTCTATCCATTTTTACCTGCAAGATGTAAAAACCTGAGATTGAAAGGGTTCCAACAAGAAGCATTAAACAGCCCTTAATCCAATCACCGCCTTGTCTAATTTTTGGGGAGCTTATCTTGTTTGATAGTGGCTTGAGAGGTGAAATAACAACGGGTCCGTGGTAGAATGTGATGGTTGCAGCACCAGCTAGGGCAATTATAGTGCCCCCAATTTTTGCTTGGGAACCACGCTTGAAGATGTCTACTTTCTCCAACCTGAATATGCGAGCAGATTGAAGGGAACATATAGAACCCTCTTTAGCTAAAATAAAAGCATATGTATAAATATATACATGTATGTATTGGAGTCGTACCTGCAAATAAAGGCCAGGACGAAGGTTGCCGATGGACCTAGGATAGTCAGGGCAGCAGTAAGTGTGACTGATGTGTGTTCTAGTCCTGCGTATACCAGTGTCCTTCCCAACACGGACCTACATATATAGAAATAAAAGATCATGAGAAAATTTTCATTATTAACTGACAATGTTTTGTAGTTTAGTACTCATCAGTCATCACCCTACCCTAGAAGACCCAAGAAAAATATATCTCGCAAGATGGGTCCAGTGATTTTGTTTTTGTTGTTCCTGCAACATATGAGCATGGACACCAAACTAAGGGTTAGTTCTTTCTGTTGCAGATGATGTTTATTTTCAGAATTAGTGAATGAAGAAAGTTAACTTTTCAAAGAGAAATGCCAATAAAGCTGTGGTTAGGGATCCAATGGCATGTCCATACACCACAAGCACATAATGGCTCATGCCTCTTTCTAAGGCTACCTTGGCCACTGCAATGAATCCTGCAATAGAAACACATGAGAATAAGGTGAGAATGTATGGTATCAGTGTCTTAGCCAACATACTTGCTCCTCTCACATTCTCTTCCTGATTTCGCATCTGATCACAGTTATTATAGTCTTCAACAAGAGCCTAGTTATAAGGCTGCTTAATTTAAAAATTTGCATGGTTGAAGCACCTTTGATATTATATAATTTATCCATTAGAGTTTGCTTGGAATGATGTTTTAAAGAGTTAAGTGAGTCGGGTTAAGGAGGGAGGAGTAACTACACATTGCTTGGATTGTAGGATAAATAGTTAAGTGGGGTGAAGGAGGGATGAAGTTCCCCTTAACTCTCCAACTCTATATTTTGTAACCCTTGGGGGTTTATGAGGTGAAAGAAAAGTTTGTTTTTTACTAAATCATTCATAAATTTTTTTCATTAATAAGGGTATTTTTCACATTTCTTAATCTCATTAAATTTATGTTATATCCAATTAAGGTGCGTAAATATAGTCTCCCTCTCATAACTCTCCCACACTTGACTCTCCCTCCCTTAACTCTATTAACTATTCATTTTTCATAACCAGTTGGCTAAGATTTGGGATTAGCTGAAAGTAAACTTTAATGGGACCAGAACTGCCGCATGGATAGTATTACTTTATATAAAGTAGCATTTTATGACTAGGATTACTCAAGATGAGCATGAACGAGGGGATTACTTTAATAAAGTGGCATTTTATGAAGAAAATAAAATCATGAATGATTGGATTACTTTATATAAAGTACATCATTTCACCTTTCAAAAAAAAAAGTAGCATCATTTTGATGAAGAAAAGACGAATTAATATTGATCCACCAAAGCAAGTGAAATTTTCTCTTAGAAAAAGAGACTAGTAGCATTATCGACGGAGGGAGTGTTTGCTGTACATCTCATATGTTTGGTTGGTCCTGAAAGAATTTGATAGTTGGAGGGTAAAGTAAATTCTTTTGGGCATAGTTTGGGGGTCGGTGCGTTTTTTCTTATTATTATCTCATTTTTTATTAATTGTCATATATAATAATTATATATATAGTGTTTTTTTAAGAAGAAAATATAACTTCTTTAACCAACAGAAAAATTACAACGTTCCCGCATGAAGAGGGAATCAATATCCCACGGACATTCCATCAACCATATAGAACTCCCACTAGCATATTTAGTCATTCGCGTAAGAGAAAAAATATTGTTTTTGATTTTCTATTTAAATATATTAGAGTTTTAATTAAATTACTTTTAATTTTTAATTATTTCTTTTTTATTGTGTAACATGGCGCGTATGAGACCTAAATGTTTCAGCTGAATATCATATATGGATAGATAAAAGATTTTATAAAATTAAAAAAAAAAAATATATATATATATATATACAAGTTGAGAAGCCTTTCTACCTTTTCTTTTTCTTTTCTTTTTTTTTTTTGTATGGCGTTAGATTTGCTTTTTTCAAGCCCAAACGGACCTCAAGCAGGCTAACAGGCAGATAGTCAAGCCCTCATTTATGCTCAGGCCTCTACAATGGCCCATTAGGCCCAAGCTGCCCTGAAGGCTCCCTGCTTTTGTATAAGTATAATTGTATCAACAGTCAACACACCACCTATTCGAGCCATCTCCCAAAAACCCATTTGTAGGCCCACCTCCCAGAGAGCCCAATACGCCAACCGCATTTCCTCCTGTTCCAAGCCCACCAAAGCCTGTTCGGTGCCCCCATCTATCAACCACAAGTAGTCAAGCTCCACGACCACAGCACAAGCAGCCTCAATCCAGCCATCCGTTCCTGATCCAATAGTCCAAGAAGCCATGGACTATGCATGCAGGTCGGTGCGGATTGCAAGTTAATTCAGCCCAATGGGCCGAGCTTTAAGCCCAGTGCATTATTTGCATGTGCTTTCAATAGTTACTGATAGAGCGCACAAAGGGCGATGGAGGCACCTGTGATTTTGGTGGTGATGCTATGCTTGTCACGGTATATCCAAGTGAGTAAAAATTAATTACCATTCTTTGTGCATAAATAATCATTAATCTTGGTTTCTAATTTGCCTTCTTGATGATTATTATTCTATATTAATTGCATTTTTGCACGCTCTGATGAATGCCAATTTATGTACTTTTTTTTTCTTTGGATTTACGTGCAATGATTAACCAATACTGAAGACCAACTGTTCAATTTGGAGGCCGGCCTTTTTCTTCCTAAAATTTGTAGCCAAATATCACGACTTTTATTACTTTATTTTATGCACACACTACACTAAGTCTAGTTGATGTTTGCTTACTCATTTTTCAACGTCCAAAGATTATGAGTTCAAGTAAGAGAGACGAGATGAGACTATTTTCTGAAATAAATATACAATACTTTAATATTGGACTATCTGTTGACGATATTATACATATAACCCCTAGTTTTATGTAATGGTGGACAGCAGGATCTGAAAAGGGCATATGCATAATAAAGGCATCAATTATTTTCCTTTAAAATATATAATTAGATCTATTAAAAGTTGATTATACATTTATACTCTACTTTATATTTTTAATTTCACTTTATCTTATCAATTACCTTTAAAACCCATTTTAATTTACTCGTATTGGACGAACAAAAGAGAACATATAACCATATAAGGGTAGGTAGTAGTTCTACAATTAGAGCTTTGATTAGGTAGAAGATTTGATTAGGTAGATCTTTTTTGCTCCTACCTAACACATGTTGAATGTAATATCCATATAGTATAGACAAAAATATGGCCTGGACCTATGTGATTCATTTATGTATTCTGACCCAATCACTGTTCTCTCTAGAAAGTTATATTGCATTATGATTGATCGTACCAAAATAATATCCATCGAGATTTTGACACGTGGCATGAAAAATTAGGATCCCACCAATGCAAAGAAGCATCCTCAGTTATCATCGATCAAGGTAGAACCTAGGACACTTACCGAGGATAAGATATTTGAAGAGTCAATATAAGGCATGGTATCCGAGGAGAGAGCATCTCGGGAAGACCGAGAGGCTTCCTTCGATGTAATATCAAGCATACATCATCGGCAATCCATAGTGACCAAACACCATAAGGAAACTAAAAGTGTAAAAGGGAATCGACTCCAATCAGTAAAAGAATCAAGTTAGGATTCATCTTCCTATAAATTCGACTAAGATTAGGGAGAAGATATTTACTCCTACCAAGACTAGAACTCATCTAATCCATAGAAAAGGGGACCCCTCTACAGATAAATGAGCCCTAACTTTGCATTTCTACACTATTAATTGTTAGAGAAAGCTTCAAACACCAAGCACTCATACTTGATAACTTACCGACTTGAACATTGGAGAGATCCCCAGAGCACACCATCAGGACCCACCTTAGCTTACGTGTTCTCTTGTGTGGGTCATCCTCATTATTATTGAGGATAACTTCGACATCGATCCTACCACCTGATACATCATCAAGATTGAAGACAATTTTGAACGTCATCACGTTCTTTGAGTAAATTTTTGTTATAATGTATTATTTGAGTCTAATGCATATATACCTAAAACACTGAAAGAAATTACACAATGAAGAGTCAAAGTCCGAGTATTTCTAGATTATTATTTTTTGTGATAGAAAAATAGCCAAGAGTATGTTTACCTCGGGATTTACACTTGCATGGTAAACTTAGGAGACAGTGATATGTCCCAATACATGTCCATTTAAGTCGTGGATATAATTTCAATCAAGGAATCGAATCTGTACGTTTGCCTAACCCACACATATCAAGATCGGCTCTGCAAATACTCTGGTTGTCACGGCCCATTTGTAATATCTGGGCCAGACTATTATCAAATAGTGAACTTTCCAGGCCCACCAATTTTGAATTTTAGTCAGATCCACTTCAATATTGTGTATCGTAGGCGCAATACTCCAGTTGGAAACTATGTTGGGCTTCTGGACAGCAGACTTTTGGACTACAGATTTGATCGTGCAGCTTCGAGCACCACTCGTATCCGAACAAAAAACAAAATGAATAGTTGAATTTAAGAAATGAGAATGCAAATGCAATGGAACTCAATCAATGCTACGACTCAAATGTGAATCTTCTAATTAAAAGAATTCTTCTACAGCCGAGGCAATCACGCCATAAAATTAGTCTCATCTTTCGGCTTGTTTATAAAATGAATTGGACTCTAATGGAACTTTTATCGAACAGTTTGCGAGCAAGGTCTGTATACACAATTATACATGTTCTTGTCTTTTTTGATAATTGAAACTGACACAATATAAATTTACCTTTTGAACATTCGATATAAGCCTAAACTCAGTCATACATAGAGATATCACAATCACTTTGATTTATCAACTTTCATGGAATTGGGAACTGAAGCACGTGCTCCAGTGCTACGTACAGTGCATACATATAATGAAACCACGAAGCTTCAATGATTCCAATGTTTTGATTATATTTTTTGTATACATATGACCGACACTCATACTTACTATTCATGGATATATATGATTCTGTGATGACTATAAAGTAATGGAAGTTTGTCATTTAATGTGTGTTCTTTTTTGATAGTCACGGGTGCAACAGGGAAGGAGCACTACATGTTAAATTTGTCCGAATCACAAACCGCGTTTTTCTTGATCCTCTTTCAAAATTGCTACTTTAAACTATATATATACATATATAGCTACAACTCTACACTTAATTCATATGAAACCCTAATCACATCACCTACACCTACATTCATTCCCAACACAACTGGCAATGTAGGAAGAAATATCTATGTGCGGGTAAGCGGTCTCACAGGGATGGTTCATGGTTGGAATATTGCGCAATTGGTTTGACTTTTCTTCAAATTTTGAAAATCGAGCCCTAACACTACAAATTAATATTTATCCATTTTAAATCAAATGTCCAAATGACTTTGTTCTCTTAGTTGTCGTCATTGGGTTTTAGGCCAAAAAAATCATTGATTGTGTAAGATATAAGCATTCGATCTTTGCTTATATGTCATTCAGTTGTGTTATCCCAATCCAATGTGAGATAAAATTTTAATAGATATATCCATTATTGGCTGGCATTCACTCTCATGAGAGGAAAAGAAAAGGAGATAATGATTTATGTACTCTCTCTCTCTATAAGAAGGCAATTGTGCATACTAAGGAACCTCACTGACACTCTCTAAGGGAGCAGTGAACACTACTGATCACAATGGGCAAGTTTGCTCTACCTAGTTTGCTAATCCTCCTCTTGAACTTGGGCTCTGTGCTCATCTCTCTTGCTTGCCCTTACTGCCCACACCCATCTCCTCCTCCAAACTGCCCTCCTCCTCAACACCCACCAAAACCTCCTCATGTCAAGCCACCCTTCCCCCCAAAACCTCCTCATGTCAAGCCACCCTTCCCCCCAAAACACCCCCCTAAACCTCCTCATGTCAAGCCACCATTCCCCCCAAAACCTCCTCATGTCAAGCCACCCTTCCCACCAAAACACCCTCCTAAACCTCCCAAACCTCCCGTTGTAAAACCACCATATGTACCCAAACCTCCTTATACACCTAAGCCACCTATTGTAAAGCCACCATATGTTCCTAAACCCCCTTATGTGCCCAAACCACCCAAGCCTCCTATTGTAAAACCGCCATTTGTGCCCAGACCTCCTTATACACCTAATCCACCTATTGTAAAGCCACCATATGTTCCTAAACCCCCTTATGTGCCCAAACCACCCAAGCCTCCTATTGTAAAACCGCCATTTGTGCCCAGACCTCCTTATACACCTAAGCCACCTATTGTAAAGCCACCATATGTTCCTAAACCCCCTTATGTGCCCAAACCACCCAAGCCTCCTATTGTAAAACCACCATTTGTGCCCAGCCCTCCTTATGTGCCCAAACCACCCAAGCCTCCTATTGTGAAGCCACCATTTGTGCCTGAACCTCCCTATGTGCCCAAACCACCTAACCCTCCAATTGTGAAGCCACCATTTGTGCCTGAACCTCCCTATGTGCCTAAGCCTCCTGTGGTCAACCCCCCGGTACACCCTCCATTCATTCCCCAACCCCCAACTGTGAAACCCCCACCATTTGTGCCCAAACCTCCAGTTGTCACACCACCACCAGGAGAAGTGCCATGTCCTCCTCCTCCTCCTCCAGCTGTGCCTGTGCCTTACCTACCACCACCACCACCACCACCACCAAAACAACCCACATGCCCAATTGACACTCTGAAGCTAGGAGCATGTGTGGATGTGTTGGGGGGTTTGATTCATATTGGTATTGGAAGTAGTGCTAAGGACACTTGTTGTCCAGTGCTTCAAGGGCTTGTGGACTTGGATGCTGCCGTATGTCTTTGCACCACCATTAAGGCTAAGCTTCTAAATCTCAACATCATCATTCCAATTGCTCTTCAAGTCCTCATTGACTGTGGCAAGACTGTACCCGCAGGATTCCAATGTCCTGCTGCCTAATTAAGGTATAGAAATACTTAATTACATGATCATATATGTACATATATGTTTTGATGATGATGTCTGTAACTAGTTCATTTTTTGTTTGATGCAGGACACAAGACAATAAATTGGTACCAAAAGTGCTAAAGGAATCTTGAATAGTACTCTTAAGCATATATGTGTTTTTTTTTTTTGCCTAAATTAGTTCAATGTGTATCAAAATGGGTTTACAATGAGCTGATGAGATCAATAATTAACATGTTTGTTGATGATAATGTGATGAGTTTGTTGTCGTTGTTCTAAAGTTGTCTCTGGAATTTAATCAAAAAGCTTAAGAGTCTGTTTGGTATGTTTCTTTTCACGTTTCTGTTTTCATTTTTCAGAAAAACATAAAATAATGAGGAAAACTTGTTTGATTGCCATCAGAAAATAACTAAAATCACTTGAAAACAGAACGAAAAAATATAGACTTTTAATTGCTAAATTGAGTTTAGGCTCAGGCTATATAATAAGTGTATGATTTATGCATAAATTCCATTCAAATTACTCAAAATCTCCAAATAGATCTTGTGCGTTAATCAACAATGAGCTCCATAATTCATAATCCTCAGCAGCCAAGCTATGATACCCACTCCGCTAGGTGTGTTTGTTTACAATGTTGCATGGGACTGCACCAAGTGATGGTCGTTTATGGGGAGGCTCGTGTTTATAACCAATTTAGCCCATGATAAATTTTATCTACACACCATTAATCTACTATCTCAACATCACTTTTTAAATTGGTGTAGTTTCTATAAATATCTTTGTATACAATGACTGTATCCCTTTTTCATGTATAAAATGGCACGATCATGTCGTTTAATACGCACAAAAACGAACCTTGTGTGCCTTTTTTTTGCACATAGATTTAAACCCAAAATTCACAATTACTCATACTCACTCATGCTATGTAACAATTAACAATCCCATATTGTTCGATTTGATAGATTTCATAAGGCATTTTAAGAGAAATACGAATCAAGGGCTTACCTACTTAAACTAACAGTTTGAGTTTGATGTTGGCCTTTTCTAGGTGGAAAAGTGACATCGAATTTGGAATGAAAACTTGGTAGGGGCAAACGAAGTCCGGATTTGCAGAATCGATAGAGCCGATCGTTGGATTGTAATGAAAACGGTAGAGATGGGAGATTGAATTGTGGGTTAAATGTGTGTATATTTAACACTAATATTTCTAATATTGTATAAAACAATGGTAATTTGGTTTTTCACTACAAATTTGCGTGCAAACTTATAATTTTTTTGGTGTAAACTTATCATGTTCAAAAAGTCGTGTAAGAAATAGTATATTAGTAGTGTGTAGATAAAATTTTTCATTAAACATATGAGCCGAAAATGTTCAATGGGCTAGCAAGATTGATAGTAGATTAGTGGTGTGTAAATAAAATTTCTCATTAAACATATGGGCCGAAAATGTTCAATGGGCCGGCAAGATTCCATTCCCATAACAAAATCCACTGCTCACAGAAACAATTCGGCCCACTAGTTTGGTCAAATGAGTTCAATGGGCCGATCCATATCCCACCACTACTCTTGAAATGAAGAATATTTGCATTTATATGGGCTCAGGCCCACTATGATGTAATTTCCCGTTTCATCAATAAATATATTGCCTTATTAAAAAAGAAGAGGACAAATTGGTCATATACAAAAAAAAACACAATAACATGATGAGCACACAAGACCAGATCCTCAACGGTCACTTTTTTTGTGTCTTCTTCTTGTCCTTCCTAATTATATCCTTCTCGTCCTGGCACAAAACCAAATTACAGTTCTCATAGTTTTGCGATACTAATGGAGAGAGAAAAACTAGAAGTGAAAGAGAAACTCACTTTCATTACTGCTAAAGTGGTTGAGTATTTGGAGCCATTGATGTCAAGAGAGCTTCTCTGCAAGTTCCCAGATAACACTGCTTTCGATTTCGATTACTCCCAGAGTTCTATATGGTCTCCTTTGGTCCCCCGTACGCACAGTCCCATGGACCTGGAATTTGATTTGGTCACACCGAGAAAGCTTACTTACGGGTTTGATCCAGATTTTGACAGAAAGAGCAGAAATAGTGCCAAGAAACGAACTCCCTGCCTGAAGAAGAAAATCAATGTCAATCTCAATCTTGATATTTTGAAGAAGAAGAAGAACAAGAACAAGAAGTTCAATGCTTCTGAGTTTTCTCCAACTCCAGTCAAGAGTTCTTGTGTGCCCTTCCCCACTAAGGTATATCTTTTCATCTGGGTTTTCAATCAATTACATATGTTTATGCTTCAACTGTTAGAATTCTGTTGAACCCATCTGAGAAATCTTTGCAGAGAAACGAAATTTTTTCTTGGAAAGGAAAAAGAAACCGAAAATCTTTAATCATCAATGAAAAGGCTGATATTTTTAGTCTTTTAGAGGGTAGAAACAAAAGGACAGAAGTTTCGAACTTCATATTTGAGATTAAATTGGTAGAGAATATTAGTCTACTTAGAAAATCCATGCTGTGTGTTTTTCAATTTGGATAAAATTACAGCATGGGGTGATACTGGAAACCTTCAATTCGGCTGAAAAATTTAGTACTTGTTTTCAGGGATGGGGAAAGGTGCTGAAAGCAGCCTCTAAACGGTTCAAGAAGAAGAAGAAAGATCCAAGCATCCATGTGAAGCTCTCCAACTACTTGAGAGATTCAAATATTTGATTTCTTACTGAATTTGTAATTTGTTCACATTACCATTGTGGCTTCCCGGTTGTTTTAACAGCAAACTTCCATTTTGATACTTTTTCATACATATTATCTTGTTTGAAAGCACAGCCATTTTGTTCATATTAAATAATCCAGGAAACAGAGACCACAAGATGGCAGAGACTGATTTGCAATTTGTATTTCCTCAAATTCTGATTGGTTATGGCATCTTTGACATGTGATTTGTGAGACTCCATGAATATCGAAATCGAAGCATAAGATTCAGGGGCCTTAACGAGGATTTTATGGGGAGGTGGGTTTACTGGAGGGAGAACGATGAATTGGATTTGGGGAACTGAAGTGGCCAAGGATTGAACAAATTCTAAAATGGCTTTAAGTCACAAAGTATATATGGTACAAAATAGATCTTATCCGCCAAGATAGAGAGAAGTTAAAAACTGGACACGACAGAGTGATTCACAAAGTTCTACTGTAATTGCAGCCTGCAGGTAGCCAATGAAACTATATCGACCAACCGACGGAACAATTTCACAAACAGGACGGGATTACAAAGAAGAATGGCCACTACAAGATTCTCACCAGTGGCCTCATCCTCATCGGCTCTTCCTCTCTCTACACCACATATTCTCAGTCACTGTGACAACTATTCTCTCCAACTAATTCCACCACCAAACCCATCTCTCAAAACCCCTACAATACGTTCTCGCCTTAGCAAGCTCTGCCAAGATTGGCAGCCACGTCTTGCACGCCAACTGTTTGATACAATTACACAGTCAACCACCACTATCTGGAACACCATCATCATCGGCTTCATCTGCAACAATCTGCCAGATGAGGCCCTCATGTTCTATAGTCGGATGAAAAATGCCTCTCCCCTCGTTAAATGTGACTCTTACACTTACTCATCTACCCTCAAGGCCTGCGCTGAGACCCGCAACTCATTGGTAGGAAAAGCCGTGCACTGCCATCTTATTCGTTGTTTATCGAATCCAAGTATGATTGTCTATAATTCTCTACTGAGCATGTACACTACGTGTTTAAGTACAGGTGATGGTGAAGCGGGTCTGTGATTCCTCAAATTATGATTTAGTCCGCAAAGTGTTTGACACAATGCGTAAAAGAAACGTGGTTGCTTGGAACACCATAATTTCGTGGTATGTTACCACAAAGAGAGATGAAAAGGCGGCTAGGCAATTTAGGCTGATGGTGGCGAAGGGAATAATACCAAGTGCTGTAAGTTTTGTCAATGTTTTTCCTGCCCTGTCAGGTATGGGGGATTATAGTAATGCTAATGTGCTATATGGGATGGTTATTAAACTGGGTAATGAATATGTGAACGACTTGTTTGTTGTTAGTTCTGCAATATCCATGTACATAGAGCTTGGTCATATTGACATTGCAAGGCAGATTTTTGAAAATTGTGCGGACAGGAATACTGAGATTTGAAACACTATGATTGGGGGGGATGTCCAGAGCAATTGTCCACTTGAAGGTATTGAACTTTTTTTTCACGCAATGGACTCAGATGCCATTCGTGATGATGTAAGTTTTCTTTCCGCACTAACTGCAATTTCACAGCTGCAATGTCTAGATTTGGCTCAACGGCTGCATGCCTATATAATTAAGAATTTTGTAGAAGTACCAGTAACTGTGCTGAATGCAATTGTTGTCATGTATTCAAGGTGCAATTCTATCCGAGCATCATTTGAAGCTTTTAGTCAGATGCCAGAAAGGGATGTTTCATGGAATACAATGGTTTTTGCTTTTGTGCAGCATGGACTTGATGATGAAGGGTTGATGCTAGGGCATGAAATGCAGAAACAGGGATATAGGGTAGATTCAGTGACAGTGACTGCTCTACTCTCCGCATCATCTAACCTTCGAAGCCATCAAATTGGAAGGCAGACTCATGCTTATCTCCTTAGGCATAGCTTACAATTTGATGGAATGGACAGTTATCTTATAGACATGTATTCCAAATCTGGATTGATTAGAACTGCACAACTACTTTTTGAAAAAAGCAGTGCCACCAGTAGAGATCAAGCAACCCGAATGCTATGATCGCTGGGTACAGCCAAAATGGGATAATCGATAATGCTTTTATAACCTTCAGACAGATGTTTGACCATAATTTCTTTCCCAGTCCTGTGACCTTGGCATCTGTTCTCCCTGCTTGTAACCCTATGGGAAGTATAAAGTTTGGTAAGCAACTTCATGGTTTTTCAATTCGCCATAGCTTGGACCAAAATGTCTTTGTGGCAACTGCTCTAATTGACATGTACGCCAAATCAGGTGCCGTCAGCTATGCTGAAAATGTCTTTGTTATACCATGGAGAAGAACTCGGTCACATACACCTCTATGATATTGGGATATGGTCAAAATGGGATGGGCAAGAGAGCCCTCTCACTGTTTTACTCAATGCAGACATCAGGCGTCATACCTGATTCCATTACCTTTATCATTGTCTTGTCAGCTTGTGGCTATGCTGGTTTGGTTGATGAAGGTCTTCAGATATTCAATGCTATGGGGAGAGAGTATAAAATTCGACCATCAACTGAGCACTATTGTTGTGTTGTAGACATGTTAGGGAGGTTTGGAAGGGTGGTTGGCGCTTACAAGTTTGTTGAACAACTAGGTGAAGAGGCTTCCACAATGGAAATTTGGGGATCACTTCTTGGGGCTTGCAGGCTTTATGGATATTTTGAACTGGCAGAAGATGTTGCCAATAAGTTTCTTGAAATTGATGCAGGGAATGGCAAAGCAGGCTATCACGTCTTGCAATCAAATATTTATGCAGAGAAAGGAAATTGGGAAAGGGCTCACAGAATAAGGAAGGAAATGAGGGAAAGGGGTTTGAGAAAGGAGGTTGGATGTAGCTGGATAGAGATTGCAGGACATTTGAATCGTTTTGTGTCTAAGGATCAAGAGCATCCTCAGTCCGATGATGTATATGAAATATTGGAAGGATTGGCTGTGGAGATGACAGATCATGTCCATGGGGCATTTCTAAATTGCAATCCTGATGAGAACCCTAGTTTGGATGAATACTGATGGAAAGGCAAGTATCGCAACTACCTTGTTGCATCAACGGATTAACATCTAACAGGGAGGCCTACATCAATTTTTTTTCCAACTGGAGACTACAAGTTACAGTCAAATGTTTGATTATGTGTTTGTCAAGGAATTTCTTCCTGATTTATGAGCAGTTCAGCTTCTTCTAATCTTCTTTGAAGAACTTTTCCAAAGGATTCCTTGAGGTTCATTGACGTGCTCCATGGTCGCATCAGCAATGATGAACAGGGCCAAAATAGGTTCGTTAAGCGACTTGAATAGACTCAAAAAGGTCTCATCACTATCAAGGTCAGTCATGCATTAACCTTATGAGAAGTTGTTCTACTTCTAGAGACTAAATCTTTAGTGAAATTAATTGATTTATCACCTAACAGTATACATTCAGCACACGCATTTTAGCATTTCCTCTCATAGGCCACATGTATATGTTTAATTTTTGTTTCATTTTGTTCTTTGAAAGTTTTTTTTTATTGTTCATATAAGAATATTGTGCCTTTTTCTTAAACATTCACTAATATATTCATATATTTGTTGTTTTCTTTTCTGTGATTTCTGTTTTGAATTTGGAGGATCTAGCTGCCTCTGAAGCATATGAAGGATTGCCCTTAACTTTCTTTAACGTTCTGGCCGGTTTCCTTGTAACTGCATTCTTTTGATTCCCAGAAGGCAAATCATTTTGCTTTTCATAGTTGGAAACTGCTGCTCAAACTTGCTCAAGTGTCTTATCATTCAGGAACCAAAAGAAGCTAAGGAAATTGTTAATTACTTTGACAATGTCAAGAAAAAGCCTTATGCTGGTATTATATTACAATTACATTGTTATAAGCCGAAGTATAAGCTCCTTCACACTCCTAATCCTTGAAATTTAATCTTCAACACTGGAAAGTGGAATAAAAATGACGTCTCTCTGATACTTGTTTAGAGATTTTAGCTGTTGTTATATTTAAGTGCTTGATAGCTGAATAGCATTGGTTAATGATCCTACCTTTTAAGAATATATAGTAAGCTCCTTACAGGATTACAAAAATATCTTGCAACTCTACCGTTAGGTCACAAGTTTAATTCCTGCAAATGTGTCTTCACATATTATGTAGGGATAATGTTTGTGCATACATCTTGTATATCCCTAATTTTATCCACTAGGAGAGCCTTATGCACGGTGTTGTTTAGCTGTCATCTGTAAATTAGTATATTAGCACAAAACTAATCTGTGAAGTGTCTTCAGAGTAGAAATAGCAAAAAGTCGTTGACTCATAGCCCCTCGGGCCTCCCTCTGGTGTTCTTTTATTGCCCATCTTTCTCCTTTCTTTTTTTTTGGGCTTTACTTTTGTCAAATATGTGGCTGGAATTAGTCCGTCAGACAAAAAAAAAGTGTATTTAGACTAGAAATAGCAAAAAGTCATTGATCCACTGCCCCTCCCCTTGTTGGAAGGCATGTTATATAATATGTACCATTTTGCTACTGCAGGTCATTGAGAAGAGAGAGTGCAAAGTTTTTGCCCAATATGAAGAAAGCAGAACTGATTTTCATCCCTGCACCTGGAATTGGCCACCTAGCGCCGTCTGTGGAGGTAGGAAAGCTCATCGTCAGCCGTGATGACCGGCTTTCCATAACATTCCTTATTATACAGCCATGGAGTTCTGACTCCAAAGTTGCCACTTACATTGAATCACTTGCTTCCTCCACCTTATCCCACCGTCTCCAATTCATCAAAGTGCCTCGTCCTGAGCCAAAACCCTCAGAAAAGCCCTCGCACTTAGGTCAGTTGATCGACCTCCAGATACCCCAAGTCAAAGAACAAGTGACCAAGCTTTTCCAGACCCAAAATCGTCCTCAACTTGCTGGCTTCGTTATTGATATGTTATGTACATCAATGATAGACGTGGCCAATGAGTTTTATCTTCCCACCTATCTTTACTTCACCTCAAGCGCGTCTTACTTAGGACTCGAGTTTCATCTCCAAACTCTTCATGATGAGCAAAACGTGGACATTACAGAGTTTGATGGCTCAGATGCAGAGTTACAGCTGCCAGTTATGTTGAACCCAGTTCCAGCTAATGTCTTGCCAACTTCTTTTCTTAGCAAGGATTGGCTTCCAACTTCCTTGTCTTATGCAAGAAGCTGCAGAGAAGCCAAAGGTATCATCATAAACACATTCATGGAGCTCGAACCACTTGCAGTGAACTCTCTTCTAACCCCTCCGGTGTACCCGGTTGGACCAATTTTGAGTCTCAAGACTGATGTTACTGAAAGCACAGGTGAGGCTGACAAAAACTCTGATATTATGAAATGGCTTGATGACCAACCTCCATCATCTGTGGTGTTCCTGTGCTTTGGGTCCTTTGGATGCTTTGGTCCAGACCAGGTGAAAGAAATTGCATCTGCACTGGAGTTAAGTGGGCATCGATTCATTTGGTCTTTACGCCAAGCCCCATCAAAGGATGCAGCCTCTTCACGTCCTACTGAGTACACTAATGTTGCAGAAGCCTTACCAGAAGGATTTTTAGATCGAACGGCTGGGATCGGTAAGATCATTGGATGGGCACCACAAGTTGCAATACTATCTCACCCTGCAATCGGAGGGTTCGTGTCGCATTGTGGATGGAATTCAATTCTGGAGAGCATATGGTTTGGTGTTCCAATTGCTGCATGGCCAATGTATGCAGAGCAACAATTCAGTGCCTTTGAAATAGTGGTGGAGTTGGGATTGGCAGTGGAGATTAAAATGGATTATAGGAGGTCTGTCTTTGACAAACCTGAGGGTATTGTGAGCCTCAAGGAGATTGAAAGAGGAATTACAAGCCTTATGGAGCCTGATAGTGAGATAAGGAGAAAAATGAAGAAGATGAGTGAATCCAGCAGATTGGCTTTGATGGAAGGTGGGTCTTCACACTCTACTCTGGACAATCTGATATCTTTATTAGTTAGTGGTGGTAATTTGTCATAGAAATATGACCATCACTGTTGATGGTTCCATTTTAAGGTTTCCTTCCTTTACTATTAAGACTTTTAATGCAGCATTTCCCTTAACGTTTTCGGTTCAAAACCCATTAATATTAACTAAGATTAGATAGATCATCGATTACATCTCGTACCAATAACAGAGTTCCTCCTAAATGATTCTTAAGATCGGACGGCTAAGTAATTGGATGGGCTTCACAGTATTAATCTTGGCTCACACAGCAATCAGATAGTCGTAGTGCGGGTGGGAAGTCTCAATTCCATACTGGAGAGTCTATGACAAATGTATTCAATGCTGCTTTTAACTGAGATGGTGGATTGGAGAAGAATGGATGCATTGATTGATGATTAGGATAGGGGGCGCAGTCAAAGGAAGAAATTAAAAGTCGTCGGAGAAAAAGAGTAGAGCGTAGAAGAGAGGCAAGCCTTTTTTTCACGTGATATGACTCGTTGAAAATGGAGCAAAAGATTGTAGAAAATTGGGTTGAGCTACCTAACAAACAAAAAAAAGAAAGAAAAGAGGACATCTCCATGTGAGGAGGGGAGGGGTTAATTATATTGATGAACCTTAATTGCATCCCAGTTTTTATTGAGTACATCTCATTCTAAATAAACTCCAACTCAAATTAAAATGATTATGTGTTCACCCAATTTTCTCTCTTTTTTAGGTTTTGTTACCTGCACCCTGTCTGCACCCTGTCCACTGTGGTGGCAGTCATTTCTTTGCCCTCCCAACCTTCTCACCTTCAGTGAATATGGGACCAAGGCAGGCGAGTGCAGCCTTGACTCGAGCCGTGATGGCATGAGGGTCTGAACCTGGGCGAGAACTGTAGACCAGAAGCACCAACTGTAGACCAGAAGCATGTTGTGAAAAAACCCACATCCAAAGTGATCACAAATGAAAAATCATAAAGCTTCTCCTCTTTCCTGTAGTTTCTTCCAATGATAGACAAAGTATCAACTTCAAGAAGTGCTTGACATCCATACCCAAGAGTCGAGCACAAGCCCTCACCACATCGGAGCTATAATGAGATGCATGTTGGCTTTGCTTTCTGTCTGTTTAGCTTACCAATTCCTTTCATTCCCTCTCTACTTGAAGATCATCAAATCCGTTGAAGATTCCGACCATGACTTCGTCGAAAACTCTTCCATCAATTTGAGGAGGATGTTGTAGGAGAGAATGAGCAGGGAAAGGAAGGAGAAAGAGAGAATGATGAGGGAAATGATAGGATAAAGGGGTGTTTATAAATCTGTGTTTTTTGAGTGTTAATAGGGTGTACTTAACAAAATGAGGGGTGCAACTAAGCTTCATATTATATTTTACATCATCATCGAAAGATAATATATAAGATTTGTTATAAATTAATCATTAAAAGAAATTTTATTACAAAATCATCATCTAATATTTTAAAATAATAAGATAGAATAATCATTCGGACAGATTTTAAACAGTTTCGGTCAAATTTTCTGCTACGTAGTGGGTTTTGAAGTCACACAGATATGAAAGAAGAAAACTCACATAGTCGGACAGCCTAGCAAGTAGCAACTAAAACACCTGAGGACCCGAGGAGATTTTGCTGAGCAGGTCATCTGAAACCGATTCTTCTCTAGAAGAAGCTTACATCAAGACATGTCTGATTCAGTGTGGAGATTTCAAGTTATGAATTTTTGTTCTGAAATTTTAGGGATTTTAGGGTCTTCGATTTGGGGATAAGCGGGAAAAGAATCGGATCCTATTTTCAGATGACCCAAGGCACATATATTATCCAAGAAAAAGCTTTGATGACTGAAGATGGAGATTCACACGCGGGACAGAGGCAGAGGAAGAAGATGAAGTAGAAGAGGACAAAGGAGGAAACAGAGAACCAGCTGGAGGATGAAGAAGAATAAATGCCACGTTAGCAACTGAAGGACAAATTTTTAAAAAAAAATATTTATTATTGCCAAATAAGCATATTCTTGACTAATAATTGTTGATTACATTCCACATCAGTGGAAAGCTGACCCAGATTGTTCAAAATCTGTCCGAAAGATTATTTTATCTCATTTTAAAATATTAAATTATGATTTTATAACAAAATTTCTTTGGATTACTAATTCATAACAAACTCATCTTTTGGCTCACACGGCAATCAGAGCGTTGGATTGCGGGTGGAAAGTCTCAATTCCATACTGGAGAGTCTATGACCGATGTATTCAATGCTGCTTTTGACTGAGATGATGGATTAGAGAAGAATGGGATGCATTGATTGATTGATGAGGATAGGGAGCGCAGTCAAAGGAAGAAAGTAAAAGTCGTCGGAGAAAAGAGTAGAGCGTAGAAGAGAGGCAATCCTTTTCTTCAAGTGATATGACTCGTCGAAAATGGAACAAAAGATTGTAGAAAATTGGGTTGAGCTACCCAACAAACAAAAAGAAGAAAAGAGGACATCTCCATGTGAGGGGGGGACAATAATATTATTGACAAACAAGTATTGGGTCTATTTTGGGCTTATTCATCAAATTATTGCCCAAAATCAAAACAATCGGCTTTTGTCTCGGGCCGACTCATTCAGGATAACTCCATCATGGCCCATGAATTCTTCCATTCTATGGTTGACGAAGGAAGTCACCCAAGAAAAAAAAAATGACATCTCCATGTGGACAAGTTATTTTTTATTTGGACCTGACTCGGTTTTAAATCGAATAAGATTTTTATTTTTAGACCATAATTTCGAACATATAAGTAGAATGTTATCTGAGCAGCTAGAGTTTTTCCCATGGTGGGATCCTGTAATTGAGTGAAATGAAGAAGCGCTAGCCATCTAAATGGCCTTGGGGTTTACTTGTTTTAACAAATAGGAGCACATCGATTAAAGGCATCACTTCCTTGGATCTCACCTACAAACCCCACTTTAGAGATTCAAAGATGTACGACTCCAATAAGTTTGAGTCGTTGTTTTGGTCTCCGACATGGCTGACAATACAGTGACCTTCAGATATTTATTTTGCCCTTAATTTTATGGCCTTCATACATAGTCAAAGGAGGAGGCTATTACAGTACATGCATATCCAAAAGTGTGTTATCATCAATCCTTTTGAGACGACTAATGCAAATATTGTTCATATATACTACGTTACAGCCACCATAAAAGTAAGATCGATCCCAAGGGTTTATGATATGATATGCCCATGTGATCTAGCATAAATGACAGAGAGTTCGCTGGAATCCCAATATCATAACTCAAGCATTATAAAAGTAACTCTTCCACTCATGATCAACACTCTTGAATTATCATTGTCCGGATAAGATTACTGACTTCAACGATTAATTATCACTAAGTCGTCAAGTGCTACCCTCTCTTTAATGCCAATTTAATCCTACAGGTCTGAGGTTCACCAACGTCACAATAACCTAAACCCTAGTTACTATCGTGTAGGTTGCTCAAAATCTATTTGCCTGTTTGGTGGGGCAAACAATATATGCAAGTCAACGGTAGCGTTGACAAAATACAAACTTCAAAAAGCACTACACATTCATAAAATAAACATTCATAAACTTACATAAACATGTGGCATGCCTATATGGCTTCTTTAATAAAATTTGTTTGTTTTTTTTAATCTAGGTAGCATGTCTATCTGGCTTGCCATTTAGATTATGTAAGTTTATGGATGGAAAAATTATGGACATATATCATTTGGTTTTATTTTCTATTTTTTATTTTATTAAATTATAACTAATTTGAAATTTCTATACACAAAATAATTTTAATAATAAATATAAAATAATTTTCACAATTTATGAACTATCATAGTCGAAAAATTTTATCAAATATCTCACAGCTTTTGATATAGCATTGAAAATTATAATAACCTGCTATACAAAACAGAACTTAACCGCTATAACAGTAAGATTCCAAGGTTTTATGACATGACATGATTGTTGAGATACCACATATTGCTTGTCAAATGAGGCGGCTAGTAGAGAACATGCATATTCAAAGTGTAGTACATAGTAACATCAATCTTGCCGAGATAACTAATACAATATTGTTTGTCGATAAAGAAAAAGTGCCATGCCTTATTAGTATCACAGGTGGCATTAAGAAGAAAGAACTCGTAGGAGAAAGAAAGAAAATAACTAAATCCCAAGGAAGAGAGAATGACAAACAATCTGTGGTATCTCAACAATCATGTAATTTCACAGGTATGACAGGGAGTTCGTTGAAATATCAACGACCATACCTCTGATTCATCCCGTGATAATTGAGAAATTTAGTATTGTGTGACGTTTGTGCTTGCAAATCTCGAGGTCCGCTATTTTTTTTATTTACCAAGATATCCCAGATAAATTCAAGATTAATCCTCCGAGATACGGTAGAGCGTCAAAGGTGAGGATCTCTCAAAAAAAATTTTCTATATCCATAAAGACTCGAACTCAAAATCTTATTTAAGTTATCAGAGCCCCTTATCACTCGGCCAACCTTCGTTGGTCGAGGTCCGCTATTTACATAACAGTCTAAATCGTAACAGCTGACGCGTAAGTCGGGTGGAATTTTACGTGGACATTGTTAACACTACATGTTACAGTCACCATAAAACTATAAAAGTAAGCTCCCAAGGTAAAATTTAATGATATGACTCATCAAAAAGTACAGGGAAGAGATAAAACGCATAGCACAATTTATGGACCATAATTAATTGATTGACAAAACTTATAATAAAAATCCAAAATAAACAAAGTCTAAGTCTATGTCTAGGTCTAGGTCAAGCCCACTTGGCTAGAAGAGACATTAGACCAGCCCCAAGAAGAAGCGACACGTTTGCACCCAACTGAAGTCTTCCACTGTTTTGCATCTTTGGACTCATGAAATCAGCTGCTAGAAGATCAACAAGTGCCATGTAAATCAAGATCCCAGCAGAGGCAGAGTTGAATATGCCTTCAACAATCAGTGCATTTGGACTATCTTCATTGTACTTGCTTGATATTCCAATGCCAATTAGAATCCCAACAGGTGTTGTTAGGGAGAAGAAGAGTGCCATAATTGCAACTGACTTAGCCTTGAATTTTGCCTATCAAATAACAAAAAGAAAAAGATGAGAGTTCATCTTGACTTTGTTACTTACCATTTATTAATCACAATCCTTCCACATCTAGACTAAATATTTTTCGATTAAAAAAAGGCAGTGGAGTCCCAAATCCCAATAGAAACAACAAGTCCAGCATAAATTAAATAAAAAAAAAATCTGACAGTGATTGGAATTTGTAACCAAGAAAAAAACAATTACCTGTGTAATGCATCCACCAAGTCCCATGCCTTCAAAGAACTGATGAAAGGATAGTGCGGCAACAAGAGGCCTAATTGTGCTTGGATTCTCTGAAGCTCCCAGTGATATTCCAATAATTACAGAGTGCACAACAATTCCCAACTCCAAAACCTTCATGTCAAACCCATAGTTATATCAATCAAACTATCAAAGTAAGAACCTAGAATCATAAATATCCCATCACTGGCAGATATTAATACATAAAGGGGAAAAAGACCACGATTAATGTTAGAAAATTCAGCCAAAACACTTTGGGTCAACGGGAATTTGTTCTCCTGAATCTCCGAAATCAATCAATCAGTTGGTTAGATGTGAGACTATCTAACTCTTGACAATTAATTTAATATGTTTCAATGTTTGGAATAAGAGGAAAAATTAACTTTTTTTTGCTATTCAAATTAATTATACGATCAAACAATCAATTCAAGACTCAATTACCTGTGCAATTACTCGGTGTCGAAGAAGAACATCAGAAGATCCAGAGTCTACAGAACCATGAGAATGACCATGAGTTGCATGAGTATGAAGATGAACATGACCTTCATGGCCAGTAACCTTCTCCTCATCACCATCACCATTATTCACAGCTTGAGAGTTGTTGAAGTGAGATTTTTTGAAATAAATGGTGGCGAATGCATCAATCATCAGAGTCCCCATCGCAGACACCATCGCAACAAACCCTGTGAAGGGAAAATTCTGCCATGGATTCTCACTCAAACGGGGATTCGTCAAGCTCTCGAAAGCATCGGGAAGAACATGAATAAACCCAGTAGCCAATATCACCCCAGCCGCGAATGCTTTGATTACAAAGAAGATATCTCTGTCGGGATGTAAAGCAGGGATTGTTTTCCCCAACATTGGAAGACAAACCCCAATCGTACCCGCAACGAGAATCGCAAAAAAGGCAGCGATCTTGTACTTTTTTGCCTCTGATTTGTTGTTCACTTCATCTTCAGAATCACACGTGCAATTGCATTCTCCAACAACCATGGAAGGTAATACGAGGAACAGGAGACAAAACAGAGCCAAAAGTCTCTGCTTCTCCATGACCAGAGAAAGTGAAAAAAAAAAAAAATTGAAAGACAGGATTAGAAGAATATATGGCAAGGCAGTGAAGGAAGGGCTGAGTGGTGTCTATATTTATAACTTTTTTTTACATAGAAAGATGATCCCATGGACCCATCTTTACATCGATGATAGTCATGTTTGTGTTTCGGAGAAAAAAATGGAAAACCCAATCCGAAGTACATAGACTAAAAATCAATCTAAATTACTCAAAGGAGCAATTAAGGAAGGATTTGGCACTCTATTTTTGCTAATTATGAGTGAATAATGAGCTCATTAAGTATATACCGTGAGCATATCTTTTAATAAAGTAAAAAAAGAAAAAAAAAAGAAAGGAATCAAATGGACATGGGAGTAAACTTTTTAAAATCCGCATGAGTGATAGCTAAGTAAGTTGTGAATGAAGTAATTGGAGAGTGTCGACATAGTGAAGACTTTCATTTGCATTCTAACAGCAAACTCGAACCACGTAACCAAATTTCTAAGCTTTTATGTCGAAATAGTGTGCTCATTAATTGCCGGCTGACTCTGTCTATGTTTAGTCGTTAGCCAAAAAAAGAAAAACAACTAATATTAATATTTTTCAAAATAATAAAAATCTATACACTTACACAGCTGTTTTTTTTTAAGAAAAAATAAATATAAACATCAGATATACAGCTGGTTTTATTCTTATATGCAAAATTGTGTTTACAAGTTATATAATGTTTGTCAAATATTTCAATTATTGCTGTTTTACTAATATTGTGACTTTATTTTAATTTGGGTACCATTACTATACGTCATTGGTGAATGACATTGAATTCCATCCTACATGATAAATCCCGAGTACAAGCTAATGAATTTCGTTTCATACATATTACTGTAAACAATCCAAATAATAAAATATAATGAGAATTTTAAGCTTTGCCTCTCTTATCATACCTAATTCAATGATTTTTTGCTAAATTTTTTTTTTCCATTTGGTTTTCAATTTAAAAATAAGTAATCCAACCCAAATCTTATCTATAAACCCTAAACCTTGATCTCCTTATCATTCAAAACTCTTATGAATATATTTTTGGTGTTTAGTATGAGAAAATAAAATTAAATAAAAGTGGGTAAAGAAAGGATCATAATTAAAAGGGTATATAGAGTGACACAAACCTTGAATTCCTGACCACATATTATTTATGTCCATACGTTCACACACGATTACATATGAATCGGCGACTTCGAAAATTCTAAGCATACAAATGTAATATAGTTTGTTTTGGAATTTTAAGGAGTGGCCTAATCTCATATAATTGATTACGTTGACTTCGACTTTGTAGAGTGTTCGCACCGAGTGAATTTAAAGATTCGTATTAGTTTATTTTTCTCTTATTTTTTTAATATCCTGTTTACATAAAAGTATTATTTATAATTGATGTGCTGAACGAATTTTTTTAAAAAGAAAAAAGTTGAGAAACATTTATATATAATTTAATTAATTTTTCTCATTTGTTTTTATTTTTGCTTTTTATTAATAACAGAAAAATTATAAATATCTATCACATTGGATTTACGGGATTGGAGTAAATTTAGGGAATTTAGGGGATTGGAGATGTGAGTGGACTTGCCATGGTCCTCCTCAAGGACCTCCGCTCCTTGGGGGCCAAAAATGTGGTGCATAGTTACGTGAATATGACATGCATATTTATTGTATTCACATTGTGTTGGGATACTTTCGTTCAAAAACAAACATTTGATGTGTGATTAGATTTTCAGTTTGTATTAGGATTCTTACAATTAAAGATGGTCACCCAATATTCTTCTATTCATGGCTACCAAACATAAATTTCAAAACTGAAACAAATTAAGCCAACTCTGCCAACCAAAAACATAGAATTGAGAGCAACCAACAAACAGAAAATAGAAATAATAGGCCTAGCCAGTCTTCCAAAAGAATGCAATCAGTTAAAACAACAAAAACTGAAATTCCAGCTAAAAATTACACAACCCCTTCCAACAACAGAATATACAAAAAAAAAAAGAAAAAAAAGAGAGAGAGAGAGAAATTGAAGCCCAAAACATGCATGGTCTAAAAGGGTTTATAGAAGGATCATCATATATATTTTGAATTTTTTCACATGTGTGACACAAAACCTTGAATTGAATTCCTGACCGACGATATTTATGTGTATATATATGTCCCACGCACAATTCCACAAGCCGGTGAGTTTGAAAATTCTTAAAAAGTATACGAATATTGTTGTTTGTTTGTTTGCTTTGGAATTTTCGATGAGTGATTTCATCCCATCCCCCATATAATTGATTACGTTGACCTTGACTTCACATGGGCATGGCGTTTACACCGAGCCTCAACAAGCCAACATGTGACTTGTGCTTGGATTGAAAAATTAGTGAGGGATCAAGTGGGGGGCCGGGTTAAGGGTATTCGCAGTACGTAGTGTCATCATTCAATTCTTTGAAGAGGACTTGGAACCTCCATGCTTGCTGTTTGGCACGAGAATTTGAATCTCGCATGCATGTCTACCATTTAGAAGAGACTACTAGCTAGCGCAGGATTGCAGGCAGGAATTAGCTGAGTACTTTCCCTACCTAGCAAACTCAAAACGTACCACCCCAACAGCGATAACTATGGAAAACGAAAACAAGACAAAACTCAAATCGATCCATGATCCGATGATCTCTTACTCTTAGCAAATATCACATAACGTCATCCACGTCCCCCAGCTCAGCTGTTGTATATATAGCAACTTTACATACAGAAGAAGAAGCACTAAAACAAGCCACATATATTTTGCTACGTACCCAGCTACCACATTCAGGCATGAAGAAATTAGGGAAGATTTATTCCTTTTGTTTTTCATCTTTCTCACTATACTACTCGTCATCCTCATAAATAATATATCATCATCATAATAATATTCAGGCGCCCAGCGATATATAGATAATTTGACATATAGTAATAAAGAAAATATAGAGCGAACTATATATTAGCCCATTTAATTTGCATGTACTCGTTACATCCATAATAACAGATCTAACAATATATATATTACACGGGAACGGCCTTTCATAGTTCCAGATAAGTTGAAAAGAATAAGCATCCATCAAATTGAACAATCCTCCCTTGATATATATTATGTCTATTGGAAAAGGAAAAAAAAAAAAAAAACACAAGACTAAAGGGTATATAATAACCAATGAATATATATATATATATATATATATATATGACACTAAATGAAACGCCACGTCTTTCTTTTTCCTTCCCCAAGCGGACTTGACCTAGAACTAGCTAGGCCTAGACGACTTTGTTTATTTTGGATTTAATATATTTTTGTCAAAAATATACAAAGTCGTCTAGGCCTAGCTAGTTCTAGGTCAAGCCCACTTGGCTGCTAGAGCCATTAGACCAGCCCCAAGAAGAAGCGACACGCTTGCACCCAACTCAAGTCTTCCACTGTTTTGGACTCATATGAAATCAGCGGCTAGAAGATCAACAAGTGCCATGTAAATCAATATTCCAGCAGAGGCAGAGTTGATTAGTTGAATATTCCTTCAACAATTAGTGCATTTGGACTATCCTCATTGTACACACTTGATATTCCAATGCCAATTAGAATAGAATCCCAGCAAGTGTTGTTAGGGAGAAGAAGATTACCATGATTGCAACTGATCTGGCCCTGAACTTTGCCTATCAATTAATAACGACAACAACATAACAAAAGAAAAGATAGAGAGTGTTCATGTCGACGTTTTCACTTAACATTAGTTAATCACAATCCATGATCAAAATCTGAAAGTGATTGGAACCAACAAAATTTAATTACTTGAGTCATGCAGCCCCCAAGTCCCATCACTACAACAAACAGGTGATTTTGTGATAGAATTATCCGTCACAAAACGGATTTGTGACGGAAAAAATTCAGTCACAAAAACCCTCGTCTTAAAATATTTGTGACGACATTTTGTGACGGATATTTTGTGACGGATATTTTGTGACGTATTGGTGACGGATTTTGTGACGGATATTTTGGTGACAGACTTTGTGACGACGGATCATGCGTTAATTAAATAATAAAAAATACATCTTTCAAATTAGTGACGGAAAATTCCGTCACTAATATAAAATAAAATTTTTTGAAATTGTGACGTATTTTTCAGTCACTAAAAAATATAATTCTTTTTTAAAAAATTACAATTTTTATTTGTGAAGAAAAATTATTAATGCAATATTATTTTTTAATTAATATAATTGTATTTAATCATCAAAGCCTTTTTCCAAACCAACAAAACACTCAACAAGTGACAACTGACAATTAATATCCTTACAATGATTTCTCAAAATCCAAAGCTCAAATGAAAAATTCAATAATAGAGCTTCATTCTAAGTAGTCAAATACTAAAACTACAATGCAACCATAATAAACTCCATTCTAAGCTCCATCCATAGCATTGCAACAATAATTATTTCCCCTATTTGTCATAAAATTTCGTGACAGAAATAAATTTTCATCACTATATTTCAGGACGGAAATGATTTTTTGTCGCAAAAGCTACCCCTCTGACACCCTACGTGGCAGACTGTCTTCTCGGACATATTCAGTGACGAAAATTTTTGTGTCACTAATATTAGTGACGGAATTACGCTACCGTCACAAATCCGTCACTAAATTTTACGGGATTTCACACTAAAATTTGTCACGGAATTAGTGATGAAATATTTTAGTGACGAAAATTTCCATCACTAAATCCCTCCCGAATTGATCATTAATAACACCGTCACTAACAAAAAATATCAATGACGGAATGAAATCCGTTGCTAATTTCAGTGACAAAATTAACAGTTTCTTGTAGTGGCATGCCTTCAAAGAGTTGATGAAAGGAAAGTGCAGCAACAAGAGGCCTAAGTGTGCTTGGATTCTCTGAAGCACCCACTGATAATTCCAATAATTACAGAGTGCACCACGATCCCCATCTCCAAAACCTTCATATTAAACCCAAAATTATATCAATCAAACTATCAAAGTCAAACCCCATTAACCTTGAAATCTTGAATCATACATACCTGTGCAATTACTCGGTGTCGAAGAAGAACATCAGAAGAGCCCGAGCCTACACTCTACAGAACCATGAGTGGCATGAGTATGAACATCAACATGACCCGGAATATTCTCCTCATCACCATTACCATTATTTGCAGATTGAGAGTTCTTAAAGTGGGACTTTTTGAAATAAGTGGTGGCAAATGCATCAATCAGCAAAGTCCCTATTGCAGACACCATCGCAACAAACCCCGTAAAGGGAAAATTCTGCCATGGATTCTCACTCAAAAGGGGATTCGTCAAACTCTCGAAAGCATCAGGAAGAACATGAATAAACCCAGTAGCCAATATAACCCCAGCAGCCAAAGCTTTGATTACATAAAATATGTCTCTATCGGGATGTAAAGCAGGGATCTTTTTCCCAAACATTGGAAGACAAACCCCAATCGTACCTGCAACGAGGATCGAAAAGAAGGCAGCGATCTTGTACTTTTTTGCCTCTGGTTTGTTGTTCACTTCCTCTTCAGAATCACACCTGCAATTGCATTCTCCAACAACCATGGAAGGTAGTACGAGGAATAGAAGACAAAACAGAGCCAAAAGTCTCAATTATGCTAATATGAGTAAATAATGAGCGCGTTAAGAATTATTTCAATGCGTTTTTGCTAGATTATTTTTTTTTTCCATTTGGTTACTAATACATGGATAAGTAAGCCAAAGCCCAAATATTGTATGTAAACCCTAAACCTTAATCTCCTTTTATCATTCAAAAATCTTATGAATATATATTTTTGGTGTTCAGTATTAGAAAAGAAAATAAAATAAAATAAAAGTGGGTAAAAGGAGAAGGAGTGCCACAACAGTGTAATGCGCACAAAAATAGAGCAAATTAATTAAAAGGGTTTATAACAGGATTGTCATTATTTTTCACATGTGACACAAACCTTGAATTCCTGACCATATTTATGTTTATATGTCCCACACACAAACTGGTGACTGAAAATTCTGTAAGTCTACAACGTAGTTTGTTTGGGGATTGACTAATTCATATGGTTTTTACACAGTGCCTCAACAAGCAAACATGTGGTTTCTGCTTGGAAATTATTTTTAGTACTGCTCACCCAACATATTCTCAATACTAATTAATTACTACCAAAATTGAAAAGAGAATATTGAATATTTAAGGAATTTATTGGGTGGTGTTTTTCCTTTGATGCTGGGATAGAGAAATTGCCACAAATGCTCGAGGTGAGGGGACCATGCAGGTAGAGTTAATGAGAGGAGGTGATATGACAAAAATGAGTATCTATTACTTATATACCCCATTCCTAATACAGTAATATGGATTAAATAAGTACTGCAAAAGTCTATGCTTTGCTTTTCCATGATCAAAATAAGAGATCCATTTGGAGAGTAAATGACAAGGCAGTGAAGGAAGGTTTATTGAGTGGGGTCTATATTTATTACTTTTTAGTATTACTCACCCACCTGACTGATTCTCCATATTAATTACCTATACAATACAAAAGTTGAAAAGAGAATATTGAATATTTAAGGAATCTAATTGGGTGGTGTTTTTCCTTAAATGTAGGAATAGAGAAATTGATATGCATGCTCTAAGTCAAGGGGAAGAGTCAGAAAAGTAATAAAAATTTAAAAATAACTATTGGATTCAAATTGGTCATTCTGCAATTTTAAACTTAACTGTCAAACAATGTTATCCATGCACAATCTTAAAGTTTTTTTTTTAAGAGATTCTAAACTAGTTAATAATACTACATTTTCCAATTGTTTTCATATTCAAAAAAAAACTACATTTTCATGACTAGATGAAATACAGACCACATAGGAGTAGGAGTTATCACTAGCGCAGGAAGCTGAGTATTTTCCCTAGCAAATCCAAAACAACCAGACAGCCAAACTATGAGAAATGGAAACAAGACAAACTCAGATCCATGATCCGATATCTTATCCAAATACCACATAACGTCATCCACATCCCCCAGCTGTTGTATAGCAACTTTACAGCAACCCCCACACTAAAGCAGCACTAAAACAATGCACATTTTGCCACGTACCGTACCACATTCGGGCATGAAAAGGAAGATTTATTTATCTTGTTTTTCATCTTTCTCACTGTAGTACTCATCATCGTCGTCGTCATCATCATCATCGTAATAATTATCATCATCATAATAATATTCTTCCTCACCCTCATCCTCCTTGCCATTTTGCAGCAGATCTCTAGACTGCTGCCCCCTCAACCTCTCTTGAATTCGGTCCCTGATGGCTGTGCCCTGGAACACCCCACATTATTTGTAAGCATGCAAAATAGTAAATAAACAAGCAAATAGCAGGGTTCCATGCTACTTATATTTCACAAATAATCCTTTGTGCAAGTGTACGCAAACACGGGTATGTGTCAATGTCACATGAATAGAGGCTCACCATTTTATGGCATCCTTCTTCGAACATCTCAAGAAATCCAGCAACCAATCGATCAGCATTTTCCACCCACTCGTTGCGATGCATACCAGCAGTTTTTGCAACGGTTTGAATCTAAAACAAAATAATAGGTAACTAAAACCCATGAAACTAGGGGAAAATAGGCAAGTAAAAAGAACGAGAATTTGGATCTGAAATGAGAAATTAAGATAATTGCATCAATATTATCCATGATCACAGAAAAAAAAATATTTTAAAAAGATGCATAAGGTTAAGGCTCCACTGGATCAAATTCTAAAGATAGCCAGGCAGGCATAGTTGACTTGGACCTGCCCAAGTAGTCCAGGCATCCAGCGATAGATAATCATTCAACTAGTTTGGCATAGTAAAGAAAACACACAGCGAACTGTTAGCACATTTGCATGTACTCTTTACATCCATAATAACAGATCTAATTATCTATCAGAAGGAACGACCTTTCACAGTTCCAGATAATTAGAATGCACAATCCTCCCTTGATCTGCCTATTGGGGAAAAAAAGAGAGACTAAAGGGTATATAATAGCCAGGGAATATATGACACTAGATGAAACGCCACATCTTTCTTTTTCCTTCCCCAAGCAAAATCATACCAGACTCTCCAGCAATCTATTGGCCCTATAGTGCTTGTACTCTTCTTTGCTATCTCATTCTAGTATTGTCAGTCGGCTCTAAAAAAGTTGACACAAACCTCCCCCAGACCAAAGAAAAGAAATACTTGTCATCAATTCTCTCCCAATCTAAACGTTAACCAATGGAAGGATGAAATACCGTTTTCATTTTATCATAAAGCCCTTCTAAGATTATTCTTTCTCCATTCAAGCAAAATAATACCATCTACAACCATGACGAAGCATCATTTTGCTGAAATCAATTTGCCAATACTTTGCTACCATCTACAAGTCTTCATAATTTTCCAATCAAAACCAAATAGAGTAGTATCACTTACCAAAGGATTATATTCTGATTCAACAAGGAACTAATAAAATCACTACGTTGATGAGATCAGAGAGTCCAATAATTTCTTAGTATCCACAAGCTTGCAACAACACAGGACAAACAACAGAACAAGAAGGCAGGCAAAAGCCCAACAAAACGGATGTGTGGCTGTGTTTGTCTGTGTACATAAACACACCAGTATTGTACTGTGGAAGCGAATTGAAGCAATGGTGCCATTGCAAAATCCAACAATGAACACCATATAGAACTAGGAACAAAAAATTCTGCCAGCAAAGCCTCTTAGATACTAAAAGATAAAAAGGTCCATTTTTCAGTCCAAAATAGCATCAAAACCCTTATTCAAGCAACTATCGTAATACATCTTCATCGGCAAGCTTCAAATTCCTCAAAACAAGTCAAATGATGTGCAGAAGTGAGAATTAATGATACTGTCCTCAACGAGTCACCTACCCCTATACAAAGAAAATAGCTTGTAGGATGCATTCTTCACACATCCTATGTTGGCTCAATTTAAAATCCTTGTCAATAAGAAATCATCTTATACTCTGGAGAAATTACACTTCCATTAAAGCTTTATATCATCCTGCGGGGTGAGATTAAGCAATCCACCAAAAGCCAATATTAATAATCTGTTTAACATCCAATGACCAACAATAAGCACCAACGACAATCACAACTCATTGCTACCATCTCCGCCAGCTACCACAAACTATGCCATATTTTATTCACCTACCTCCTGGTCGCCTGGTCATACACCAGGAAAAATGATCTAAACCTAAAAAAAATACTAACCTATTAACATTTCCCACAAAAAATGTTGGAGCAGGAAAACTTTCAAAGTAAAATAGACATCATTCATAATTATAGTTTAAAAAACTCAAAGCTACAGTTATCAACACAAGCCTGAACTGCAGACCAGTAAGACCAGTTTGTCACCACTTCAACTGTTACCTCAAGACAAAAAGTTGATATCACTACAAAATAAACTGCAAAGAGCATTGATTCCCCTGTTGATTCAGGTAAGCAGTAGCCACTTAACAGATATGACCATACAAGCTGCAACTACAAAGAGCAATAACCAATGACTTTGATTCACTAATAATACCCTGTTTAGGTATCTGCAAAGTCAGTCAAAATAGGCCAACATAGGTGTTTTATAGGAAACAGTACCATTACACTCTTTGCTACAGTGACCACAACCTACGATGGCTTTTCAATGACGCTTCTACCAGAATTCCTAATAAATATAGCCAACACGTTGAATTTCCCATAATGATGACATGCTTTCATGGACTTTAGTTTGATGCTTAAAGGGCATTAGGATGGAAAGATGAAAAAAAGTAATAACTCGGTGCTATAAAATCTGCATAGGTGGCACTCATAACATTAAAAAATTACCAATCGTGGCTTTTAGCATTATAAGGCACAAAACTGTAACTCCAAATTTTATATATGATAAAAGTAATGAGAAAAGAAGTGCAAGTCACTAAGAGCTAATATATACCTTCTCGCCAACTTTTTCTTGTTGTTCCTTCACTTTCTCTTGTAGTTTCTTCAACCTCATATTCACCCTCAATCGCTTTTCCTATTAACAGATAGGACATAAAAGGTAACTTACCCCACAAATAATCTAATAAAGAACCAAGTACGAACCAAAACCTATAGAAAATGAGCAGACAGATCAGAGGTAGATTAGCCCATACCTTCACATAGCTAACATTGAGCTCTTTTCTTGTATATCCCCGATCCAAGTTGCGCATTACATACTGGTTATAATCTTTTACAATCCTCATAATAATGTCGGACGTAGATATTCCTTCAGTTCTTTTTGTTTCCTTAAACTTCCCAGCTTTTTTCACCTGAAATAGATGTCCACTCAGCGTGATTATACATTGAAGAAATTAGTAAGCATGTATAAACAATTAAAAACTGTCACTCAAGAATGCAGTGTTGTCTCATTTGAGCCGGTAGTGCCCCATCCCCTGATCATGAGGTCAATGATTCAAACAACGCCCCAAAGCTTGCCCATCACAGAAAAAATGAAAAAAAAAAAAAAAAAAAGACTCTCAAGACATACAAATTCGTAGACATCATTCCCAGCTCCACTAGCATCTGCATAGCTGCATAAATTACACAGCAAAGAAAAACTCAAATGATATGCCTGAAGGTTTAAGTTACCCAAGTCAGCATTAGAAAGGAAATTTAGTACGATAAAGCAGAGCAATTGCAGAATGTGAAAATAAATATACCCACATATCTCCAAGCAATACATATTTATAATAGAAAAACAGTCGATAAAAGGAGAAACAGAAAGAAAGGAGAGCAGCTTGCTCACTGTTCCAAACTTCCAATGCGCTTCTTTTCTCCTAACATCATAACTGGTAAAATGTACAAGTGAAATTTAACTTAATGTCCTTACGGAAGAGCATCGTGGGCTACAAAATCAATCTTGTGCTTGTCCAGAAATTCCTGATTAATCACCCAAGGTGCATCCGGAATGACCTCATCCACCCACCTGTGGAAAGAGAAATATTAAAGAATTGAATTATAAAGCTCTTGTTGACACACAATCCACATTTAGGCCTTTCCTTAGTAGGGGTCTTGTTCTTTTAGAAAACAATTCAAAATAATGCACATCCAGATTTAACTTGTTTACACAGTAACAAATGAAAATTGATAAGGATTACTTAAGTGAGAGAAGCCCTACTTGCAATGGCGAAGAGACTCATACCGCTCGGATTCCGTCATTACAGTTTTACCTTTGAACTTGCGAGTGATTTCATCATTACAACATCCAACCAGAAGATACGTGTTGGGGAACCTGAATTTTCAATTCAATCAAGCATTAGTGATAAAGTACATTTAGCCACTAAAACCTATAAATTATATTCAACCAAACAAAGAACAACAATGAAAAAGTAGATTTCACAAGTTAATCGCGATTGACATTTTTATCGCAGACGAGGGTACATGAAAAATACGAAGATAGCAATTCTATAAAATATACATAAAATAGAATTCTCAAACACGAGCTTGTGAGAGAAATCAAAACAATACAACAAATAAAGCAAACGAGATAGTCTCGAACTGTTCTCAGATCAAGATTCCAGAAACAGTAATTCTACACAGAAACAAGGATCGTAAAGACAGAGACGAGCAATCATACGATTTCTTGGCTTGCTCGAGGGAGCGAGCGTGGCCGAAATGGAAGAGATCGTAGATCCCATCGGCGTAGACACGGACCGGCCGATCAGACTGCGTCTGCTCCGAATTGGAGTTGGAATAGTTAGAAGCAGAGTTGTGTTCGTCGTCCATTCGAAACACAAATCAACACAAAATTTGATAATATTTCTGTACAGAGTCGGTCTTTATTTACTATTTTGGAGACCCCCGCTATACTCTTTTAATGGGGTTTACATGATAACATACGAAGAAGAATGCGCTGTTTACGCTTCTTTTTTTTTGTCCTGGTTTTTCCCTTTTAATCATCAATCATCAATCATCATCAATCAATTAATTTCTATATATAAAATGGAGATGTTTCCCCATAAAAAGCTTCTTCTTAATTATGAAAAAATCAATGTTATTTCAATGATATCCAATTAAATATGTATAAATATTATTAGGAACAACAAAAAATGATAAAAAGAGATAAAATAATGAGAATTAATGGCTAAACACCAATTAAATGTGCATAAATACTATTAGGAACAACAAAAAATTATAAAAAGGGTAAAATAAAGAAAAATAACGACTAAGCAATTGAACAATCATAATTATATAATTAAGATAAATATATTATAAAATATTGAAGTGCTTCAAAAGCTACCACATTTGTTTCTGTATGGCTCAAATTCTTGTTATATGTAATAAAATCAAATAAAATTGAAGTTGTGTCAAGAAACGCTTTCTATCATCGCGTCTTTTTCGCCTCATGTGATCGACCATATGTTACAATTCAATAATGTCATGTTATATATAACAGTGTTATTATCTTGCTACTGAATGTACTCGCATTATAATTAAAATCTTTGTCAAGTGTATTGCACTTCAAACTTGGTCACTTTTAAAAACTTTTAGTTTTACCTTTTAGTCACGTGAATAAATGGGCACATATATTTTCGCTTTGTTGACACTATTGAGTACTCATGTTTAGAATGGGATTCATGATTTATCTATTTATTACTATGTATAGAATGTTGTCCATACACATGTTCTTAGTGACTTTTGTTACTTTGGAGAAAAAAACAACGTAAACAATAATTGCTAAACTCTGAACATATTTTTTCTTTATACATCTAATTTCTCGCTCTCTCTTAGAAAATTATTTCTTAGCATATTAAGAAAAATATATTGTAGTTATTTATTCATCTCATAATTATCTTTATTTTTTACAATTCAAATTTTGTTGTTCATCATAATAATAAAGAATCAAAAAATTATCAAAAATCTTTATTTTTCAAACTAATTATGTTTATGCAACTAGTTTTATTGTACTCTCACTCTCATTGTGATTGTCTCTGTTATGTGTGCCGCCCGCTCATTTATTGGCAGATTGGCAATTTGGCAGGCACACGCACGCTTTGAACACGCGCGAAGGCGAGGGGTCAAAGAATTTATGACAAAAAAATCAACTTAGTCAATTCAACTTTTAACCCCTTAGAAGTTTCTAGAACAACCATAATTGTTGTTTTTTTATTGAGGACAAAAAATATACTGGGATATGTATTTTGTTGATGCGAGAGGACTTTGTTTATGTGACTGGATCAACAAAATATATTGATATAATGGTATAAATTTATTGACTTCATTTTTGTATAATAGAGGGGGATCCATATTGATTTTAGTGTAAAAAATGTAAGTGTGAGTGATTTAGGCACCTAATTAAGAGCAAACATATGGGCATGCCCACATCCATGCCACACCAAAATAAGGCTATTATATTGGCATTATTGGAGTATTTACATTTTTTATGACCCATTAGGAATACACTTTTTGCAATTCATGCCCTATCAAATAACAACCATTGTGGTTGCTCTTATTTGTTGATTATTCATGATTTTGCCCCTCCCCCCATGAATGGTTGATTGCTTTTTACAAGGGAAATGAATTTAAGACAAAATTAATTGTGTGATTGCATAAGGATAATTTTTTCATCAAGGAAAAAAAAAGGTTTCCTAATTAATTAATTAGAATTAGATTTTTTAAAATTAATGATGTTGGAGGAGAAATTTAAACATTATTGTTCTACTAAAGCAGATAACTATATTATTGGTATGTTCGATGAAAAATTGTCACAAAGCTATTTTGAACGCCGACGGTGGGGCTGATGATTATGAACCTGAAATTCTAACAAAGTTATTTCATGACAGCTGCGATAGGCATGTTACATGCATGCAGAAGAAAGGGCCCCCTGATGATACATAAACATCACAATAGCTGGGCCATGAGACATTTAATAGTGGTTCAAATGGGCCGGGCCGGGCTGGGCCAATTCGTAAAGTGATTTCACCAATCTCTTTCCGTTGGCCCATTTTCCAGCTTTAGTGGTCCCCAAAGTCCTGCTATCTATATTTAATTCAAAACCCAATATATGTGAATTGCTTGATTCTCGATTCAAGCATCAACAATAGCTATGTTATATACAGAAAAACCAAAAATTCCAAGAATCACTAACACTGAAGATCTGTAGGGTACAAAATAGATACTCTCTAAGATTGCACAGGGTGATTTGCAAGACATGCTATCAAACCCTTTCACTTCAAGTTGGTACCAGTTATATTATCATCCCCATCTACATCTACATTCCTCTATTGCATAAATTCCAATCAAAATTTCTAAAAAAATGATTCTTGCAACACGTTGTCTAAGTTCTCTTGTTGCAGCTTTAGCAATTTTTGCATCTACAACTAGTCTTATAATCCCAAATTACCCTTCATTACTCCTCAATTACCTCACCAAATTGATTGTAACCACATCCTCATCAACCACACTTGTTGGGCTTGAAAGTTATGAGCATCATCGACGATACTCCGATAAGGGCAAAACAGTATCTGTTTGCGACGATTTTCCGGTTGATATACCTCCTCCAGACACTAACACTGCCTCTTATTTATGCGTCGATCGAAATGGTTGCTGCAATTTCACAACAGTTCAAGCAGCTGTTGATGCTATTGCTAATATAAGTATGAAAAGGACCATAATTTGGATCAACTCTGGCATTTACTAGTGAGTATATATGTATGTATCAAAAAGTTTTGTCATTGACATTGCCTTTCCTTTCTCTCTTTTGTGAAAAAGTTATGGTTCCAAAAACCAAACAGAACAGAACATTCCAAGGACAAGGCTACACATCGACTGCAATCGCGTGGAACGACACTGCAATTCTACTGGTGGAACATTTTATAGTGGTTCGGTTCAAGTTTTCTCTAACAACTTTGTTGCCAAGAACATAAGCTTCATGGTATGACTAATGATCTTTATAAGTTAATTTTTCTTGGGTACTCACTCTCCCAACTATATAAGGAGTCATAGGTTCTAGCAGTGGGGGAGGCGAGGATACTAAATTATTCTGAAATAAATGTGTAGGGAGTTGATGGGCCGTAGAGGCGTGGACGAGAGTCGTGACCTTGCCTAACCCGGAACACACAATACCTGAGTGTGGGTTGAATGGACCCCCAGGCCCAAAAAAATCCCCCAATACTCTTTCAGATATTTGAGAAATTCACCTTAATTATATATACCTCTTAACGTGAATGTGCACATTATTTACTCATAATTAACATAAATCGAGTGCGAGATCCCTCTTTAGCCCTTCTTTATTGCAGATGATATGTCGCCGACGAGCCATTCGCTTCTGAATGGGGTAAGTTTCTCCTTTCTTTTCTATTACTACCTTATCAGATACATCTTGTTGTATTACACAACACACACTATGGTCCGTTTGGGAGTGCTGTGTATTTTGACCGCCTAAAGTGAGGCGAAGCGAGGCGCTGTGATAAGGTATGCTGTCAAAAAGTGTTTCTGTTTGCAGTCTGACCGTGTTAAGAATTTCATTTGCAATCGCAATGGAAAAGGCAAAAGCACCTCATTTTGCTTCTAATTAGTTTTCCTTTTTAAATATTTCTTGTTTCAAACATACACTTGGTAGTTGACAAATTATCGGCTGCAACGTTCAAAGCCAGTTGAACGTGTTTGGTAACCAGACACAAAGAACTTGGACTCTCCATGACGATCCACACAAGGGGCTTACTAGGCAGATAGAATACATAGTTGAAATAATCTATTAGTGCAAAGCAAAACCCATTTACAAACAAGAGTCTGTGCTTCATAATTCACTTTTTTTTGGCTTGTTTTTCTGCGTTTCTTCTGGCACGCCTTTCCCTTGAGCTTAAAGATGTTGTGAATCCTCCATCTTCATATTCTGAATCTTCAAAGTCTCTAAATGATTTCTACACAATTATTCAGAGGCGCAAAGGATTCAATACCAAAAATAACAAGAGATCGAGAGGGAAAAGAGATGAGGCGCGTACCTCTCTAAGCTCATTAAAACTAACAGCATAAAAGGTAACGGCAGCAGCTGCTACTATTCCTAGTATTGGAAGCGCAATTTGCATTGTTCCATCCATGTCTCTTCTCTCTCTCTTGTGGACTGCTGGTGTTTGTGAAGGAAAGATAAGGAGGAGTCTGACTTTCTGTGGCAGAGATTTGAGTGGCTTTAGCCTTTAGGTTTACTCTGTGAAGTGGGCTTGGGCCTGTTTAAAGATGACCAAATCGGCCCAAGTCCAGACTCTGATAGGCCTTTCAGGTCGAGCTGACTGGGTCAGAATGAGTCCACCATGTCAACTATGTAAGTCTCCTCCTCCTTAATCGAAGGCATATTCAAACAAAATGTCAACCATGAATTATGAAATCAAGAGTCAAAATTTAAATTATTTTTAGGCCAATTTGGTGGTCATGTAAGGAATATTAGCTGATGTATTGACCCCTTTTTTAAGGTCTGAAAACTACTAGTCAAAAATTCAATTTGTGTTTGGCCGGCGATGAGATCAACACATTCTGGTCCCATGAGACAAACCAATTGAGGCCCTTATACTTGTGCAACACCTGCACAATATTATTTTTATAATCGAGGACACATCATTTAAGTTTGTCATTTTAGTAAAAATGGGCAAAAACTCGGGTCTTCAAACCTACGCACACATCAATTTTTCACATGCTAACAGGGTAAGTTGGGTCAAAATACAACACGTGGCCACAATAGTATTACTCACGATGGAATTTAACTCAAAACCTTCCGAGCTAATACAGTTTAGCCCTAGAAAAATTCAATGATAGACTATCACACCCAAGTGGTTTATCATACACAATAATCTTTCTAATTATTCCCAAGTCAAAAAAATCGTGCTCTAGTCATTGTTGTGTGATAGATATTACTTGACTAATTTTCAAGTAATTCTAATGACTAACATTCTTGATAAAATTAAAATTAATTAATGCATTAGAAGTTAGAAGGATTGAGAAGATTTTGTCACTTCAACAATTCATCTCACTGAAAAACTTATCAGTTTGCAATTAGCAGAAACTTGTGGGATTATTAAATAGATTTCTTGTAGGAATTAAGTATATCATATAACTACATTAGCAAAACCAATTAAAAATTTAATTAATGTTCCAAGTATCAACTATCATCATCATGAATCAAAAGGCAAATTAATATGATTACTGTGATCTAAACAACTATTATTGACATAATTTTTAGTGTTAAGGAGGGCATAAATGCATAAAATTCGATATGCAAATATAAGAACATAAATTGTGCCAGTTCAAAAGAAGTCATGATATAATTATAAAAATTAAGAGGAAAAAAAAAAGAAACCAGAAAAAGGAAGAGTAGATGTCAGGATCAGCTAAATAGAAAGAAAAAGAAAGTCTCTTGTGGTTGGCTTGGCACACATTTGAAGGGCGGTTTGGCCGGTCACTGTGGCCGCCACTTACAGGGCATAGACCAAAAAGCCAAACATTTTTCACTGTTAAGTGACCGTTCAACCCTCCCGTTAAGCCACAAACCACAACTATGTATTTTCTTTTTCTTTTATATGTTATACCAAGTGTTGAAAAACAGTTTCCTCCCATAAATAATAGAAAATTAAAAATTGAAGCAGTCAACAACGAAAGAATTTGAGTTGAATTCATTTTACTATTTCAGCATTAATTTTATTTTGGCAAATTCTCCAATAACGTGAAATATGATAAGTTGGTTACTTGATTTGCCCAAAATTATTAAAATCTCTTATCGAAATACCTTAAATATTATTAAAACTTATTGACTTTTTAAGCATTGTTAAGTTAATTATAATAGTTAGAGTCAAATGTCCACCACCAAACATTTGAATTTATTTCAAACAATCTAGTAAAATATCATGTCATAAAAAAATAATTGAATCATCTCATAGTTTAGATATTGGGTACTATCAATCTTTTTTTTTTTGAGTACAAATACAACATACGACACACCACCAGATCAAGCCTATGAAAGTACAAGTGTCAACAGGCCCCACGCAGGAGGCACAAATCAAGCCCACACAGGGGCAGACTATCAAGCCCACGCAGGGGCAGACTAAGCCCACACACCTCCTTATAAATATTCGGAGGAGGTGAGACTAGAACCCATGACCTCAGTCAGGGACATGCAAAGTCATTGCCACTCAACCAATGGCTCATTTGCGGGTACTATTAATCTTGAATAAGAAAGGAAACGAGATTAACATTATTATGATTACAATAATTCTTGATTTTGATTTTTGAAAATTCAAAATTCATATCTAGACTTGAAGTCAAACTTTTGTTACCCAACAAGTAAATCCTTTTTTAACTTTAAGATTTTCCTAAATAAGCATTTAACATCTTTAAAAAAAAAAAACACATATATGGCAATATTGTAAATGAACGGAAATCTAGGGGCAAACCGCATGAGGCCACCAAAGCCACGGCGTACCGACCCCACTGTGGTCCCAACTTCAAATGGAATGGGGCCAGTGGGCTCGTCTCCTCCTTCTTTATATACACATCAAGATTCTCTCTCTTCTTTCTCTCTCACAAAAGAACTCCATTACTCTCACAATTCTGTTTTTTAACCATCATTTCCTTCGTCATCATCTCCTAATTCCTCCTTTTGCTTCTAATTGTTCATAAACACGAAAAGTAAAGGAAAATCGACTTCATCAGTTCGTCGTCTTCTCAGGTAAGGAATCTCTTCTTCCTCTACATTCCAAACACAGCTCGCTTTTTTTACCTCGCTTATTTTTTATTTGTTTATTTTTTGCTTCGCCTTTTCAGACTATTCGAATCAAGTAGTGGAAGAACTGAGTGTTGATTTTGTTCTGTTTGAGTTTTTGTTTGGTGATCAGGGAGTAGACGACCCTAATCTGATGATGATCGTCATACTGTACATGTGATTTGAATCTCTCTGATTGTCTCTGTTGAATTTGTTCTTCTTATATGTGCTTGTGTTTGATCTTCTTGTCTGATTTGCTTTAAATTTGTTACTAAATAGTAATAAGTTCTCTGTTCTGCTCTGCTTTGACTGCTATGATCAGATTCGTCGATTTTCTTTCAATTGTGATGTTCTTCCAAATTCTAGTTTGAAGATTTATACTATTATTTTGTTTTTGAGTATCGATTGTGATTCACAAATCACAATTGTGATCGTCGATTCCTGGCGTGGTCGTTCGATTGATAAAAAAAGCGAGTGAGTTTGACATTTAATTGTTTTTGTTTGTTATGGAAAACATTCAAGATCATTTTGTTGACAAATTTCATTGCTGTTTCCGGCTTATATTTCTAATTAAAATTTATATATTTTCTTTTCTGACTCCCCAGAAAAATAACTGAGAAAGAGAAGGGAATGTGATGATGTTTGGTGCAAATTATTAATTTAGTCTTAATGGAGATCTACATCAAAAATAACTTATTGAATTCTCAGTTTCAAATTTTACTTTATTTGATATTCTGTGTTTGGATTGAGGGATTTGAGGAGGGGAATGAAATGGAAGGGAAGGGAATATTCCCTCTAATTCTCTCCAAATCACTCAATTAATGAAATATTTATCACAATCCTATTTAATTTTTTATAAACTATCCAAACAAGGGAATTAGAATGAAACTCTATTTCTCTTCCCCTCAAATCCTTCAATCCAAACACACTCTAAAGATTACGCACCTAAATTTTTTTTTTTACAGGAAAAAAACCATTTAATATTAAATCCCAAGACGTGGTGGTGAAGATGAGATGTCTAATTCTGTGTTGTCTCCATCCACCACACTTTTCTTTTTGGTATATTTGCGTGTTTGCACGAAACCAATGCCTATTTGGCCTGTGAGACGTTGATTGATTGAATAGAGAGCATCAAGTGGGGTCCCGTGGTACAATCTAACGGCACGACATTACCGATGCCTTATTTATGAAAATGGGGTCAGTAGGGCCCACTAAGTGCACTTAGCCTATATAAGTATTGAATTTGGGGCCAAGCCAACGAAGGGAATGATCTAACATGGCACGCTTTTGATTTATAAGGAACTACTTTTGCAGGTTATATTAATAATACGGCTTATAAAAATAGGTTTTTGCACTATAAGATATAGGAACAAAAGCACTAGAGCAAATAATTAAAGATGAATAAGATGACATGAAGACAGGTGTTTGCCATGTGAGGTTCGAGAGGTGCAAGTTTCGATAGAGAAAACAGCCAAGTAAAATGTGCAAACTAGGATTAGATTTTGTAGTATATGCATCAGGCACTTTGTCTATATCACGACTTTGACGGCTACCCATTTTGGATCCCACGTCAGTTGTCTTTGATTTTGTTTTTACTGTATAATACTTTGGTTTTACAGGTAATTATAAAATAATAGATGTGTTTATGCAATAATGCTAATACATGTGTACAAATGTCTATACTATGATCCTGTCTTACCTTTTGATAATGCTCCGTGAGATTGAAAACATCGTTTTTTAGTAATATATTCTCTGTTGCATCCAATGGATCTTGAATTAATATATTTGAATGAGTTCATATCCAGATTGATAGCTCTGACAAAACTATTAACCTGTAACAAACAGAGAAACAAGCCAAGTTAGGAGAAATTTTGTTCAAAATATGGAAGGAGACACTCAAGTGAGTACCAAAGTCCCGGTGATGAAGGATTATGCTGGTCCCGTCGAGGTATGTGCATACTTTATTTTGAATAGCCCTAAACAGTTGCTGTTTGCAGTTATACCTAGCAGATTCAAAGAGATTTATCTGAAATCAACAAAACTACACATGGAAATTTATTGAGAAGTTATACCTTGTTAAGTAGAACATAGAGACCAATCCACATTTCAGTACTTGAATTGAAACAAGTTTTTCACCAGGCAACTTATAAGATGGACTGTGTCTGCATTTGACTTTTCCATTATTACTATGGTCTTCAATGATATGGATGAAATATGCAAGACATTGAAATGCTTCAAAATACTACATGCGTTATCAATAAGATCTTTTAATGTATATCTGCTACCATTTAGAGTATGCTTTCTACAAATTCCTGTGAGGGCTAGGATTGTTCAGTTTTCGTCTTGTCTTTAATCTCTATGCATAAATTACTCAGACATGTGACTGTTCTGTCCATTTGAAATGAAGCAAATCATTTTATGCATTCTGTAGTTATACTTTTGGAGCCTCACCAGAAATTAGAATGAAATAATTAACAAGAGATGACGAAATTCTTATGAACCTAAAATCTTGAATGCTGATACCCAACAGATAGAGAAAGGAAAGAGGGTGAAGGGGAGATAATAATCCATTGATGGACACTCACTGATGCGGATGCCACTGACTATCATTTATGTTTTTTCTTTTATAGGTGAATAATGGAGACTTGGCACCGATAAGAAAAGAAGGAACAAAAGAAGATGAGGAGACTACCTTGGATGGAGAATTTGTTAAAGTAGAGAAGGAACCGGTTGAAGTGAAGATCTCTTCTGAGGATGACAAACCATCTGTCACTGAAAGAAGCTTAAGTGGTTCAAGTAGGGAATTACTAGAAGCCCAAGAGAAGGTGAAGGACCTTGAGCTTGAATTGGAAAGAGTTACTGGGGTTTTGAAGAATTCAGAATCTGAAAACAGTAAGTTGAAGGATGTGGTCTTGCTTACTAAGGATAAGTTGGAGGAAAGTGGAAAGAAATATGAAGAGCTTGAACTTGGTCACGAGAAATTGCAGGGACAGATAATTGAAGCTGAAGAGAACTACAAGTCACAGCTTAGTACTTTGCAAGAGGCATTGCAAGCTCAAGAAGCAAAGCACAAGGAGCTGGTTGAGGTAAAGGAGGCATTTGACAGTCTTAACCTTGAGGTTGAAAGCTCAAGAAAGAAGACGCAAGAGCTAGAACAAGAATTGCAGCGTTCTGCAGGTGAGGCGCTGAAGTTTGAAGAGCTGCACAAGCAAAGCGGTTCACATGCTGAATCTGAGATGCAGAGGGCATCAGAGTTTGAGAAGCTGCTTGAAGTAGCAAAGCAGAGTACTAAAGAAAAGGAAGATCAGATGGCTTCACTGCAAGAAGAAATCAAGGGCTTATATGAAAAGATCACTGAGAATCAAAAGGTTGAGGAAGCACTTAAGGCCACTGCAACAGAGCTTCTAACAGCTCAAGAGGAATTGGTAGTTTCCAAAACACAAAACCTTGACATGGAGAAAAGACTTTCATCGAATGAAGCTGCTATAAATGAACTAAAGGATCAATTGGAGCTAAAAAAGGCTTCAGATTCTCAGGTTAAAGAAGACATGTCTACTCTTGAGAACGTGTTAACTGCAACAAAAGAAGACCTTCAAGCAAAGGTTTCTGAGTTGGAAGAAATGAGACAGAAGCTGCAGGAAGAAGTGAATGCAAAGGAATTAGTTGAATCTGGGTCAAAAGCACAAGAAGCCCAGGTCTCAACTATGCAGGAAAAACTGGCTAAAATAGTGAAAGAAAAAGAAGCTCTTGAAGCTGCCGTGGCAGATCTCACTGGCAATGCAGCAAATTTGAAGGATTTATGCAGTGACCTTGAAGATAAATTAAAAGTTTCAAATGAGAATTTTAGTAAATCAGATTCGCTTCTTTCTCAGGCTTTGTCAAACAATGCAGAGCTTGAACAGAAGTTAAAGTCTCTGGAAGAGCTCCACAATGAATCTGGGGTTGCTGCAATAACTGCAACTCAAAAGAACACAGAGCTTGAGGAACTGATCAGGACCACAAATGAAGCAGCAGAAGAAGCAAAATCACAATTGAGGGAGCTTGAGACACGATTCATTGCAGTGGAACAAAGGAATGTGGAGCTAGAGCAGCAGTTGAATTTGGTTGAACTAAAGAGCAATGATGCCAAGAGAGATGCAAGAGAATTCTCTGAGAAAGCAGCAGAACTCAGCAAGGCATTGATAGAGATTGAGGAAGAAAAGAAACTGTTAAATGACCAAATGAAGGACTACCAAGATAAGATAACCCAACTGGAATCTGCCTCGAGCCAATCATCCTCGCGGAACTCCGAGCTTGAAGAGGAGTTGAAGATTGCCAAGGAGAAGTCTGCTGAACATGAGGACAGAGCGAGCATGAATCACCAGCGCAGCATTGAGCTAGAAGATCTTTTCCAACAATCTCATTCCAAAGTGGAATATGCAGGAAAAAAGGTGAATGAGTTGGAGCTGTTACTTGAAGCAGAGAAGTACAGAATTCAAGAGCTTGAAGAGCAAATCATCTCATTAGAGAAGGAACGTGCAGATGCTGAAGCAGACTCCAAGAAGTATTCGGACAGGGTAGTGGAACTTGGATCAGAACTCGAGGCATTTCAAGCAAAAGGATCAAGCCTTGAAGTTGCACTGCAAATAGCCAACGAGAAGGAAAGTGAGTTGACAGGTCTGTTGAATGTGGCAACAGATGAGAAGAAAAGGTTTGAGGAAGCATTGAACAGTTCCAATGAGAAGCTCCGTGAAGCAGAAAATCTATTGGAAGTCCTGCAGAATGATTTAACTATGACTCAAGAAAACTTGAAGAACATTGAGAATGATCTTAATGCTGCTGGATTCAGAGAAAATGAGGTGTTGGAGAAGCTCAAATTAGCCGAGGAACAATTGGAGGAACAAGGAAGAGTAATAGAGCAAGCTACTACAAGGAACTTGGAGCTTGAATCCGTACATGAGTCTTTAACAAGGGATACAGACCTTAAACTACTAGAAGCAATGGAGAACTTCACGAACAGGGATACTGAGGCAAAATCCCTCTTTGAGAAACTGAAGGTTCGTGAAGACCAGGTGAAGACATATGAAAAGCAGATAGCTGAAGAAACTGACAGGTCTACGTCCTTGAAGGAGGAATTGGACTCGTACTTGATGAAAATGGCTTCTCTGGAAACTGCCAATGAAGAACTTAAAAAACAAATCCTAGAAGCAGAAAATAAAGCTTGCAACTCCTTTTCAGACAATGAACTTTTACTCGAGACAAATTGTCAACTGAAAAGCAAGGTCGATGAACTTCAAGAATTGCTAGATTTAGCTATGTCTGAGAAGGAAGCCAGTGCTCAACAAGTTGCTTCCCACACCAACACTATAACAGAATTAACAGATAAGCATTCACGAGCATTGGAACTTCATTCTACAGCCGAAGCCCGCATTGTAGAAGCTGAAAATCAGTTACAAGAATCCATTCAAAAATTTGGTCAGAGAGACATTGAAGTCAAAGACTTAAATGAGAAGCTAGATGCCCTTCAAAGTCAAATAAAATTGTTTGAAGGGCAAGCAACTGAAGCATCTGTAATTGCAGAATCTCGCAAAATTGAGCTAGAAGAGACTCTTTTAAAATTAAAGAATTTGGAAAGTACCATTGATGAACTTCAAGTTAAGCTGAATCATTTTGAAAAGGAGAGTGGAGGACTAGCTGAAGCAAATTCAAAGCTTACTGAGGAGCTGGCCATTTATGAATCTAAACTGAGTGATGTACAAGCAAAATTGTCCGCAGCCCATGCTGAGAAGGATGAAACAGTCGAACATCTTCAGACTTCAAAGAAGACTATTGAAGAATTATCACAGCAGCTTAGTACCGAAGGACAGAAACTACAATCTCAGGTTTACAGCAACTTCGTGGATACTTCAATTGGTCATGAATAACATGGTGTTTTCTCTTTTTCTTCATAACTTTCTGACAACCATATTTTTATGACAGATATCCTCTATTATGGAAGAGAACAATTTGCTCAGTGAAACATATCAAAATTCAAATAAGGAACTTCAGTCTCTGATTTTCCAACTTCAGGAACAACTGAAAGAACAGAAGGCAAACGAAGATGCCTTGAGATTTGAGCTTGAAAAGCACAAGGGCGAGATAGCTGAGAAGGCTGTGTTGCAAACTCGGCTAAAGGAAGTTGAAGAGCAGTTGGTGTTAGGTGAAGCTCAACTGAAAGATGAGGTACCGCTACAACTACTTAATCTGATTATTTTCTTTCAACCTATTTTTATGACGATATAAGTTCAAGCTTAAGCTTATGATCCTTGATGCTAGCTTGAAATAAAAAATTTATCGTATTTGTGAATTTTATAAGAATCTGTAATGGCTTTATGCTTTGGAAATGTTTATGACTTTTTAAATGACGGAGAGCATCTTTCATTGTGGTTCTATCAAACAGAAAGAATCATACTCTCAGAAAGAGGTGGAACGAGAAGCAGCTCTGAAGAAATCCCTTGATGACCTTGAAGCTAAAAACAAAGAACTTGTGCATTTGGAGAAGCTTGTCAAGGAGCTTGAGCAGAAATTGCAAAAAGCAGATGCCAAATTATTAGAAAAGGTCAGTTAACTTCTCTTCTCCTCTTAAGATTGAAAACTGAAGAAAATGTAAAAGCATGGAGAATTAAAAATATGGTCATTGTTCTGAAATAAGATCAAAGAAGCTATATAGGAAATCTTCTGATCTTGACTTCAAACCATTATGTAGCAAGATTTGAGTTAGGTGCACACATTTGCGCAAACATAAATGTTCTTAGGTTATTTGTATGTTGTTTATGTATATATTCTTCTGCATTGTCTTTGTGATTAAGATCTATACTAATATTCTAGGAAAAATAACTCTGTAATATGAGTGCCAAAATTAATGAAGGAGGAAGTAATCTTGGTTGACTTCATTTGTTAGCCGCACAATGTGAGAAGTTCTCCTATTGCTGAGCCAACAGAAATCATGATGTTATACATATATGCATGTGTTGCACTAATATAATACGAAGACTTTCACGTATGTGTGCTTGCAAGTGAATAGCGTGGCTTTGAGCTTGATATTTAACCACTTACATGTAATTAATTGATTTCTAAGGATATGATCCATTTTCACAATAAGATATATGATTTCCTGTTCATGAAAACTTTTTACGTGATTTCCTAGTTTTTTCTTGGTAGTGTTTTTCTAGCGGAAACTGAACAGCTGAGTGCTCATAAATCATATTGCAGGGTAATGGAGCCAGCTCAAATGAACCGAAGGATGTCGTAGAGATAAAATCCAGGGACATTGGATCAACCATTTCTACTCCAACAAAGAGAAAGAGTAAGAAAAGGTCTGAAGTGACCTCAGTGGCAACCTCATCCTCTCCAGGGATCCATGGTCAAACTGAGGACCATTCTGCTATGACCTCATTCAAGTTCATCTTGGCAGTTGCTCTAGTGTCTATTATCATTGGTGTGATCTTGGGGAAAAAATACTAGTTTGTGGTACTCTGGAATCTGGATTTCGATTTTGCATGGTGTTTTACTTTTCATATAAATTTATGCGCTTGAGATTGAAGCTTTGTTTTTAACACTTCCTCCAAGCTTCGAGTCTGGAAGTTGGTTGGGGAACTTATTTTGGTTATTCTCCCTTATCCATGAAAATCAGAAAGTACAGCTGATTTGTGTTTGTATTTAAATTAGTTTGTTTATTTTCTTGGGTTGCATATATTTCTGAATAAGTTATTTCACTTATTTGGCAACATTGTGTCATAATTATTCATGATATTTTACATTTCCTACTTATGCAAGCCTTGTTCAATTATCTAATATACTCCATCTATTATCTAATATTCCACTTGCCCGTTTAGTTGAATTTATTTTTTCATTTTCGAACGTTAGCTTATAAATTGTAAAAAATAAGGTAACTTCTAAGTCATGTCAGGTTTAGTCAAATGGAGATCGCTAGCGATAACCACCCAATAAGATATAGTACAAAAAAGGCTGGGGCCTCTTCTGATGAAACTTTTATGCATGTACAGTGTATTTGATAAAGAAATAATTGCAAGTACTATTCACATTCACATAGGCTACTCCGCAAGAACATAATCTTTTACATTGCACTTGTTCATTTCACTTAAATTTGCCCGTACAATGAAAGCAGCCGATGTATTATATTCTCATCATCTCAACATCAGAAACACAGCTTTCAAATTGCAGAGTGCAGCATGGACTCGCATGCTTGGCTTTAGCACAAATGAGCTGGGCTACTTTGTCGCCATTACTGTTTTTTTCTTCTTCATTCAAATTATTACTTCTGACCCAAACTCGGACTGAAGATGACGAATGGGACAGGACGGGCTTAAAAAGAGAATTACATCTACTACTCCAGTAAGGTGGGCCAAGGGCATAAGAGTCTTTTTATTATATATTGTGAGAATCTCTCCAAGGGAGGGCCTTTTAGACCCATCCGGTGGAGTAAACCTCCAAACCCATGCACCGCATCCTCGAGACGAGAGTTTCTCTATACGAACACTTTGCTGATTGCCGAATTACACTTCTCCCCAAGTTGGGTGGAAAACCTTAACTTCATAAACAGAACACAGTCAATTTTTTTTATTTAATATCAATTCGTATCCTCAACAAAAATTGCCATTACAGAGCAATCATCAGTAAAATTCCACTGAGAATATCTGTAAAGAAATTACAACAATATAGAGAACATCCGTGGATAATGGATACACAAGATTGGAGGGTGAGTTTCAAGTCCATGTCCTTAGTTCGGTGTTGAGGAAAATCTCTACAATATATATTTGATGAAATTGCATCCTAACCTGCATTGCAATCAAATTTGAGCCACTTCATGTTTCGTTGTCTTAAAAAGAATATCCGTCTCTCTCACCCATCACTATAATTCCTGCCAGCACTTGACAACGAATTCTCAACTTTTTTTCCAACTTCCCACTTATTGGCTATGGAGAATTAGAGATCAGGATGAAGAACACAGATAAGCAAGCATTAAAGTGGTCAATAATAGCGACTTCTCAACAAGCAACTTGGTGTTAAACAGCATGCATGGACCTTAACCACCTCCAAAATTTATTGGAATGTGAGAACTTCATTCCTTATTTTTACCTACCTTTTCCAGAATCATTGGAACATAAAAGAATACATTTTTTGCTTCGAAGAATTATAAGAAATTAGAGATGCTCCATCCTTCCAAGACCACCCCAAAGAACAAACAAAGTGTACAAGGTCAAGAAAGTTTCCAGAGAGAATTAATCCTTTGAACAACACATTGAATCTTCATTATCAAGGTCATCTTAGCCACAATTTCAATCACCCCGAAAGTACTCGTGCTCGAAATTGTCATCCCTAAACATCAATCTCAATTGGGTTCTTTGCAAAAACTCAACCGGAGGGTTCCCAAGCAGAGGCAGTCAATAAGGACAAATCCTTCCATCCAAGTTTCAAGCACCCATTTTCCTCTACCAAAGTATAACCTTTCCAAGGGAACATCCCAAGCAACAAACTGGCTTGAGCAGCAGGGCTTCCCCCAAGCGAAACGGCTCTAAACCCGACCCGTTTCAATTCCTCCCCCCACTTCTCCACCTTAACTTCACCAGTCCTCTTAGGACCACCAACAGCCACAATGTTCCTAATCTCAGTCCCAAATAGCTGCTGCTCCACCATATGCCTCTCCAGGTTATCCATCCCCAATCCATCCCCAAGAGCATCAAATAAAGCACTGTAGTAATGCAATGCCTCCACAAACCTCCCTAAGAAGGTTCCCTCATGACTCAAGTCCTGTTCAACCATTGTGATCAATTTGGGCCTCAACAGACTCAACAATCTCAAAGTCCCTAAATCGCTGCCCGTTACATCATACAAGCAGTGGTGCATCCAGTGAACTACTACAGCTTCATTTGGTCTCACCCCGAGTTGATTCAGATCAGTCACGCTCCCAATTTTGCCCTCCAAAGGATGGAATTCAAAAGGAAGACCGAGTGAACTCGCGAAATCAGCGAGTCGTCGACCTGTTGACTCCAGCAACTCCGATGAGGATCCGAACCCGGTGATTCTCATTGATTTGATCTTCTTTGATCGGGAGGCAAGGATGTGGAACAATCCAGGCCATTGAAGGCCTTGCATTATGTCAAGGTCAATTACGTGGACATAATCCTCGCCGTCCAGAGCTTGGAAAATCGCTTGATTAGCTGTGAAATGAGAGAATTTGATCAATGGACTAATGGAATTGTATGATTGAAGAGTGTTGAAGATCTTCTGCGACTGAGATAAGGTGAGATTTTTGCTGGTGAGAGGCGAGTACGTCCCCAAGCAGGAACTGACCACGCGCGCATGGAGCGCGTGAGAGAAGTAAGCTCCGACTCGATCCGGTGACGATCCGAACGGGGACGATAGCTCCGATATTTCAGGCAAGAGATCGGTGGCGTCATCAAGATTGTCCATCGCAACGCACTCGGCGCATTTTAGCAATAAACCTAATAATCGCAACCCCGACGACTCTCCCTCGCCGGCCGTGGCCTCTTCCTCTGCCGTCTTCTCCCCCGACACAGTCGCGTCGCCGGAGAAGTTCGGCCGTTTGGCGGTTTGATCGTCTCCGCCAGAAGATTCAGCCTCACCACCGGTGACCGCTCGTTCAACACGCTTAGTCTTCTTCATGGAAGAGGAGGCAGTGTTATTAGGATTCGAACTGATTGGAGATTGAGGGACTAGTAAGCTCTGAAGCATGATCGACGAAGAAACAAAATTCTAGAGAGGGAAAGTCAGATTACAGAAAAAGAAAGTCCAGCTCAGCGACAGAGATTCGAAAGGCAAGGAACAAACCGAAGAAAGAAAGACAAGAAGAGCGAGGAAAGAGAGGTAGCAGAGAAGAGTCAGAGCAGAAGCGAAACCCCTAACCTGTTTGGGGAGAGAGAAAATTCAATGGGAAAGGTCGGTAACTTTTAGCGCGTAGTATTGTTAAATGCTGGGTGTTTCTGTTGTGAAATTGTTCCGTTTGTATGTGTGTCGTTAAGTCCGTTAGATTGTGGTGGGGGATTAAGAGTTACACAAGTAATTAACCGGCATAATTACGTAATCATTGGATTCTAAAGACGTTTAAGGGGATCAAATGTTGTCTCTATGTTCGGATTATTGTGTTATGTTTACATCGAACGATCTGGACTTCCCAACCATTCATTAAACAAATAATCAAAACCATTCATTAAACAAATAATGAAAGGGACGGCCTCACTCTCCATTATCATTAGGAATGGTCTTGGCTATATGATCTTAAATTGATTGGGCCCATATAGTTTGATGGGCTTAAGGATATTTAATAGATCAAATGCTGTATTTATTATCAAAACGACCTTTGTAATAAATACGTGATCCAGTATTGATTTTTATTGGCCAATAAATTGTTCCCATTGCAATTGCTATGAGGGCTGAGCCAGCCAGGTTAGAATGTGGGCAAAGAGACCAAGAGTAGTCTTGTAAGGCCCGTAATTAGCCTGTTCAAGAAAAACATGGCCCAATTTCAATTTATCCTGCGAATAAGGCTCAGACAGAAAATTTCAAGCAAGGCCCAAACTTTAGATAAAATATTAAAACGCAGAAAGGAATATCTACAACTACATGATCGATGGTGGTTATACCTAGTAAAACCCACATCTCCAAAACCACCAAGGACACATTCACAGAGAGAACAATCAAATAAGGTAACATAGTATAAAGATGCCATACCAAACACCGCAACCAATATCGGATGCAAGATCACTGAAACTATTCAAAAGTTCAAAAAATAAGTGAGCTCTGAGTGCAACTAAGCCAACTGGTGTTTTCCTAAAACATCTACATGGCATCATTATGAGAACAAAGGAATATATTAATGTTTCAGCCAGATTCAGCAATCCCAGCAAAGAGGAACACAACCACTGCCCAAAATTAGACTCGAAGATATGCAATGAATACTGCTAAAAGTTTTTTTTTTTATGAAAGCAAAAGATTTTATAAAGGGATACAAAGATTATGCCAACAAAGAACAACATACATAAATAGTGGCGATATATAAGATGCACCTTTGACACAACACTATTATGATAATATGCACACAAAACCAGGCAATGTAGGTACAGTTTTGAAAACCAAAATACACACCATACACCACAAGCATACATAAAAAGTTGTTGAAAAATCATAACAAAATTCTGTTTAGCTGAGGTTTTACATTTCCATTTCACCACTCAAAACATACAGGACCTCAAATTACCAGTCACACTAAGAAATGGCACAAATCCAACCTATCCCTTGAGAAAATAACAGTAAAGACTTTCAGACCTCGGACACACACTATTCAAAACCCAATAAACCAAATTACATTTACAATTAGTGCCCAGAAAAAAGATTCTATGGATTGGCAACAAGAATTCTAGAAAGCCATAAGGAGGCATGTACAAAGCCACAACTGACCCCATAAGGAGGGATGTACGCAATAGACTGATTACAATAGAATGTCAATCGATGAGCACAATACATTTCATAAATCAAAATTACATGCTCAAAGAAAGCCAAAACAATGCCAATAGAGCAATGAATAACAATAATAAGGAGAATCACCCTCGATTAGTTTTATAACATCAATACATCAGTAATCTACGTAAGTTCCCTACTACTGATACGAGCAAATAAACACAAACCGACAAACATAGCATAAACAATATAATTAATGAAATAAATACGCCCAGTTACAGATCCAAAATTTTTTTAACCACCAAGACCTTCAATCTCAATAAAATATGCTAATAGAGCAATGAACAACAATAACAAGGGAAATCACTCTCGATTAGCTTTCTAACATCAGAAATCTATTAGCTTTATAACATCAGAAATCTAAGTAAATTCCATAAGAGCAAATAAACACAAACAGATAAATATAGCATAAAACAATATAATTCATGAACAATAAATAAGCCCCGATACAGATTCAAAATATTTTTAACAACCAAGAACTTCAATCGTAACAAACTATTACATATAATCCAAGAAATAAAAGTCTCATCAAAACCGTACTAGGACTTAGCATTCAAAAGACATCAGATCCAACAAAATCTAACAGCGACAAAACCATTCAAAACCTAAGCTTGGTAAAAAACCACCTGTTCTTGCCTGTCTTGAATCGCTCCTCAAACTTTGCTTTGGTCTCCTTGCAAGCAGCGACCTTTTTGTCCTTGCTCTGCAAAGAATCGAGGTTCACAGTGTCCTTCAAATCCACATCGAGGGTGTAACGCGTAGGCATCAAGTGCTGGTAGTTGACAAGCTTGACGAAGCACTTGACTCGTGACTTCTTCGCTGTTTTCTTGGCTGAATCCTTCCTGATAACCTTTGCCGGGTACTTCTTTATCCCTGCAACCAAACAGTGGCCGTATGCACGGTCGCGAGTGCCATCATCAAAATTCTTGACGATGACGGCCTTGCGGCCAGCGTAGCGGCCTTGAAGGATGATGACAGCCTTGTTTGGCTTCAAAAACTTAACCATCTCGCTGCTCTCTCGCTCCCCCTCTCCCTGCTGCGACCAGTAAACCCTAGAAGACGACGGTGGACGAAAAATAAGAGAGGCATATATAGAGGGTTTCGAAACCCTAGCTCTGGCTGCGAGGGGCTTTTCTTCTCTCCTATGTCTTTAGGGCCCGAACTAGTTGTCGACTGGACACTGAGACTATAGAGACCCGGTATTGATATAGATGGACCGGACACTAAAATTATTTGAATAGGCTTTTATTGGGCTTCATGTGAGATGGGCTTCACAGAAGATGGATTACATCGTGCGAATAATAATTCTCTTGGGCCTTTCTGGATATGTTTTTGCTTTTGCTTCTAGTAGGTTCTTAATAGCATTTAATACGATAATTGGTCTAATTTATATAATAATAAATAGTAAATGAGTAAGCACAGGACAGTTGGTCTAATTTATGTAGTAATATGTTAATATTATTTACTATATTATATATAATCCGAGTTCTGCGATATTTTTCATTGCTATAACAAAAATAACTGTCACCAAATGCTAAGGTTGATAAAAAATTGGGAGTTCATAATGTCTCTATTCTTGTTTGAACATAAGTTCATGTGAGTTATGAATCCCAAATTTGAATGCACCCTTCTTTTTTTCTTTTTTTTTCCCTACCTAAACCATTAATACACGATTGATTGGGTATTTTATCACTTTTGGATAAGTCTATCCCAAACTGCACCTACTAAGTTTTCTCATCACAATAGAGAATGACACTATAAAAATTTACCTTTAAACATTCGATATGGGTCTAAATTCATGTTATCAGACTCACACGTACATAAATTTTTTACCTGACGATAGGACATGTTAGTTCAAAACTTAGCTCGTGACCACAAAGATATTGCTTCTAGTGTGAGAATCGAACTCGTTCTGAGTACATACAATTTGGCATCGATAAGATTCATCACTATACAATTTGTTCATGATGTTGAGTTCCACTAAAATTATAATTATCTCAAATTTTCAATTCGTTTTGGTTTTGTCTAATCTGATATTGTCATTATTACCTTATCGATGGTGATTGATGACAATGGCCTACTTGATGGTTGGTTGATAATCATATTTAGGATTATACAACAAATATTGTGGGATGTTGTTACTGTTGATTTTGATGGAAAATTAATATTGATTTGGCATGAGACTTTATTGGCATGTGTGAGGACCACGTGAAAGAAACATTAAATGATGAAGCAAATTCCTATTGAATTTGTGGATTGAATTAAGGAGGTGTCTGAATTGTTTTTGATTTCTCTTTCCTTGTGGTACACGACAAGTTGCTTTTCTATATATTTAAGGAGGAAAGTTGTTTGCAAAGTGCACTGATTCCTTTCAGTGTCGAGTGTGCTGAGGGAAGAGCCGCGTGGACGGTACAGCAGGAGGTTGTGCTGCCGTGGAGAGATTGTGTTGTTGTGGGGTATGGTGCTGAGATGGAGTTCGTGCATGAGTGATAAAGCTCATGGTAGAGAGAAATCAGAAGGTTATACGCATTGATAAATAGCAAAGATGATCACTTTGTGGTGTATCTCTCATGTTTTGTCTAGGTTTCTTGGTGAGAGATGTTGGTATATAACATGCAATAAACCAATTAATATTTATATTGCATGAACAGTGAACAAGCTACAGAAATAAAACAGTAACATCAGCATATATGAACTCAATAATTGATGTTTAAATTAAAATACCAAAAACCGTAAACAGTTGATAGGAATAGTGGGAGCGAGGTACGCCTTTCACGAATCTCCTTAAAGAGAAATGTCCAGCCACTGGTGCCAAGCTCTCCGGACAGACTCTTCCCAAGATACAACGCTCCGCAAACCACTAGTAAGCAGCACTTCAATACTAATGGACTTAGACGAACCAATTTAGAATTGCACTCTCAAACAGATTGAAGACAAGGAAAGCGAGACTTAGAAGAGCAGCAGAATGACAGAAGAAGAAGAAGATTTTCTCTCTAATAAAGCTGCTGCCAAGGCTCTCCTTATATAGGAGGCTTAGCAACAAAAACCCAGAAAAATCAGTGAGAAATCACTGATTTTCGGGTTGGCAATTTGACCAAGCAAGGTTGCAACCACCAGCCCATATCTTGGGCTGTTGCAACTGCTATGGTTGACCAGGTAAGATGCCAGTCATGGGCTGGGCTCGAACAGTCCATATTCAATGCATTTGGGCCTCTCTTATGGGCTTATAACAAAGTGCAAAAATGTAAGAAATTATTGGGCTAAGTCTGCGAAGGGCCTGATACGCACGACGCACGCACGCTCGCCTCGCCACGCCCGACCGACCGGCTCGGCTCGGCGGGCGGGCGCGCGCGTGTGTTTGAGTCCAAGTTCATAATGTGGAGCCTCTCACTCCTACAAAAGCTTGGGTGCCCTTGGGCCCAAAGTCTTACTACAACACTTGGGCTTATAAACAACACATCCACATGATATTTTTCCAATGTGGGATTCTCATACACACACTTATTGCACTATGTCCACCATGCTCATCATGGTCACTTTGGAGTCTTTTTATATTCAACCAATAAATGATTTGGTCACACTAATTGCTCCAATTTATTGTCCTTATAACAAGGATCAATTGCCCGTAATTTTCATTCAATAATTATTATTGAGCTTTCAATTAATAATGGTCAAACTATAGTTGACCCTCATTTTCCAACAATCCCCCACTTTGAATGTGAACAGACGACTATACTGACACGGGAAAACGTCTGAGAGTGCAGTAGAATCAATACTGCATCGAGATAGGTAGTTTTTGGCTTTGAACCTTCTCTAGTGAAAATCCATCGGACTTACTTAACTAGTCAGTGGACTGACGCCTTGAACTGCCAGTTGTTTGTGTAAGCCTAGTCAATAGATCTCACGCAGCACTGATCCAATTCATATTGGTTCTCGGTTGTGTTCATTATTTCGGCCATGAACTTCTTGGGTTCAGTGAGTGCTTTAGAAAGTATCGCCTTAAAATACTTTCATAGAGTCGGCCATACTCTTTACTCACATAGGTGAATTCCTATCAAAAGTATCCTCTAATACTCCACTTGTTTATCACAAGATATAGGAATCATTAAAAGCATAGCTTAACCTTATACACACATTCTAGCAGCACTTTGTGCATCTTAGGAATGGGTTTGGAGTAAAACTCCGTACTGCTTACACTTAAGTTACACTCAATTTGTGTTGTCCTATTGAACCTAGTCCCTGGGATCTCCAATCGCTAGGTTAGGTTTCCATCAGGATAACTCATTATTATAAGGCTTTCAAGCCCATCCCCCTCGATGCGCAGTCAATTTGCTCTCTACTCAACCCCTTTGTAAACGGATCTGCTAAATTGTCTTTAGACTTCACAAAGTCTATGGAAATTATTCCATTTGAGAGCAACTGCTTAACGGTATTATGTCTACGACGGATATGTCTGGACTTACCGTTATATATCATATTTTGTGCCCTTGCAATTGCAGCTTGATTATCACAGTGAATGCAAATTGCAGGCACGGGTTTCGGCCATATGGGAATATCCTCTAAAAAGTGACGAAGCCACTCTGCTTCTTCACCAGATTTATCCAAAGCGATGAACTCCGATTCCATCGTTGAACGTGCTATGCACGTCTGTTTTGAGGATTTCCAAGATATTGCCGCGCCCCCTAGGGTGAATACATAACCGCTAGTTGATTTCGACTCCTCGGAGTCTGAAATCCAATTAGCATCACTATACCCTTCTAGAACAGCAGGATATTTACCATAATGCAAAGCATTCTCCTTAGTTTTATTCAAATACCCTAATACTCTTAATAGAGCTTTCCAATGCTCATGTCCAGGATTGCTTGTGTACCTGCTTAGTTTACTGACAGAGTACGCAATGTCTGGCCTCGTGCAGTTCATAATATACATGAGACTGCCTATAACCCGAGAGTATTCCAACTGTTCAATACTGTTACCAGTATTTTTATGTAAGACTAGATGAGGGAGAAAAGGATTATTAGCATCCTTGATGCCATGTCCTTTAAACCTTTCAATCACTTTCTCAATATAATGTGATTGAGATAAAGCTAGACTTTCCGAATTTCTGGAAATTTTAATGCCCAGTATCACATCAGCTTCACCCAAGTCTTTCATATCAAAATTTTTTGATAGCATTTTCTTGGTACTATTGATTATCTCAATATTACGTCCAAGAATTAGCATATCATCGACGTATAGACAAACAATTACACATTCGTCGTTAACGACTTTGGTGTAAACACATTTGTCACACTCATTGATTTGGAATCCGTTCCGAATCATCACTTGGTCAAATTTCTCATGCCATTGTTTAGGAGCTTGTTTAAGTCCATATAATGACTTGACAAGTCTACATACTTTGTGTTCTTGTCCTTTGACCTTAAACCCTTCAGGTTGTTCCATATAGATCTCCTCATCGAGTTCACCGTTCAAGAATGCAGTTTTTACATCCATTTGATGTATCTGCAATTCATATAGTGAGGATATGGCAATTAGCATCCGGATGGATGTAATTCTCGTGACCGGTGAATAAGTATCAAAGTAGTCTAGACCCTCTTTTTGTCTAAACCCCTTGGCTACAAGCCTTGCTTTGTACTTATCTATAGAACCATTAGCTTTAAGCTTCTTTTTGAAAATCCATTTACATCCAATTGGTTTATTCCCCGGAGGGAGATCAACCAATTCCCAAGTATGATTACTTAGAATGGATTCTATTTCGCTGTTTACAGCTTCTTTCCAAAATGGAGCTTCTGGAGTTGACATTGCCTCATTGAATGTCTGAGGCTCACTATCTATCATGTATGTTAGATAGTCTGAACCAAAGGATTTAGAGATTTTTGATCTCTTGCTCCTTCTTGGTTCTATTTCATCAGCCTCTTGATTCTCATTCTCATAATTCGATTCTCTAACCCTTTTCTGAGAGTTTTCTGTATTTTTATAAGGAAATGTTTCCTCAAAAAATTCAGCATCTCTTGTTTCCATGATTGTATTAACATGGATGTCATCAATTTCAGATTTGTGTACCATAAATCTGAATGCACTACTATTTTGTGCATATCCTATAAATATGCAATCAACTGTCTTAGGTCCAAGTTTAATTTGCTTTGGTGGAGGTACTGCCACCTTAGCAAGACACCCCCACACTTTCAAGTATTTGAAAGAAGGTGTTCTTCCTTTCCACATTTCATATGGAATACTGCCTGTCTTTTTGTGGGGCATTCTGTTAAGAATATAATTAGCAGTTAAAACTGCTTCCCCCCACAAGTTTTGAGGTAAACCAGAACTTATTAACATGGCATTAACCATCTCCTTTAATGTCCTGTTTTTTCTTTCAGCCATTCCATTTTGCTGAGGAGTGTATGGTGCAGTAGTTTGGTGGATTATTCCAAAATTTGCACATAACTCATCAAATGAGGCAGAATCATATTCTCCACCTCTATCGGACCTAAGAGATTTGATCTTTTTATCAAGTTGAGTTTCGACCTCATTTTTATACTTGATAAAAGCGTCCAAAGCTTCATTTTTGCTCGCTAATAAATAGACATAGCAAAACCGAGTACAATCATCTATGAAAGTGATGAAGTATTTCTTTCCACCTCTACTTTGAATAAATTTCAAATCGCATAAATCACTGTGAATTAATGCTAGAGGCTCAGTGCTTCTCTCAATTGATTGAAATGGTTTTTTAGCAAACTTTGCTTCAACACATGTTTCACATTTATGGTTGTCATCCAAATTAAATTTGGGAATTAGCCCCAAGTTTGCTAGTTTTTTCATTGTACCATAGTTTACATGTCCTAATCTACCATGCCATAGACAAGGAGAAACAACAAAGTAAACTGAAGACTCTGCTTTATTATTATTGGCAATAACAGCCTTCGGGTACACAAATTTGGATTTTTCATCCATTACAGCAACACAAGCCTTAAAAAGGCCATCACTAGCATAACCCCTTCCTACATACATTTCACCCTTCCTAATAGTGAACTTGTCGGATTCAAACACCATCTTGAATCCCTTCTTGATCAGTACAGGGACTGAGAGCAGATTCTTGCGAACCTCTGGAACATGAAGCACGTTCATTAGGGCCAAGGATTTCCCGGATGTGAACTTTAGGATCACCTTACCCTTTCCCTCTACAGTGGCAGGAACACCATTAGCCATGTAGATCTTCTCTCCATCATCTTTCTTTTCATAAGAGGCAAAGAGATTCTTGTCAGTGCAAATGTGAGCAGTTGCACCTGTGTCCACATACCAATCTTTGGTATTTGTCACCAGATTCACCTGGGAGACCACAGCACACAGCATCTCATCATCTTCTTCACCTTCTTGCTCGGTCAGATGAGCTTGATTAGCAAGTTTTCCCTTGCCCTTTCCTTTGTTGTTTGGGCGTTTTCTACAGTCTTTGGCTCTATGTCCGGGTTTGTCGCAGACATAGCAGTTGCCCTGAAACTTTTGTGACTGCTTGCCTTTGGCTTGGTGATCTCGTTTCCTTTTCCCATTGGGCTTGGAAGTTTCCACCAAATTTGCCTTGGGCACCCTTGGAAGTTTACCACTCTTCTTCATATTTTCCTCTTCAAGCCTTAGATGAAGGCTTAGATCCTCCATATTCATCTCCTTGGTTTTGTGCATCAAGCGATTCTTGTAGTCGCTCCACCCAGGAGGTAATTTCTCTATGACTGTTCCTACTAGGAAAGCCTCACTCAAATTCATTCCTTCTGCTTCAATTTCATGCAGGAGAAGTTGAAACTCTTCCACTTGTGCAACGACAGACTTTGAGTCTATCATTTTGAAATCATGAAACCGACTCACCACAAATTTCTTTGTGCCGGCATCCTCGGTCTTGTACTTCTTGTGAAGAGCTTCCCACAATTTCTTAGCGGTGGGTATCTTACAATACACACCGTAGAGTGAGTTCACCAGTCCATTAAGGACATGGTTTTTGCATAGATAGTCTCCATACATCCATGCTTGCACAGTAGCAACAGTCGAAGGATCCGACCCATCCGCACTTATGGCAGGACACACTTCTGTGAGGTATTTTGAAAGTCCACAAGTGGACAAGTAGAACTGTATCTTTTGTTCCCACCTCTTGAACTCAGTACCACTGAATTTCTCCGGTTTTTCTCCCAAAACCACAGAAGTCACGCGACCAGTCACGGGATCAGCTGTCCCCACAGTGGGTGCCATCGGAGTGGTCACACCAACGCCACTAGGGCCAACCATACCAGTCACGTTGGTAGGAAGAGCAGGGCTACCTTGAGTAGTCACGCCAGCTTGGGCAACAGAACCAACTGGGGTCAGACCACCAGTGGTATTCTCATCACCTCCAGGAAGGACGGTGGATTTCTCATTATTTTGATTTTCAGCCATTATTTTTCTACACAATTCAAAGAGTAGAATTAGTAACACAAAAATATCAAATAATTTAATGATATAAATCTCAACAATATTCAGGTCAATTAAGCACAGAATTTTTGTTTTAAAAATACACAACTTTTGTCGGCTTTCTTTGTTAGGAACTAACAATTGTAGCAACCAGATCGTTCCCAGGTAAGAGGGGGCCTTCCGTATAATACGGCGCTCAATTAAATAACCCCTTTCCTAGACAGAACTTTCTAGACATTGCTACTTTATTGTTAATCACCAAAAAAGATTACCAAAATATTTGAATATATAAACAAATAACTATTCAATATCTCACGTAATTATTAAAGCAAAACAAAAATTAGTTTCAATTGTGTATCACATATATTTTCATGCACAAGACATACACGGCAAAATTTTAATTATCAATTGATTTTTAATTGGCTTACTCAATTCACATGCAAGTACCTTTATTGGACCAAATTTGTGCCAAAACAACTAAATAAACAATAGACAGTGAATCAAAAGCATTTAAGCATACATCATGCTTTGTTCCAATTAATGCACCGAAAGAACAATAGTGATTTATACAGATAAATGATATAGCAGTTAGCAATTGATATAACAGGCAGATATGCACGTTCAAGTAATGAGCATGCAGTCAATATGCACGTACAGGTCAACAAGATTTGTAGCAGTTCACTCAATATGCAGGGAACAATATGCACGTACAGATCACTAATTAAACACAAGAATGAAATTTTTATCAAATGAATACAATGATAGTTTCAACAGAACAACAATTTCTCTTTAAGAATGTTGGTATATAACATGCAATAAACCAATTAATATTTATATTGCATGAACAGTGAACAAGCTACAGAAATAAAACAGTAACATCAGCATATATGAACTCAATAATTGATGTTTAAATTAAAATACCAAAAACCGTAAACAGTTGATAGGAATAGTGGGAGCGAGGTACGCCTTTCACGAATCTCCTTAAAGAGAAATGTCCAGCCACTGGTGCCAAGCTCTCCGGACAGACTCTTCCCAAGATACAACGCTCCGCAAACCACTAGTAAGCAGCACTTCAATACTAATGGACTTAGACGAACCAATTTAGAATTGCACTCTCAAACAGATTGAAGACAAGGAAAGCGAGACTTAGAAGAGCAGCAGAATGACAGAAGAAGAAGAAGATTTTCTCTCTAATGAAGCTGCTGCCAAGGCTCTCCTTATATAGGAGGCTTAGCAAAAAAAACCCAGAAAAATCAGTGAGAAATCACTGATTTTCGGGTTGGCAATGCTTGCAACCACCAGCCCATATCTTGGGCTGTTGCAACTGCTATGGTTGACCAGGTAAGATGCCAGTCATGGGCTGGGCTTGAACAGTCCATATTCAATGCATTTGGGCCTCTCTTATGGGCTTATAACAAAGTGCAAAAATGTAAGAAATTATTGGGCTAAGTCTGCGAAGGGCCTGATACGCACGCACGCTCGCGCGCGTGTGTTTGAGTCCAAGTTCATAATGTGGAGCCTCTCACTCCTACAAAAGCTTGGGTGCCCTTGGGCCCAAAGTCTTACTACAACACTTGGGCTTATAAACAACACATCCACATGATATTTTTCCAATGTGGGATTCTCATACACACACTTATTGCACTATGTCCACCATGCTCATCATGGTCACTTTGGAGTCTTTTTATATTCAACCAATAAATGATTTGGTCACACTAATTGCTCCAATTTATTGTCCTTATAACAAGGATCAATTGCCCGTAATTTTCATTCAATAATTATTATTGAGCTTTCAATTAATAATGGTCAAACTATATAGTTGACCCTCATTTTCCAACAAGAGATTCAAGATGTAGATAGAGTGTTGGAGATATAATCTAGACTGAGGCTTGCTTGGTGAGACAATGACATGTATGTGTATTATCATATTGTCCTATGCATTTGGCTCTTGACATGCCAACTTTCACCATGAAATCAAGAGCACATATAGTTTGGAGTGTTGTAAGAATAAAATTGGACGATAAGAACTATAAAACAATGAAGACGTACAGACACAGACAAATTATGATATAGCTGGAAATAACCCACCATAGAACACAGAGTCTATGGCATTGGCATGAACATAGCCATTACACGACCAAATTATTATATTAAAAAAAATAAGACAAAAAGAGATTATGGTATAAAACAAATCACAAATGGACAAGACAATAATCGGTAATCCAGGTATTTCTGTGAGTCGGCCGGTTGGGGTTAGAAGCAAGCATCCAACATACAACAGCAACACAGGGCGGCACAACTGCATATAGTCGAATAAACAGTCAAAAAAAAATTCAATTTGTGACGGACCTTACTTAGGTGGTAATTAATTAAAGAAATTGCTGAAATTAGAGGGAGGTTAGAAAGTGAGAGAGACGCTTACCAACCCTTCCAGAAGCCATCGCCTCTGGTCTTGGTCTTAATTGGAGCATGATTCTGTGGGTTTCCTGTGCCGCCCTTCATCGGATAACCGGCCGGTGGTGGTGCTACGTATGTAGGGGCTGTGGAAGGTGGTGGCGCTGGGTATGCTTCAGTAAAAATCAGATTAAACAAATTAACCCTTCATGTTTAACATACTCGTATACTCCTTTTTTTTAATCTAAAAACCCTAATTTCTACCAAATTGAGACTTTAAAAAGAATTATAATACGTACGATCGAAACTTTCAAATACAATATTACGGAGACAACTCTTGCATATGTATATATGTGCAATACGCACACACGCATGGATAAACATGATTTGAATGGCCTAAACCAAAGTTACAAAGATCACAAAAGAGAATAAATAAAAAAGAGTGAGATAGAGAAATATTGTTACCTGCAGAGTGCTGGTTCTGCTTGTATTGACTCATCTTGGATTTGTTTCAGCAAAAAGCCCTTCGCGAACAGATCAATAAAAGTATTGCGTAGTTGAAGAATACAAATAAAAAACCTACGAGAGAGAGAGAGAGGCTGAAGATGTTGTTCTGGTGATTTGGGTGTGTGTGTGTGTGTATATATATCTATATATAGAGAGAGAGAGAGAGAGAGAGAGAGAAGAAAAGAAGGGGAGAAGAAGGTGTTGGTGTAGGGGTTTACTTGGCATGTTGGGTTAACGAGGACGGCGAGACCGCGTGCCAACAAAAAAAAAAAAAAAAGACCGCGTATATTAATTCAGTTTATTTTTTTTAAGAATAATAGTAATATGACCGCTTGTATTAATTCGGTTTCTATTTTGTGGGTCTCAAAAGGATATGCATCAGAACTTACAAGGAAAGAAGGATAAAGTTAATTTCATTCTAATTACATGGAATAGAAGAACAATAGCAAGTGTCAAGCCTTTGGATTTTTTTGATTTTATGTAAACTTGAGTAAACATACAGGATTGGTTAGATGAATATACCTTAGTTGTTGAGCCTGCAATGACCAGATGACTCCAGTCCAGTCAATCAAAGTAGGCGCTGCCAAATGTAAGTATATAACTACAATATCCTTGGTGACCTCTCAAGTCTCTATGCGTGGAATGTAGTTAGGAGGGCTATGTATATAATAGTATAATACAGCCACGTCCAATACTTTCTCTTTGGAATCATATTCCCTCACAGATCATACCATATGCCCACTCTTTTGGCATGACCACTTTTATCCTGAGGCCAAAGTAAAGGATTCTGGTCGCTGTATAATAATACAATAACAATACATCATGACAGAGTATTCAAATTCCTAATGCTTTTCGGCCCATTGGACCTTTCGGCCATATGGATTAGTGACCTAATCAGGCCCAAGTTGCTCAGCATCAACAAACTATAAACCTGTCAAAAATGCATAAAATAATGAAACTCGACTTCTTAAACCATGCATGTACAAGTTTAGTTGTTACTAACAAAGAGAACAAAGCACAGAGAGAAAGCTCAAATTTTTTTTAAGAAAACACAAACCAGGCATGTGTAAAGAATGATGCGGTTAAGAAACTCCTCCAGAACTGACTTCCACTGTTACAAGGGAGATGCGGTTTGATTAGAGGATGTTCTGGGGTTTTTTGGCAATGTTGATGTGTAGGTTTTTGTTGTCTTTTTCCTCTTTTGGTTCACTGTCCCTCCTGTTCCAGGGCCTTGTTTTCTTAGTTAGCTTTTGCTGATTGTGTTCTGCTTTCTTTGCTTTCGTCTACTTACGGGTAGAGAAATTCACCACTTAAAGTGGTTGTGTATTGGCTCTTCTTCTAATACATAGTAGGTCTGTGACCTATCCTTTAAAAAGAAAAGAAAAGAAAAGAATGATGGTTCTTTACCTCTATCTATACATGCATCAAGCAGAGACCATTACTTGGTCTTCTAAGTAACACTGACTCGGTCATTGTCATAAAATATGCCCAGCCATGACTGAATTCAGCTTTATCAACCACAAGTACTCCGATTGTCCTGCTAACTTCTCTGCATTGCCGATACTCGTGTTCCCGGAAAAAAGGTCCTTTTTGTGCGTTCCTCGCATTGGAGGCAACTAATAAAATCAGTTATTCAAAGTACTGCTATGGCTGGCCGTCAAGATTTGTTGTTGCACTACCAAAACTGAAGCAGGAGCAGTGATTTCCGAGGAAGCAAGCAGATCCCCAAGTGGACCGAGCTCTTCCGACTCATTCCAGTCTGATAGCCCTGAAATTATCAGAGAGTCCAAATCATGGCGTCGCCCCACCATTATAAGGTCGTAATCATACTGAAGTGATGGAACTATTGATGCTGTCTTTGACCCATCTCCCACAATCACTTCTTGGTACTTGACCTTTTCACTTTTCGTCAGCTCATGCTTTATTGTCCTCAAAGATTCATTTTCAATCATTCTCCTCCAGTTCTCTTGTCCAGATTCCTGAGCTGTTTTGAAGTGGAGGATTGTGAGTAAAACATTGGGACATCCTGCCATTCTTATGCCATAAGCAAGGGCTTCTCTATCATCTTCACCGTCCAAAAACAGTACAGCAACATGGAACGAAGATGAACATACAAACATGGAAGACAATCCTCGTGTTCTGCGACGATCAAGAAGAATACCCACAGAACAGGGGGCCTTGTCTAGTACATTAATGTTCAGGGCCCTTAAATCCTGGCTATCTGAAACCAAGTCGCCTTTGGTGTTCCATTTCTTATGAAATGGGAGTATGATTAAGGATACTGCCTTGTCAAAAGCAACCCAACAAATGTCTTCGTGCATCAATTTTGGCAGTGATAATGCAGTAAAGAAATTTACTTGGGCAGTCTTCTTATGCTGTGACTTGAAGTAATGGAATATGTCAATGATCTGTTGTGATCGGAGGCCATGATGTGAAGAAGTTCTGTGTTTCTGGCCTAACTGATGGTTGATCAATTGAGGGTTGGCACTGCCAACAAGCTCCTCCAAGTAGAGTCCATAAACACCCAGGGGACTCTCTTTAGAAGGATTGGAAACTTCAAGTAGCTTGATTGCAGCCACGGCATCTTCTTGCCTATATGCACAAGCCAGTATCTGGAGCGCCCCTTCGCTGGGAGTTAACATGATGCTTCTGTTCTTGTAGCCTGTGTATCTTTTTGAAGGATCATATAGTTTCCTGACAAGGATTGACACAATCGCTACCACTGTGAATGTTATCACTACAGCACTGCTAAGTGTTTTAAATGAAACCTGCGGCGGTGAGGCATAGGAAAAGAGAGATCATAACTACTTAAAATCTAGATCAAAGGCAAAAAGTCATGACTACTTACAATTTAGATCAAAAGGCAAAAATAATATTTTTGGGGTTTGTGCTATAGTGATTGCTGACAATCATTAAAAAATGATTGGTTTTAAACATAAAATTATCAACATGTGACAATTCAAGTACGTCCATTGCCTACGTCCACAAGTACAGCAGTTGGATTTTCTCTATATTAAAAAAGAAAGGGAAAAAACATTGAATTACATCATATTAAATTCTCTACACTTGGACAATCCAGTCTTTTCAAGGGACATCAATGTTCTTTTTGGGGAAAGTTTTGTGGGGTAGAGGATGGAATTTGAATCCTTGTCCTCTAGGACAAGATGGTGAGAGGCTCTCCAGTGCACCAGTGGAGGCTTCTCAAACACATGACCTCAGTGTTACTCTTCATACTCCAACAGAGAATATGAGCCACTTATTTCAACATTTTATCAGTGTAAAGACAATAAGTTTAGGTCCAGCTAGTTATGCTAAAGTCATCGAAAAATAAACATCTGCCTAGCAACTATTTGATGCATTTGAAAAACCTAACCTAGATATTGCCCATGCATTGGAAAAAATTTTAGCAGATGTTAGTAATATCTAGACATTTGAGAGTGCTTAAAAAGGACATGGTTTGGTACCTCATCGTAAGTGAAACTGGCAAATAAACCTAACTCGGGAATGCCCTTGACATTCAAGATGAGCGAAAAAGCAGCAGCTTCTTGTACAGACATCCTGCAAAAAAGTGCAGTAACGAATAGAAGTACAATCTTTAGCAGAATACCAACAACTGCGGAAAAGTCTAGTAGGACTCTGGAAGCTTCATAATGGCTAAGCATATAAGGTATATCTGTCTTAATTCCACAGTAAGTGGCCAAGAGTGGTATAAGCAACCCTGTGACAAAGGTATCAAACTTCTCTTCCAATGTCGATGCCAGTGGAGGCCCGGTTGGCACCGCCAACCCAAGCACGAAAGGCCAAAACAGAAAATTAATCCCTACACCATCACCGATCAATGCCAAGAAGAGCACTGCTGCGACAATGAAGGCTATATAAATTTCCTTAACTTGTTTACCTTCTGGTGTTCGCCTAATTACCCACAACATCAATGGCCGCAATACACGCACAATAAGAACGATGATGAAGAAACAAAGAAATGCAGACTTGAGCACTATTCGTGGTGCAAATTCGACTGCTTCAGACATGAATACGATCAAAGTAAGATATGACAACCTGGTCAATTCACTGATCAATGCAGATGCCAAAGCAAGGTGTCCCATTTGAGTGTTGCTCATCTTGAGATGCATCAAAAGCCAACCGACTCCAGGAAACTGGGTTGACAATAGAGTTAATAGGTACAGTCTGGAATTGTCTATCTCTTGTTGCACTGTATAGGAAACTTTCTCATTTTCATTGTCCTTGAACTGATAAAAAACTTCAAACATAGGATGTTGAATGTACAGGAAAGGGACAATGAGTGTTACAATGCCTATAATCCAGGCCTTTGTTCCTAATTTTATCACCAGGTTTACGTCCATCCTCACTCCTGCCATAAAGACAAAGATCAAGAAACCAAACCGTGTCAATCCCTTGAAAAGCTGATCAGATTCTGGAGGGAACAAAGCAGCATGTAGTTCGGGCATTAGATGTTCCAATACAGTTGATCCTATGACAATCCCAGCCTGTGAGACACAAAGCATTGGTAGTACAAACTCGTTAAAATTGATCCAGTGTTGACAGAGAAGGATAATGATATAATATCCAGACAAAGTTGTAAAACCCAGTGCACGACTCAAGGTCTCCGGAAATGCTCAATGCACATGGCCTTCCCCTGCATTGAAAAGCCATTTCCCTAAAAAAAACATCAATGGAAAAATGTGGGAAGAACATACGAGGATCTCGGAGAGGAGTCGGGGCAAGTGGAGGTGCTTGAGAATAGAGTGAAATAGAAATGTCAGGATATATATCACAATGAATTGAATATGAAGTCGAACCAAGGGATAATTGAGAAGATTATCCCCAGGATTAAGGACCCATATCCCATTGGAGAAAATTTGTGTCGGTTTCCAGCAGGATTCATTCAGCCGAATAGTCAAAATACCCTCACCATTCCCTGCCATTTTTGAGCTTCAACCTCTGTTTCCTCCAGCAGAATTCGAAATTTTGAATTCAAAACAATGAGAAAGTGATAATACAATAAACATTATCAGAAAAGGAAGAAAGAAAAAAACAGGGCAGAGTCTGTACTTGTCAACAAGAAATTCGGAGAGGGTCCTTGGAACCAATGGATCATAAAACTTGGCCATTTTTAGATTGCCAGCCTTATATATCCATCTAAAAGAAAGGGAAAAAAAAGAAGAAGCAATCATTAAAATCTAACTCAGACTTTGTAGTCCCATCACGCTAACAGCCTAACCTCCCCCTTACCTTTGTTCATCCGACCACCCCCATGCTTCATGATTGAAGTTTAAACCAGAAATATCTGTAAATAAAAAAATAAAAAAATAAAAAACTCTTTGATCAAATGGATTCGGAGCACAAGGCTTCAAAAGAGAAAGATATCACAATTTCAACACAAATATCGCGTTACGGTTACCATAATTGCATTGACACATTTCCTCGAGCATCTGGTGAGCAAGAAAACTGTTGCTTATGAATGCAGTTATAGCAACACCAAGCAACAATCGTCAACTCGTATAGCATTACTCTTTGTTGAAAATGTAGAGGGCCGGCACTCACACAGATTTACAGTCGAACCATGGACAAAACTGCGCATCGGTGCTGCCCATCACAATTATTAGACACTCAGACATGCATATATTATATATAAATACTTTTGGTAGTTAATTAAAGCTTATACAAAATATTACATGTTAAATGCTGAATTAGCTATTTATTATGTCATGTTGGGATGAGTTGAAAAATTGGAATATTTAGATTTGGGATACCTATTATCTCGTTTTGTTTCCCATTAAATGTTGACATTGAACTCCCACCTAATTGCTCAGCCAATTCTAAATACTTCTAGATGATGACTGATTCTCTCTTGTGATACATGTTATCATTGAGTTGGTCCATATGCAGTACAATCATAAATGAATTTGTTTCCACCGATAACTAGTTAGTTGTTAGGTATAGTCAACAATGTCAATGTGCCACGCGTTAAGTTTCTATTGCGTAGTTTGTTTGTGTTGTCACCATTTGATTGGGTAAAAAAGTATTATAAATTAAGAACAACATGCACACAAAAATAACCAATGCATACACAGCAATTAAGGGATTTTTTTTAAAGAAAATAATCAAATGCACGTTTAATCCAAGTTCGGGTCGAAACCTTGGCAAAAGTAACAGAAACCTAACCTCTACACGAAAGCTCCTCGTCGTTGTTGCCGAACATCCAATCCACACCTGGGTAACTTGTGCTTTCCTTGAATGGTATTGCTTTTTAATTGCATCTATTCGAAGTTGTACTTTTATTCTCCCTGTTTGGCTTCTGAGAAAAGGAGTAGGAAATTGGATTTATCGATTAAATTAAGGCAAAGACTAATTCCTTTGAAGCTCATCTGAGCAACCCGAGATTGTTTCATATTGATGTTGATGTTTTTTCTGTCTCCAGTGTTTGATCAGCGATAGAACTTGAAGTGCTTTTGGAAATCTTGTCAAGGTTGATTCTGGGTATTCTTTATATGACTCACGATTTTCGATTTTCAATCGTTTTATTTCTGGTGATTTTATATTTCTGGTCTATTATTGCTGTTCATCGGCAGTCATCGTTTTTTTAAGCTCTTTAAAGAGAGAACTACCCATTTCAATCTGGAAAAGTGAATCAATTAGATATTTGCATTGTAGGTTAAGATGTAAATGCCTTGAGATTTGGATGCGGTACCTTCCATTTTCAAAGTTTAGCTTATCAGGAAGCTAGTATAAATTACTCCAGAAGGGATCTGGTTTAATTCTTTTTGTGCTTCTGTGACAGCTCATTTTATGGTCTCTGATGACATGGTGTGGATATCCATGATTATCATTCATGACTTTCTATATCTTTATTTGATGGCTTGCTGAATGCATTGTCATTTTATTTTCAACATTTTTGTAGGTTGGTATTTGTATATTCTAGCACTGTGGTAGCATGAGTGCGGGTTATAGCAATGCAAGTGCAAGTGCAAGTTATAGCAATGCAAGTGCAAGTGCAAGCTCAAGCTCTAGTTTGAATAGCAGCTTTCCAGATACGGAGGATGACCAACTCATAGCAAGCATCTTACAAGAAGATGCCAATTCGAAAGCTGAGGGCAAGCTTGGGAAAAGACTCTCTCATTTAGATTCCATCCCGGTATGTGGTTTGGTTATGCATAAATCTATAGTTCGCACTATCTGTTCCTTAGCGTATGCTAGAGATTTTATTTTTTTATCTTATAATGAGAAATATTTACTGTATCATTGATTTTACAGATTGGGATTCTTTTGTGTATTGAATAGCTTTACTCACAAGTTATCTGTTTTGACAGCACACTCCCCGGGTTAATGGGGAGATACCTGATGTGAGTGATGCAACCTTTGACCATGAGCGACTGTCTGAAAGGTTGTTATTTTATCATGAGCCAAATATGAGTCTACTTAGTTCTACTTTGCTTTCTAGTCGTCTTTAATTGGTAGTTTTCTAATATGAATTCCTTTCAGTGTCACTTTGTTCATTATGATCTGGACCACAAATTGAATTTATCCAATACATTCAAAGTAAAATATATATGTATTTTCACTTTGTCATAGCTAAAATTCTAAATCTTATATTGTACAATAGCATCACTTTGACTCTTTTTAAGCAATTATGTTGGTAATAGCATTCTCCAAGTCAACTCTTGAATCTTGATTTGATATTAGAGTTTAAACACTTACTTAATGGCATACGTACAGTCATGATCACTGAAGCTATTGGTTACCATCTTACTTCTGACGATCAAAGCATTTTATACATGTGCCTTTGTCTTTAACATATGTCATAATTATAGTCTTATTTTATCTAGGTTGACCACATATGGTTTGGCAGAGCTGCAAATTGAGGGTGATGGGAATTGCCAGGTTTGACTAAATTTTGTTATTACAGTTTCTATTTCTGATTTCTGCCTATCTATTGAATTTTTCTTCTGTATTTCCATTCCATCTGTATTTTGCTTTGCCCTTGACTTATGTATACACCTCGATTAAGTTGTTGCTTATGTTTCTTGACGTACTTCCAACATTTTGGGTTTGTATCCTGAATAGTTTCGAGCATTAGCGGATCAGCTTTTTCGTAGTCCGGATTACCACAAACACGTAAGAAAGCAGGTTGTGAAGCAGGTATGGTTCATACATGTCTACTGAACTCCTGATTTTTTTTCTTTGTGCTGTCTGTGTCTAATGGGTTTCTTTTGTCTTTTATCTCCAGCTAAAGCATTTTAGAAAATTATACGAGGGTTATGTTCCAATGCCGTACAAAAGTTACATGAAGAAAATGAAAAAGTTAGATTTCTGTGAATTTTCTTCCTGCAAAATTACACCAGGTTGCCATGAACCTTGATGTGACTAAATGCTTATCTGAATTTTGTGGAACCTTTTATGCTGCTAGATCGGGAGAGTGGGGAGATCATATTACTCTACAAGCAGCTGCAGACCGGGTGAGTTGAAATGTTGTTTGTTTCTTTCACTTCACAAGAGTGGTTCGCATTAGGTGCTTCATGTGCTTATTGTGAAACGTAAAATCTGTTGTGCGTAAGACCTATTTATAGTGTGTTAAGTGTTTTAGATATTTGTTTCAAATATTAAGTAGCGAATTCCTTTCTCACTTGCTTCCATGAAGTTACAAATCTTGCTTGAACCCTGATCCGTGTTTATCAAAAAAATTTGAATGGATTTGTGTTAATCTCATATAGCTTATTATTTTGACATTTCATGGAATTTTCTTCAGTTCGGAGCCAAAATTTGTTTGGTGACCTCCTTTCGGGACACTTGCTATATTGAGATTGTGCCAAAAAACCAGAATCCTAGTGGAGGTAAATATTCTACTGTACTATGTTACATAAATTATAATAAATGGATCAACTTAAAAGTCCTCCAAATCTTCTATAGATCTGATTGTTACTTAAAATTAAAATCTCCTATCCTTTTCCAGTATATTGCTAGTCAAAGTAAGTTGAGAGTCAATAACAATATATTGGCAACTGAAAAACTACAAACAATTGAGTGAGTTGATAAGAAGAGTTTGACCTTGAGACGATGAAACAGGATAAATCTTTCGGACTCTGAACTCATTTCTTGCTCCAGAGTCTATTGCCTTTGTTTGCTTTCGGTTTTTACTTGCTGCTAAGCCATTGAACATTCCATCCAATTTAGTTGAAGATATGGTAGGATAAAGAAGGTAAATGAATTGAAAAGAGTGGATAATGGCATTGATCATCTTGTGTGTATGAAAAGCATCCCTTCATCGTTGGCCATTACCCATGTATCCAAGAGAGGGGCCTTGTACCGAGTCTTGTATTATCAGGGCTTTCCAAGTCTTTTTTAGCCATTGAAAAGTAATTAGGTTGTACCATTTTGTATACTTGTTGATTCAGAAAAGAGGAAACCCCAGAGCAGAGAACTGTAAACCTGTCAAGAAATAACGAGTGGGAACGGTTACTGTATAAGCCAGAAACCTATAGCCTAACAATCTCAAAACACAGGACTTATTTGTTCTCCCAAATGTTTTGTGTCAATACAAATCGTGAACCTCCTAAATTATTCCTACCTAACTAATAAAACATACTCCCTCCTCTGAGCAAAATTTTTTTTTGAATTCGCAACGGGCGAAGTATGGAATATTGCTTGGCATCACAGGTACATCCTGAGAGTCTATTAATGGATATGATGATATTTGTGAATCAAAGTATGAAAGAATTTGAGTGGTAAATATTTTAGTTTACAAGTATGTGTTTCTGCTGCTGTATATATGTGTATATATATATATATATATATTTGATGGGGAATGACAGGCATTTCATTGTTGGCAGAGCTTTGGCTGAGCTTTTGGAGTGAAGTACACTATAATTCACTATATGCAAGTGGAGGTAATGGGACTCAATTTGACACTTAAATTCGTTTCTGAAGTTCATCACCCTTTCTTGCTATATAAATAATGTTTTTCATCTATGTGTACACGGTATAGCCGCGTTTTAATAGAAGTTTTATCCTGCAACCTACAGATGTTCCCAGCAGAAAATCAAGGAGGAAGCATTGGCTTTTCTAAATATTAGAGCATGTGAAAAGTCAGGTCAAGTAATATACATGAGACTGGTTTTGTTTTTCTTCATAATATATAGATACACAATGTCCTGCCTGTAAAGTTAATAGAAATGTAACGGATTGTTCAATAACAAAATGCACACATGTGATCTGCTTCTTGGTTATGTTTGGCCAAGGTATGGGGAGAATCGGTTTTCATAAATTCTACTCTAGTGAGAGAGACTGATGAGCATCAAGCGAAATAGAAGAATCTGAATTTTCATTTCAGTTGTCGTATTTAGTATTTAGCCACTGTGTGTTATCCTCTTTAATCTACTGAGGCAGGGTTGCATTTACATGCATGTAGAATGGAGAGGAGCTTCTTAATGGTCAAATTGATGAATCCCCGAAGTGTTGAAGATAAAAAGCTAGCTGAACTCATCACTTAATCACTCATTCCGATTGGCCGGATTGTGAGTTTGATACTTTAATTTACATCAATCAAATCAAATCAAATCAAATCTAAATCTATACCCTGGTCAAAGAAGCATAAAGCCCCCCTCCTCTTCCTTACTTTTTAATATCAATATTTTTAAAAAATTCACAAAAAATAATAAATGATAAATATCAATAATTTTGAATATAATGGTGTATTTTTATTAACAAATATAATTAATTGAAGAAGATGAGTAAGATGGGTAGTTTTAAATCCTTAGATGTAAAGTGTGTAACATGTTTTTTTTAAGATTCAATAGTTGAATACATGATCTGACGGTCACATGCAGAAGATTGTTGAATAAACATCTGTCCACTGATACATTGTTATGAGATACAAGTATTCAACGTTTTATTATCTCTACTTCCATTCTCCTTACCCTGTCTAGCTTTTGCCCTCTTTATTAACAAAGCAAGGAAAGAAAACAGAAACAATAAAAGAAAGCTTAGCTGTACGTACGTTATATTAATGTCTAGGAGACTGGGACTTAGACGACTGCACATGCATGGACAATGCCTTAAGTGCAACATCAACTGCATCTTCAAACCCAAGGTCACTCGCATTGGGATGAACATAAGTCACTCTCGGAATCAAATCAATCACTCTTTTCCTCATCTTCTCCAATCTCTCCTTCCCAATCTTCATAAGCTCCTCCTCCACGCTCACATTCCCCTTCTCAACATCTATAAACACCGAATACTCCTTATACTCCTCTGGTAAATACCACTTGTACTGACTATACGCCGTGTGCGCCGAAAAAAACACCGGCACACACCCCGCAAGCACCGCGTCGAACGTCGACCGCCGCGTGAACGAGTCCCCCGGCGCTTGTAGACAAAACTCCGACTTCATCATTATCTCCAGTACTCGTTTCGGTTCGTGACAGTTGTTTCTTCCATTGTTTTCACATTTCAGTAGCTTGCATTTCCTTGAGCGGCTGCACTGATTGATTAATTCGTCTCTTATTGCTGCTTTTTCCACACCCTTACGTGGGCCCCCGATGAAGGAAAACAAGTGGGGCCGTTGTGAGTGGGCTATCTTTTCTTGCCACGTCAACATGGATTGGGACGTCATTGGGTGGAAGTAGGAGGGGTAAGGGATGCCGTGTTGGTTGTGGCCTTGCCACGGCTGCCTTTCCACGGTTAGCACCGACATGTTTTTTACAGGTGGCAGATTTAAGAGACGGTTGGCTCCAAAGTCGGGCCCACCATCTTCTCTCATGAAATCCCACGCGGTTCGTCCCAGAGTTATAAAATGATCCCTTCCGTGATTCCTGTGCCACCACGTTATTGATTGAAGATAGTCAACCAGACGAACGGCTAAGTCGTCGCGTAACGCGTGATTCGGCTCGCGGAACATGCTCGACGCGTGGAGCCCACCGTAGAATGGAACGTAGAATAAACTGGCTCGTGAGGGATCACGCGTACGACACGGGTGGTTGAGCACACGCGCGTGGAAGATCATCTCGGCTATGAACTGGTGAGTGGCGAACCAAGTGGCGGTGGCGGCGGATTCGTCTTCCATGTCTTGGAGTGGCTGTCCGAGGCCGGAATTGGCGACGTGTGGGCACATGTCGGTGTAGACATTCAAGTGGTGGCAGTCTTTGAGAAGGCCAAAGTTGAACTCCGCCGGCAAGTCGTAGACATAGACTGACACACGTGACCTGCACGTGGGGACTAATGTTGGTTTTGGTGGTGTTTGATGATCATCATTGTTTTTGGGAGAGAAACAACAGAAGAGCAAAATAGACCAGACAGAAAGTGAAGCTAGAGCGAATATGGGAGTATAGTACTTGAAGTGGGTTTCTTTGATTTTTGGGTTTTTCTTCATCTTCAGTGTCTATGGAATTGAAATTGCTGTACTTAGTTGTTTTCTGAAATTCATGGAGACAATCAGACAAAGAAGAAGGAAAAGAGAATAAGAAGAAGAAACACCGACAGAGGAGATTATTTGTTTTTGTTTGTGTGTGTGTGTGGTTTCTTATGAGAGGATGTGGAGGTGGAGGCTTTTGGATCTCAAAACTTCACAGAAGTTGATGCGCGTACGGTGAATGATTTAATGGTGTAATAAAGAAGAAGAAAAATAAAGGTCAAGACAGGGGGGCCATGTGGATAAAACAGTTTTTAAGCAATAGAGTGTGCATGGATGGAACGTGCCTAGTATTTCTTGGCCTTTATAGAAAAAGAGAAAAGAAAGTGGTGACAAAGTGAGAATAGACAAATATTTAGGCAGCAAATAAGAAGTCGACAATTGTCGATCATTGTTTGTCAGAAATAGAAAACAATCCTCGTATAATGCAACAAATTAAAATTTACCATTTATGCATCTGTAATCGTGAATAAATTTACCTAGTCACAATGGGGCTTTGGGCCACAGGAGGCGGAGAGAGGCTTGTGCGTCGACGGCGCCGGCAGGCATGAGCTGAGGTGCGGCAACAGGGTGGTATTAAAAAGTTGTGCGGAACGGGAGCGTAATATATGTATGAGCCAAAAATCGTGTACATATGAATTTGCATTATAAGGCCCACGAGAGTCTCAATCGACAATGTTAAACCCATGAGAGTCTTAGTCGAGCCTGATAGGCCCACGAGAATCTCAAACAATTGACAACTAGACTCACAAGAATCTTAGCCAAACTCGCAAAGACCCACGAGAGTCTTGAGCCTAGCCCAAAAGGCCCACGAGAGCCTGGGCCGCCTATTCCAGGAAGCCCATATGAATTTTGGTCTACACGATGGTTCATAAAAGCCCAATTATTATCCAAAAGGCTCAAAGCTCATGCTGCCAAGAAAGCTGCTACTTAAGTCCTTGGGCCCAATCAAAGCCCAAGACCCGTCTGTATGGTTCGACACGTGCAGATCACGTGACCAGAGCACTATAAATATGGGAGGATCCCTCCTCATTAAGACTCAACTACTATTGGGTACATCTCTCTCTCTCTCTCTCTCTAAAGTCTTCCACTTCTCTCACTAAAACATTTACCCCACCAGTGATTGACTTGACCTTCAGAGCTTCTCCGCCCGGCACTACACCGATGTCCAAGCTTGACGGTCGACCTCTTGTGTGATCTTACAGGTTATCGAATGCTTCGTCAGACCTTACAAATTGATTGTAGACTTTTGAGTCTATAATATACCAAACCAATATGCTATTTGAAAGAATAACCCAATGTGTATACTAAGATAGTACGATAGTAGCAAATAAACAAAAACAAACATAATTATATAGAGAAACAGTGCAGCTAAGAGCAGAGAACAAACCTAACACATTTATGATCAAGGACAAACGCTATACAGAGATGAAGGGGACCAGAAACTTATTGTTGAAAATCAATTAATTCTTTAACATCAAAGTCAATGAGATTAATTGAATAACAATAGGTAGTGGGTGTGGAATAAAATGAATTTCCAGGAGATGAAGTCGAAGAACGAGTAGAAACCTTGAAAGGGGGAGACAAATTTACCATATGGGGGAGAGAGAGAGACAGAGAGTAGGACTTGGACCAATTATATTGGTGGTTTTTTTTTTTGGGTTTTGTGTTGAGAGGGAAAGGAGGGTTAATATTTATTGTATGTGGACATCCTTTTGCAAAATCACCCTGTTTTGAGTTGACCAAGTATTTGCTAAGTGGGAAAAAAAAAAACTACCATAATTAAAACTTAAAAGTCAAATATAGAAAAAAGGGCCTAGCCCATGTAATAGCCCAATGGGCCATTGATGATTTTGGGCTTGAAGCATAGCATTTTCAATTAGAAGACTGATTGCAGATGACGTAATCATTTTTGGATTAGAAAATACAAATGATTGAAATTGCTGATGGTTGCTAACCAAGTTGGAATACACTAATCCAACAGTCATTTTAACCAATTAATTGTCCTATATATGCTTCATTGCTTTATTCACATACATTAACAATGAGATACTTTTTTTTATTAATAGTATAAGAATCTACAACAAGTCAACAACTATATTTTTTTATGTGCATAGGATAAATTTCGGGTGATTGAGACCTGCTGTAAATTTTTAATAACAAGTCGTTGGCCGCTATAATGGCTCTAAGGTCATTAAAAAAAAATATCTTATGTTTTAAAAATTATGAATGTGTTTTGATCTGGTTTACGAGTGTAATTATATATTTTTTGTCCCATAATAAAATCAAATTGAATATGAACAAGAGATGAAAATTGTGAACCGTTGAATATAAACCCATAACATTATATGTCTATCTTGTGATGAATTTGATTTTTGTTTGAAATGAAAATTATACCATTAGATTCGTTAACACGATCCAAACATATCCATAATTTTATTTTATTTTTAGAAAAATTTTAAACACCTCCTATTTATTAAGGTGGGGTCTATTGTAAAAAAAATTACAACAGACCCCGACACCCATAAATTCATGGACACATACAATAGGCCCCAAATCATGTTTTCTATACAAATATATGACAATTTCACATGAGAAGTCGGTAAAAATCGAAATGTTGACCAAAAAATTTTGTTTAAAAATGTAATAACCTAAAAAATTATAATTCACAAAAAATATGTAGCCAAAATTAAGTATGCGCATATTTATTTAAATTTATTTATCTTTAATAGAGAGAGGAGATTAAACTTTAATTATTAGGGTGATACACATCGTTTATATGACTCTAAGTGGTTCGATGTAAATTTATTTTATTTTTAATTTTAGGTTGTCATATTGCGTATTGCGTATTGCGTGTATATCTCAGTGTGCCCATGTGTCTGATCCATGGTTACTGGTCGATCAATGTATAAAGCAAAGGAGTCGGTCTTCCTGTCCAAAACTCCATATCCCTCTCTCTCTGAGAGAGGCTTCCTTCCCACATTCTTTCTTCCCAAACAAACCCTAACAACCCCTTCAAAATTACGCACCATGCCATTCCCTTCCTTCCAGCTCCTTTAACGCTAACCCTAAATCTTCCCCTTCCCTGCTCCCGCTAGGGTTTTATCATATCTAGCGTCAACCGTACGTAGACTTCTTTGATTTGGTTTCGTTCTTTTGATTTGAATCTAGAGATTCTCTTCTCTGGTTGGTTATGTAAATATGGAGAGATCTGGCAAAGATTTGAAGGACGTCACTGAAGGTTCATCAGGTCAGCTCACTGTTTTTTGGGTTTGAAGTTGTGTGTTTCTTTTGGGGATAGAGGTCCTTCATTGTTTGAATTTATGATCGGTTTCGTTTAGGTTCAGTTGGATGTAGATACTAGAGAGAATGATATTAATTTAATTTATGGTTTTCAGGAATCGAGAGTGACTATAACTTCAAGATTTTCGCTTGCTTTTCTTTCTGTTCTCTTCCCCTCCCCTTGACGGCCAAACAATTTTATCAGATACTAGCTTAGGTTTTTATGGGTTTGCGGTTGCGTTTCTTGTGCTAATTTACTTTGTTGAAATATTGTTTATACGAAATCAGAGCTGATTTTGGTTTGTAGGAGCACTTGCACTTGCATCTGTGAATTTACGTTGGCATACCTAGATTTTGAGGTGGTGTTTGTCTGGCATATAATGCTTTACAACTGATGTCTCTTAGCACATTAATTTTTTTTGAACGGAAGCTTAGAGCATGAATCCTGTTTCATTTTTATGTCTATGTATGTGTTAATGATTGTGTTTTGATATGGGAAAATTCTGAAGTACTTTATACCCCGCATTTGTTGATCAATGCAGATACACTGTTTGATGCATCACAGTATGCGTTCTTTGGGCAAAATGCCGTGGAAGAAGTTGATTTGGGACGTCTGGATGATGATGGTGACGATCCTGTGTTCGGATCTGTCAATGATGATGAGTACCATTTGTTCGATAAAGATGAGGTATGATTTGTTCACTTTTATCTATAATATCTAATAAACCATATTCTAAAGTTTACTGTGATTTATGTTGACTATCATTCATTAGTTGTTCTAGTCCTATCGTCAGCTATGGGTTTGATTCTAAGGAAAGTTCTAGAAAAATGTTTTGATACCCTGCGATTTTCTTGTTTTTACTAAACGAGGAAGAAAAAATTGGGTCAAAAGAAACTGCCATTTTGGAGATATATCAATAAGTTATGGTTGCAGTAGGAATTTCTGCATTCTTAAGTGCTAGGGCATTTCATGTCATAGCGTGTTGGTTGCCATACCGGTACTGCATAGACTTTGGACTATGAGTTCCTTTTGTTTTAGTTATATATAAGTTCTGCTCATTTTAGTTATACAGTAACGATAGTTATGACCACATGCGAACATGTGGCCCAGTGGTGGAGTTGCAGGGGTGCAACTAGAGCTCACAAGTTCAATTCTTGGAAATAACCTCTCCACATATTATGTGGGGTATGGTTTGTACATCTTGCCTGTCTCCGACCCCACCCCCTGCGGGTGCCTTGTGCATGAGTGTTGTTGACCTTTTTAGTTATGGGTGGATGAGAAGAAGAAGAATAAACGAGAGACAAGGAGACTAGACAAGAAGCATAGAAGTCTTTGAATAAAACTAAACATCCATATATGTTATTTCCTAGTAATATTAATATTATTGTTTCTTTTAATAAGTGTTTTCCTGTCAAAGTCTTACTGTCCTAATTCACCTCTGACCCCCTAGATGTACACTTAAGCTAGTAATTTAATCATCAAGTCCACCTCCAGTTAGTGTGGAGTCCTGATTATATTATTGTTTCTTAGGAAACCCTCTTGGGGTGGCGTGCCAGCCAAGTATCCGCATACTCAACGATATTGTTCAAGGAAGAATTGTCTTATTACACTTATATTTTGAAAAAAGAACCCATGGATTTGATATTGAAAAATAGCATTCCGGAGAGTATTTTTGTTACTTGTTCGAGTGATAACTTGATTGATCAATCTCACATACATAGTTGTTTTGTAGTTTCTTTCATCATTTTTGTGTATAAACCAATGCTGTTAGAATGCATTTGAGGTAGAAAAAGTCAGTGCCTTACTTGCTAGGAAATGTCAAGCTCTTAATGGTCAACTGTCTTTCTACTGTTATGAACTCATATTATAACGTTTACTTGATTTGCTAGAATTAAAGTGGCATGCATCTCTGACATATTTCCTCCATGTTTTCAGGGTGTGGGTATGGGATCATTATCGGATGTGGACGATCTAGCAACTACATTTGCAAAGGTCAGCTTCTTATCTTAACTTTTTATAATAATGATGATTGCAGTGAATTGATGACGATGCTGTTGTGCTTGCCAGTCTGCATTTGATTATTAGTTCGATGTTGATCTACCTTTTCATTTATAAAGGTATAATTTATGTCAAGTTAGTGGCAGGATTGCTGTGATCTCTTGGTTACTTTTGGACTTGTGTTCTTATTTGAGCGACTGAGTGCTGGTATTTTGGGGCAATGCCCATTGGGAAACCCTAAAGTTTAACCCCCCTAAAATGGTTTGCAACCTATGTTACGATTCAATCACCAACTCCAAAAACTTTGTTACTAAGGTAATTGGTAATATTTCCATCTGTTGTTTCGGGACAACTTAATACTTCGTTGGATTGATATGCATACTGGATGCAGGGGTAACTATTAAATGGTTTCTTGTATCTGTACCTTTTAGTAGGACTATCAATGAGTTAAAATAGATTTTAATCTGATTCTTTGGGTACGTAGCAAATTGGATATTGATGTATCTATACTTGTTTTGCAAAGTAAGTACTTGATCAGACAATTTATATAATATGTTATACACACATATATTTGTAATATAATTGTGTAATTTTGCTAAGTAAGTTAAACAAACATAGGGTTTACTTGGTCTGTGTCATTGATGTAGTTGCTTAGCTGATGATGTTTTCTTCAATTTTATCCTTTCTGCCATAGTTCACAGTTTTTGGGATGCTTATTATAGCTAGTTAGCTACTTTGTGGGTTTTGAATTTTATTCCTGTTGCACAGTTAAACAGAGTTGTCATGGGACCAAGAAATCCTGGAGTTATTGGAGATAGAGGTTCAGGATCTTTTTCAAGAGAAAGTAAGTAAATTATTGCCATCCTGTTTTTTATCATTTTGAGGGAGAATGTTTTGATTTCTTATATCTGTGCTGTTTTCCTTTCCCTTGATTATAAGTTGTGTGTGTAAATGCTTTTGATAACCTGCGCTGTAATTTATTGGTACTTATTGATAAGCATTAAGTTTTGCTATGCTTTGGTCTGTTTGTGATCCAGTGCTTAATTACTGTTTTGATGTTTGTCTGTGTTTTATTATTGGTGAACTTATTGTAATTGTACTGGAGACTTAGATGATGATGTATAGGTGAAAAGGGTCCGGTAAAATCATTGCAGCTTGTATGTTAGTATTTGCTACTCGTATTTGAGCTGTCTTTCCTCTGGCCCTCTGAAACGCAGTACTTGTCTCTGCCTAGTAAACCAGTATCATAATAGTTGTTCTCTATTAGGAGATGATAGCGTGTTTACGTAAATCAATTTTGTTAATGAAACTGAAGTTCTGTGGAGGAAGGCTGGACAGCAAATTGGTATCTTTCTCAAATTATCTATGCTCCCACTTTTCTGGAACATCTAATATCAAGCATTCATCTACCATTATTTAGCTATTACAATTTACAACACTTTGTGTAAGTGTGGGTTACCATTTGTCATCTTCAATAGTCAAAGTGCGACTCTTAACTTGGCTATGATTTTTGCTTGCTGAATAATGGAATCCCAATGCTCTATGCGGACTTGAGGAAGAACTCCCCGAGATAGTAGTGTCTGATACTTCCTCCTCATCCTCTCCTATTAGTATTACTTCACTCTTCCTGAAGTTTACCTAAAGCCTTGCACTGCGTTCAAATATGCTGTGTGCTTTTCTATTCTTTTTTCTTTTTTCCATGTCTCCTTCCCTTGTCTTCTTTTTGGGGGTGGGGAAGGGGGAGGTGGTGGTTGTTGGTCTGCTGTCAGATTTAAGTAATATGAGGTCGCAGTACTTGCATCTACAGTAGCAGTCTCATGTATGTCATTCTCTGAGATTCACTATTGCTTGCAGGTTCATCTGCCACTGACTGGACACAAGATGGAGAAGTCGCAAGCTGGTTGGATCGGCAAATGCCTTGCATGGAAGATGCCTTGGAGCTCAAGAGATGGTCATCACAGCCACAATCTTCCTTTGCTCGTTTCAGTAAATCGAAGCCTCTGTACAGAACTTCCTCATATCCGCAGCAGCCACCACAGCAGCTGATCTACACAAGTGAACCGGTTTTGGTATCGAAATCAAATTTTATATCTTTCCCTCCTCCTGGTAGCAGATCTCTGCAAGCTTCACCGCAGCACCTGAATATTTCTTCCCTTTCCGGAGGATCAGGGTTGCCCTTCTCTGCTCCAAACTTTCCCCCATTATCCAACTCTAATCCTCATCTTTCTGGTTTACATCATGGGTTGGACTGTGGTGGCAATGTTCCCCAGTACAGCTCTCCTGGACTTTTATTAAACAGCAGGGCACAAAACCATTGGCTTAATCACAGTGGGTTATTACGTGGAGATCAGTCCAGCCTCTTGCATAATATATTGCAACAGCAATTATCTCGCCATAATGACCTATATTCATCTCATCTATTTTCATCACAGCAGCAGCAGCAGCAGCACAGACTGCATGCTTCACTTCAACCATCTTTGGCTCATTTGGCGGCGATGCAATCGCAACTGTATCATTCTCATCCTGCACCATCTCATAGAAGGATGGCTGGTTTGACTGACAGGGATCAAAAACCAAAATCTTCTCATCAAGGGAGACATAGGTTTTCTCATCATGGCTCTGATATTAGTAGTCAGAAGAGTGATAGTGCATTGGTGCAATTCAGGTCCAAGTATATGACTGCCGAAGAGATTGAGAGCATTCTTAGAATGCAGCATTCTGCTGCTCATAAAAATGACCCATATATTGATGATTATTACTACCAAGCTCGCCTTGCTAAAAGATCTGCTGGGTCCAGGATAAAGCACCATTTCTCCCCAGTCCACCTGAAGGAACTGCCCTCTCGTGGCCGTAACAGTGCAGAACAACATCCTCATGTACATGCTGATGCACATGGGAGGATTCCCTTGACTTCCATTCGCATGCCTCGTCCCCTTCTTGAAGTTGACCCTCCTCCCTCCGGTTCTGGTGCTGGAAGTTCTGAGCAAACAGTCTCTGAGAAGCCCTTGGAACAGGAACCAATGCTTGCAGCTAGAATCACTATTGAAGATGGAATTTGTCTACTTCTTGATATAGATGACATTGATCGGTACCTGCCATTTATCCAGCATCAAGATGGTGGGGCCCAGCAACGGCGTCGGCGGCAGATGCTGCTGGAAGGGCTGGCAGCATCACTTCAGCTTGTTGATCCACTTGGCAAAAGTGCCCACACTGTTGGCCTTGGCCCCAAGGATGACATTGTGTTTCTACGATTAGTCTCGCTCCCAAAGGGAAGAAAACTCATGACTAGGTTTCTCCAGCTTCTCTTTCCTGGTAGTGAGCTCACCCGAATTGTTTGTATGGGCATTTTCCGTCACTTGAGATTTTTGTTTGGCGGTCTTCCTTCGGATTTGGAAGCAGCTGAGACTACTAATAATCTGGCGAAGACAGTTTCTGCATGTACTAATGGCATGGATCTTCGTGCACTTAGTGCTTGTCTTGTCGCAGTTGTTTGTTCAACAGAGCAGCCGCCGTTGCGCCCCCTTGCAAGCCCTGCTGGGGATGGGGCCTCTGTTATTTTGAAGTCTCTACTTGACCGTGCGACTAAGCTGTTATCTGATTCTCAGGCTGCTGGCACCCGTAGCTTGTCGAATCGGGCTCTCTGGCAGGCATCATTCGACGAATTTTTTAATATCCTTATCAAGTATTGCGTGAGTAAATATGAAACTATTTTGCAATCAGTCTATGCGCAGAACCAGCCAAATGCAGATGCTATTGGTTCAGAAGTGACCAGGGCAATAAGTCGTGAAATGCCTGTGGATCTTCTGCGATCAAGTCTGCCGCACACAAATGAAAGCCAGCGGAAGGTTCTATTAGATTTTGCTCAGAGATCCATGCCCATCAGTGGATTCAATACTCATTCTGGGACAAGTGGCCAAATAAACTCGGAATCAGTTTTTGAGGCCTCAGTTTAATCTGTTTAATATACTCTCTCTCAGTCTCTCTTACTGTCTTAAATAGAATTCTAAAATGTTGATGCTCATTCTGATGATATATACTATTGCTAAGACGTGCATCATGATGGAAATTATCGAGGGGGGAGTTGGTGTCCAGAAGTTTTCTTTGTAGGGAGCTTTATTTTGATGCTCGTTGTTGAAACTCCAGGCAACTGGAAGTGGAAGGATAGGGGATAGAATGTACAGGCTTGTCGTTAAGAGCATTAGGATTCTTCCTTTTTTGTTCCTCCTAGTCCTAGATGGCAATTGTGAATTGTGATTATTTCTTTGAAGGGGGTAGTGTTCTAGACCAGTCATGTATCTGTTGGGAGTCTTTTTATTTCTGGGAACAACCATTCCTTTAAGGAGGTTCTCTGATCTTTGTCAATATGTAATAACTCTTGAATTCTGGAATCATGTGGATGCTCTTGGATAAGGTACTCGTAATTCTATGTTGATTTGTGCACCACTGAATCTTGGTTATAACTGTGTGAGTCTTCAGTTTTCTATTTTGTTAGAAAGTGACAACATGAACTAACTTATCAATTATCATATTTAAATAATAATTGTTCATTAAAATGTATACAAAATTAAATACATGTGTGCTCAATATAAGGTAAGATAAGGTGAAATGCTTAGAGTTTATACACGTAACAAGGATGAATAAGAAATTATTCTATGTGACTTATATGATAATTATTTCTAGATTCTATAAATATAGATATGATATGATAACACCAACTTAATTATAAAGTTTTTTTTTTTTGAGAAGAAACAAGAATTTCATTGAACCGACTTAATTATAATTTTAGTATTATAACAAAGTTAAATAAATAAATAAGATTAGTAAAATATAAATTTTTTACTTTACAAGACGTCCAATAATAATAATAGATAGGGGTGGGGTGGGGTGGGACTCTTGCTAGAAATTTCTCCCAAAACTCGATGTCCCTCCCCATCGGAGGAGCCTTGTTGCTCCCCAAACCAACCCTAACAAGCCCTCAAATTTACACACCATACCATTCCCTTCGTCCCACCTCCCGGTTCTGCTAGGTTTTATCATATATAGCGTCAACTGTGCTTAGCCTTCTTTGATTTGGTTTCGTTCTTTTGATTATATCTATATATTATCGTATTGGTTGGTTATGTAAGTATGGAGAGATCTGATAGCAAAGATTTGAAGGACGCCAGTGGACGTCCATCAGGTTAGCTCACTGTTTTTTTTTTTTATTCGAAGTTGTGTGTTACTTTTAGGGATAAAGGTCCTTCGTTGTTGGAATTTATCATCGGTTGGTTTAGGTTCAGTAGGATGTAGAGAATGAGAGAGAGCAAAGGAACTGTAATTTGACTTCTCTCAAGTTATTTTGTGATCGTCAGGAATCGAGAGTGACTATAACATGAGATTCAAGATTTCCGGATGCTTTCCTGTCCGTTGATTTCTTTCTTTTTTTTTCCCTTGGTAGCCAATTTTTTTTTTTATCAGATACTGGGTCAGGTTTTGATGTGTTTGAGCTGTTTTTTTTGTGGTAATTCATTTTTCCGGAATATTGCTTAATCGAGATCAGAGCTGATTTTGGTTTGCAGGTGTGCGTGCATCTGTGAATTTAGCTTTGTTGGGTGTAGGCAGGGCATCTCTAGCTTCTTTTATTCAAAGAACCAATTGATAACTTCTAATGTTTGACTATTGTGGAATCATTACACAAACTAAGTAGAATCTGATAACTTCTAATGTTTGACTATTGTGGAATCATTACACAAACTAAGTAGAATCACAGAATGATGCCTGATCTTATTTTGCTGCTGGTTGGGATGAAGACCATTTGACTTTTTTTGGAATAATAATCAGTTTATTGTGTTTTTTTCAGCCATATTTCTTGGCTTTTTCATGTGGTTTTCTCTGCACCATCATAATGCTCTTTATATAAAGGTTAACTTTTGGTGTCAATTGAACTGCATTTGGATGTTGGTGATAGTTAATTGAGTTGTATATACATTGACATACTTAGATTTTGAGTTCACGTTTTGTCTCATATGTAATGCTCTACCCTGATGTAGCTTAGAGCATGAGTTCTGTTTCATTTTTGCTTCTACTACCTTGTGCATGTGCGCATGAATGAGTTTTGATATGGGAAAACTCTAATGTTACCCGCATCTTTGTTGATCAATGCAGATGCACTCTTTGATGCAACACAGTATGCGTTCTTTGGGCAAGATGCCATGGAAGAAGTTGATTTGGGAGGTCTGGATGATGATGGTGATGATCCTGTGTTCGGATCTGTCAATGATGATGATTTCTCTTTGTTTGATAAAGATGAGGTAAGATTTGTTCGCTTTTATGTATAATATAATAAACTATGCGGTCAAATTTACTGTGATTTATGTTAACCTTCATTCATCAGTTGTTCTTGTCATTTCATCAGTCAGGGAAGTTTTAGAAAATGTTTTACAACCCAACGATTTTCTCTTCTTCTTTTTTTTTGCCCAAATGTGGAAGAAAAAATTGGGTCAGAAATCTGCCATTTTGGAGTTATTATCAAAAAGTCATGGTTGTAGGAGGTGAGTGTGTATTTCTTAAGGTGCTAGGGAATTACATGTCAGAACTTGTTCGGTGCATAGGCTTGGGTTTGGATTATACACTTGCATATTGAGAAAAGAACCCGTGGATTTGATATGGAAAAAATAGGATTTTGGAGAATGGTTTTTGGTACCATCTCTTATACTAGTTCTGTAGTTTCTCTCATCATTTTTATGTAGAAACCAATTCTGTTAGAAATACACTTGAGGTAGAAAGAGTTCTTACCCTTGCTTGCTAAGGCAACCTTAATTTATTAATAATCAATTGGCTTGTGACAGTTATGAACTCATGTTATAACGTTTACTTGATTTACTGTGAATAAAATGGTATGTCCCTCTGACTGGCATTTTCCCTCTATGTTTCCAGGGTGTGGGTTTTGGATCGTTATCTGATGTGGATGATCTAGCAACTACATATGCAAAGGTCAGCTTCTTCTTATCTTAACTTTTATAATAATGCTGCTTGCAATGATAATAATGATGCTATAGTGCTCGCCAGTCTGTTGGAGCTGTGTTATAAATTGAGCAACCAGTGTTGGTACTCTGGGGCACTGCCTATTGAGCACCCCCAAAGTTTCACCCCTTAAAACTTTGATGTGATTGCAACCTATGTTACGATTCAATGATGGATGCCTAAAACTTTGTTACTAAGAGCAATTGCAATGGGAACAATTTGCTGAGCCAGCAAAAATCAAGACTGTCCCATCTCTATTACATAAAAAGTCAAGCCAAACACGTATCTCAACACAGCCACATCAACAAAACACATCTCCCAATATAGCCACATCAGCAAAACACAAATTCCTATACATTTTTCCTTCCCGCCCAACATGAAGGCCAACAAATTCCCATGCCCTCCATGTTGTCCACAATAAAACTACACCAAAACACAATTTTCCAATACAACCACACCAGCAAAACACATCTCCCAATATAGCCACATCAGCAAAACACAAAACCCAATACAACCACATCAGCAAAATACAAAACCCTATACATATTTGTTGACCCATACCAAAAAACACCATTGCAAGTGCTCTAAGGTTAATTGGTAATAATTCCATCTGTTGCTTCAGCATAACTTAATACTTTGTTGCCTTGGTTATGTATGCTATATGCAGGGGTAATTTTTGTTGGTTTCTTGTATTTGTGCTGTACCTTTTAGTACGATTAACAATGAGTAAATAGACTTGGATCTGTGTACTTGGGTATGTAACAAATTCGATATAAATGTATTTCTACTTGATTTTTCTGAGTACTTGATCATACAAGTTATTGAATATGTTATATGCACTTATGTTCATAATATTATTGTGTAAAAACATTATATAAATACATCATGTATGCTTGTATTAATTGATGTCAGTATGTGTCTGATATATAATAATTAGGGCATGAATATTTTTGGGAAGCACACCAAATGGTTACAACCCAATGCGAGCAGTTGCAATAGATTAGCTCAATTACGCCAAACATGGTATTTCCATCAGACTTACAGGGATCCATGCACTTATAGAAAGAATGAGACATTCAAAACATCAAAACAAGTCACAAAGCCTTCAAAAGCCTCCTTGCCCGTTTTTCCAAATGAACTAACGTATGAAAGGTAGAATGGCTTGAACAAGTTACCTCCAGTTGCCTTTAGCTCATTTATGACAGAGCGGGGTACTGTCCATTTCATACCCATTATTTGTGGAATTTATGTGTACGTTGGTATTACTATATTAGCATTTTATAATTATTAGAATTGGCATTTAATACCTTCCTCATAATAACTCATTCAAATTTTGAAATGCTTTTTTCGTGCTTCAACTGTCGGTGTAGAGTTGAATCATTCTTTTGTATTATGGTTTACATATTGAACTAAGCTACACCAAACATGGCGTTTACTTGATCTGTATTGTTGATGTTGTTGCTCAGCTGATGCTGTTTTCTTCCCTTTTATCTTTTCTGCCATAAATATGAGTTTTTGGGATGCTTATTATAGCTACTCTGTGGGTTTTGAATTTTATTCCTGTTGCGCAGTTAAACAGTGTTGTCACGGAGCCAAAAAATCCTGGAGTTATTGGCAATAGAGGTTCCGAATCTTTTTCAAGAGAAAGTAAGTTAAATTATTGCACTCCTATTTTTCATAATCTTGAGGAAGAATGTTTTGATTTCCTAGATCTGTACTGTATTTCTTTCCCTCTTTTAAAAATGTGTACGTGTCAATGCTTTTGGTAACCTTACCCGCCCTTAATGTATTGATAGTTTGATACTTATATTGGATGAGCATTAACTTTTGTGATACTTGGGTCTGTTCATGAGGTACGAAATAATTTTCTTTCGAGTTTGAAAATGATCCAATGCTTGATTGTTGTATTGAAATTTGTTTTTTTAATTCTGAATTTATTGTCATCTTACTGGAGTTGTGATGATGATGTACTGGTGAAATGGGTCTAGAGAAAATACTGTAGTTGGTATGTTAGTACTTGCTACTTGTATTTGAGCTGCCTTTACTTTGGCTCTCTGAAACGCATCACTTGGTTATAGTTCTTTGCCTAGTGAGCCTCTATTGAATTGGTGCTCTATTGGGAGATGATAATGTGGTTATATGAATCAATTTTCTTAATGAGAATAAACTTATGGAGGAACGGCGGATGCCAAGCTGGTATCTTCTCAAATTATCTACACTTTTCTGTCATATCTAAAATCAAGCATTCATGTTCCATTACTTACCTATTTCACCAATTACAATGAGCAAGTGGTAACTTAAGCCTAATCGCTCCGAGTCCATGTCAATCCCCTTTCAACTTGGCTATGAAATTTTTGCTTGCTGCACAATGGAATCCCAAATGCTCTATGCAGAGTTGAGGAAGAACAGTGAGAAGTTTCTGACATTACTTTTTACTTATCCTATCCTATTAGTATTGTCTCACTCTTCCTGAGGTCTTAACTCTTAAGCATTAAACTGCCTTGAAATGTTCTGTCATCTGTGTGCCTTTTTTTTGTTTTCATTTATTCATTTCTTTCCTTTTTTTTTGGGAGGGGGAGGAGGAGGGAGTGGTTGGTTATATGCCGTCAGATTTGCAATAATAAGTGGTTGGTAGGACTTACACATACAGTAGTAGTTTTATGTATGTCACTCTCTGAGATTAACTACTTCTTGCAGGTTCATCTGCCACTGACTGGGCACAAGATGGAGAACTTGGAAGCTTGCTGGATCAGCAAATGCCTTGTATGGAAGACGCCCAGGAGCTCAAGAGATGGCCATCACAGCCACAACCTTCCTCTGCTCGTTTCAGTGAATCAAAGCCTCTGTACAGAACTTCCTCATATCCGCAGCAGCCACCACAGCTGCATCAGTACACAAGCGAACCAATTTTGGTATCAAAGTCAAATTTTACATCTTTCCCTCTTCCTGGTGGCAGATCCCAGCAAGCTTCACTGCAGCACCCATATATTTCATCCCTATCCGATGTATCAGGGTCGCCCTTCTCTGCGCCAAACTTCTCTCCATTACCCAACTCTAACCCTCATCTGGCTGGTTTACACCATGGGTTGGACTATGGTGGAAATGTTCCCCAGTACAGCTCTCCGGAACTTTTGTTTAATAGCAGGGGACAAAACCATTGGCCTAACCACAGTGGGTTATTACATGGAGATCAGTCCAGCCTCTTACAAAATATATTGCCACCGCACTTATCTCGCCATGATGGCGTATTTTCATCGCAGTCGCATCTGCAGCAACAGCAGAGACTGCATGCTTCACTTCAACCATCTTTCTCCCATTTGGCGGGAATGCAATCCCAACCTTATCATTCCAATCCTGCACCAACACATAGAATGATGTTTGGTTTGGTGCAATTTAGGTCCAAGTATATGACGACCGAAGAGATAGAGAGTATTCTTCGAGCTCAGCATGCTGCCACTCATAGCAGTGACCCATATATCGATGATTATTACCACCAAGCTCGTCTTGCTCAAAAATCTGCTGGGTCCAGGATAAAGCACCATTTCTCCCCATCTCACCTGAAGGAACTTCCCTCTCAGGGCCGTAACAGTGCAGAACAGCATCCTCGTGCGCAAGCTGATGTACTTGGGAGGATTCCCTTGACTTCCATTCGCAGGCCTCGTCCCCTTCTTGAAGTTGACACTCCTCCCTCTGGTTCTGTTGCTGGAATTTCTGAGCTAGGACTCTCTATGAAGCCTCTGGAACAGGAACCAATGCTTGCAGCTAGAATCACTATTGAACATGGCCTTTGTCTACTACTTGATATAGATGATATTGACAGGTTCTTGCAATTTAACGAGCATCAAGATGGTGGGGCCCAGCTACGGCATCGGCGGGACATGCTGCTTGAAGGGTTGGCAGCATCACTTCAGCTTGCTGATCAACTTGGCAACAGTGGCCACGCTGTTGGCCTAGGCCCCAAGGATGACATTGTGTTCCTACGATTAGTCTCTCTCCCGAAGGGAAGAAAGCTTATCAATAGGTTTCTACAGCTTCTATTTCCAGGTGGTGAGCTCACCCGAATTGTTTGTATGGGCATTTTCCGTAATTTAATATTTTTGTTTGGCGGTCTTCCTTCGGATTTGGGAGCAGCTGAGACTACTACTAATCTGGCCAAGACAGTTTCTGCTTGTATTAATGACATGGATCTACGTGCACTTAGTGCTTGTCTTATCGCAGTTGTTTGTTCAACAGAGCAGCCGCCATTGCGCCCCTTTGGAAGCCCTGCTGGGGATGGGGCCTCAGTTATTTTGAAGTCTCTACTTGACCGGGCGACTAAGCTGTTATCTGATCCTCAGTCTGCTGGCACCTGTAGCTTGTCATCTCGGGCTCTCTGGCAGGCATCATTTGGCGAATTTTTTAATATGCTTACTAAGTATTGCGTGAGTAAATATGACACCGTATTGCAATCAGTCTATGTGCAGAACCAGCCAAGTGCAGAGGCTATTGGTTCAGAAGTCACCAGGGCAATAAGTGATGAAATGCCTGTGGATCTTCTGCGATCAAGTCTGCCGCACACAAATGATAGCCAGCGGAAGCTTCTATTAGATTTTGCTCAGAGATCCATGCCTATTAGTGGATTCAATAATCATTCCGGGACAAGTGGCCAAATAAACTCTGAATCAGTGAGAAGTTAAGATAGTAGAAGCAAAGGTCATGTGAAAGCCAGACAATGATGCAAATGGTATTTGTTATCCACTTCTGTGCATGGGGAAAAAGGTGAGGTTGCCCATGAGTGGATATACTTTGTCTGTGGGTGGATGCAAAGTCGTGTCCATAACGCAAGTCAGTTTTTAATGCCTCGGTATAATCTGTTTAATTGACTCGTCTCTTTTTCAGTCTTAATTAGAATTCTTTAATCTCGCTGCTCATTCAGATGATATATAGTGTTGCTGAAACGTGTATCGTGATGGAAATTATTGAGGGGAGTTGGTGACCAGAAGTTTTCTTTCTGGGGAGCTTTATTTTGGTGCTCTTTGTAGAAACTTCGGACAACTGGAAGTGGAAGGGTAGGGGATAGAATGTACATCATTGTGGAAAAGAACATTAGGATTCCTCGTGTTTTTTTTGTTCCTCCTAGGTCATTCTGGGCAATTTGTTAGTAGTGATTATTTCTTTGAAGGGGTGGTTCTAGTCTTTTGTCTGTTGGGAGTCTTGTAATTCTGGGAACAACCGTTCCTTTATGGTTGGTGGTTCTCTTCTCTGATGATTATCGATATGTAATAATCTTTTGAAGCATATGTATGCTCTTAGACAAGGTACTAGTTATTCCATATTGATTTGATTTTCTCTCTTTTGTTATAAATTTTTTCAAACTTGTGTTTTTTGGTTCTTGTTGGCTATTGGTAGTCAAAAATTAGTTTCTAAACTTGTGAGCGCAATGATCTTTTACCCTTTGAGAGTTTGAAATAAACAAGGACCAGGTGGTGGGGACTGAACTGGACCTCGGCCGGGCTCAAGTCTTAAATATGTATGCTTAGGTACCAGTCTACTTCTACTTCGATGGGCCTGGGCCTAGCGATCCATCCTAGCAGCCCACAGTAAATGGTTCAGCAAGTAATCGAGTTCGGAACTCGAAATCCAACTTAGGAGTTCTGCCTTCGGCGCCAAATGGTACTCCCGAGACTGTTTCTACTCACAATGTTTAGGAGGGGCGGATCCAAATTCGACTAGGAGAGATGAAGATGAGGAACGGATTCGCCAAAGGAAGCTCGAAGAAGCGCTGGAAGTCAAGCCTCTCAACCGCATCATCGCTGCCTACCTCAAGTATCTCCATCTATCGATTGCTATTCTTCTTATCCCTTTCTTTAGTTATGCGCATGTGTGTTCGATGAATGTTGATCGCTTCTTCTGCATAAGAGTTTTCACGAATGCTGATGAAATGACTTACGTTTGGCTCGTCATCGATATATCAAATTTAACCGATGTTTGATGTGCTCGATTTTCACAACTTCGATTAAAAGCTAAAACGATTGGCTTCTGATCATCTGACGATTTCTCTGTTCTTTCTTTTTTCGAGAAATTTTCGGGTTTAAATTGTTACTCGATGAATTGTCTTTCAATTATGGATTTGTCTGTTTGGCTGGACTGTGAGAGTGGTTTCTGCAGCATCTTCAGTTTTGCTATTACATAAATGTAGTTTTCCTTAAGACTTGTTTATTGCGCTTTGCTTATATTTCAGTTGGAATTTTTGCCTCTTGGATTCTGTGTTACGTATTTTTAACTTGTTTTAGCCCGCAGTTTCTCATTTTTCTCATCATACTTTCCTGTGATTGTGGCTTAGATTATGGGTCACTAATATCGCTATTACTATTTTTACAGCTATCCATATGCTGCAGAAGAGGATGTCAAAAGATATGAAAGATCTTTTTAAAAGCTTCCACCCGCCCAAGGTATTCATCTCTGCTTGGCTTATAATTTTCTGTTGCAACTTGCAAGTGAAACCATGTGGTGTTAAAATTGTACAGAATAAATGAATTCCTGTGGACATGTTTCAAACATTATTAGTCCAGCTAAAAATGGTCAATTATTCATTACTTAATTGTTTGGAAGAGCCATGGACATAGTTTTCTAAAATTTTGTAATATAGTAGGGACTAGGGATAGACTTGCATGTTTAGGAAGACTTTGATTACTTGGAGTGTCCAGCATTGAGGCACCCGGACTTGTGTCATGTGGAATACAGGAATGCAATTCCTGTTTGATTTATGTGGTCTGTAAGTAAAGCTGTGTGGAGGATAAAACATTTTTAATCATGATTCATTGCTAAATTTTGGCTAGGCGGCCTTTTTCAACTCTACCTTTTAGTCTATGGGAGTTGATTGATTGTCCACTTTTTGTTTACCTAGTCGCCCTCTATACAGTAAGGAAGACTCAACCAAAGAAATCTATTAACAAACAATGATTTTTTTAAAAAAAAGAGCGCATTGAGTGCTATTTGTATGGTAATAAATTACAGTGCCCACTTCTACGTATAGTTTGTCAGACCATTGTGTAGGATATTGGTTTCCCTGCTCCTGGTGAAGTATGTCTTGGATACTTGTGTGGGTCTACTGATGTTCACTTTTGCTCTCAGGCTGTTTGTATCAGTATACTTGATGTTCTCCACATTATTTGCATAAGTTTGTAGAGAATTTTACAGGTTTGAATAAATTTGGGACCTCTATTATATCACTTTGCAGATATGTATGGCGAAGACGATGTAAGCCTCATTTTCTTAAAATTCTCTCTGTACCTAAACTTATGAGGGATTGATTAGGCATGTGTTCTGATGTTGTTTTGACGTGGTCTCCATCTCCCTAACCGCTTATTCCCCAAAAGAGATGTCCATTGAACTGAGTTTGGAAGATGTGAAGAGGGTTGATTTGTATTATGGATTCCAATTTGAGGTAATTTTGGTACATTTTCTTTCCATTTCCTTTTCTTGCATTAGTTGATTTTGCTCCTCATGTATGGCTTAGTATATTTGTCAATGACGATTCTTTTGTCTTTTATCAATGGACTGCAGAAGGAATAAACCATTGAAACAACCTACACTACAAATCCTTGATCCAATATGCCGGTAAGCTTCAATGTGTAATACTACTAGGCTTCAAGTAAGGCAAGATGAACCGGATCTTGCTGTGGAGCTTGGTTGTGGCTTGTGTTAGTGTGCTGCTGTTGAGCCATAACTGCACCACTGCTGACTACATAAGACAAAATGCTTGAACAAATAAATAATTCAGTAACTTGGACTTCTATTCAGTTGATTATATGAAGAATTATGACACCTTGAAAATATTGATAAGCAAAAGAATTGAGCTCACGCACCCTGATATCTTAAAAGGCTAATACAACTCAGCAGGTCTAGATTTCAAACTATTTCTGTCAGCTTCACGACTATTGCTGAGATTTTATCTTGACAAAATTGGACATTTATCTGATTTTATTGTTAAGAAACGTAAATTAAATGTTGCTTGCAAAGCCCTAGTGTTTTCTTAGTGTTAATAGTTTCTTTAAGATTTACTGCTTTATGTATTTTTTTTTTTAATTTCATTACATCTTTTACATGTGAAGCCCCTGTAGTAACTTGGTAATAGTCTTTTAAGATTCGCCGCTATAGACATTATCAAAATTGGTGCCCTCTTGCAGGGTCGATATTTTGTCGCATTTTGGAAACTGAGGAAAATATCATCAAAGATGGATGCTGCTGACTAAATGCATCTCATTGGTTTCTTACAATCTTTCTTTCTTCAGTTTATTGTTGTGCAAGTTACTTTCCCATTGTTTAAGTTGTGTAACACCTCTCATCGTGGCGGCGTCCTGAAGTCTTATTGGGCTTATTTAACTGCTGTGAACAATTTCATGCATTTGATTTTTTTTCTCTTTATTGTGTGTTTTTTTTTTCCTGCTGAGGTTTTGTGGATTATATTTAGATTTGATGTTTAGTTTTGCTCAAAATACTAGCGTATTTATTTGCAAGTCATTGTAACTCCATTTAGAAACTTGGAGTTGTTGAAATTACCTTAAATCTGCACTCATGAGAGAGTATAGGAAACTATCAATGAGCTAACGTACAGAATACTTTATTGTGCTTCTTTCCAGAAGTGTGACGGTTGGGACTGACAAAATGAAATGTTTTTGGGTAAGGAAGGGGTCACACCAAACTTTATAATAATAGTATATATCTCGTTCTCTCTATCGATGGGAGGCAATATTTTTCCCAGTTATGGTAAGTAACCATCAATGTTTGCTATAGGGAGAGGTTGTTTGAGTTCTCTTATTTCTCTTTTGCAAGAACCTCTGCAGAGATCTCTTCATGGAAACACCTGGAAGACTGTACAGTTGAGATAGTGATGGTGCTTTAGGCCCTCTGCTGCTGGTCTTCTTAATCCTCTCTTCCATTTCTCGACCTGCAAGCCAAATTATGGCTCTGGCCTACAGATACAGACACATTCAGGTAATGAGGATCGCCTAACACTGATTTGGGATTTGCTTACTTTTGAAGATAAATATATATTTGAGACGAATCAATGTCTTTTCAGAGGAATCACCTGAAGCTCGGTTATGTCGCAAATATTCATCTGCCCATTGTGAAAAAAGGCTATAGGTTGCTTCTGGGTTGCTGCTTTCGATGCCTCAGGTACCCTACATTAATCAATAATCTTTCTAAAAAATTCTTGAAATAGTTTGAGATTCATAAAATTATTCAAAAATAGCAAAGAAAAAAAATAATCTAACACAGGAAATTTTGAAACTAATTTGCAATTTACGTCGAAGTTTGTTGCTGATTAAGAGATTGGAAAGAACTGGAATCAAGATCCAAGCTGCAATTCCTCATTATCGTCCAATTACTCCCTCTTTGACGCCACAAAACCATGTTGTGCAAGAGTGAATTTTTTTGATGTTGGAAATCTCTCTAGAAATGTTGTTGCAATGAAAACTGAATGCATAGATAGATAAGATAGAAAATGCTTTGATTTGAAGGATTGGGGATCTTCAAACAGTTTTATATATATATATATATATATATATAGATAGTTGTTGTACCAGGCAGGAAGAGAGTGCAACTTTGACAAGAAAACGTAAAACTAAATGCGCACGTGGGAGATTTCCACAATGTAATTGGCCACATGGAATAACAAAGTTTTTTGCACTTGCCAAAAAAAGAAAAAACACAAGTAGTTTTTGTCACATGGCTGTTAGAATTGTAGTTGTGAAGTTACCGAAAATGGTTTGTGATGGCTGAGCTAATGTGATGGATTTAATTTTCTTGTGCAACAGCTCCCCGACTTTTTTATTAAGTCACGTAACTTTCACATGATGCAAAAATATAATAGAAATAAACAATTTTTATTCTTATTTGTTTTTCTTTCGAATTTTGAGGTTATTTTTTGATTTTTTTTAAAAATGAATTCAATAATTAATTAATATATATTTCATGGAATAAGTATTTATGCATTTGTGTTATCATGGGTATCATTGGACTTATTAATTGTTCAAGCATTGAAGTGTAACAAAATAGTAAGGAAAGAACATAGTGCATTATGATACGACGGAGCACATGTGAGTTTTGCCAACTCATATGCGCCGAATCTTGGTGAGCTTTAATTTCTCTAGTCTATTGAATTTAGGCACGTGAATCATGTATCGTCGAACACTGAACACTCACATGGCACGTGCTATTTTTTTTTAGGAAAAGCAAAATCTTAAGCCTGCCATGTGTTTATCACATTAAAAACCAAGTGTTTAGGAGAGCCCGATTAAGTTCGTAATCGTGTTTTAATATCTTAGGGATTTTTTTACCATATAAAAAGAAAGATACTTGTTTCTTAAAAAATGTTTTTGGCTGCCTTTTGCCCAAGTCATTCTGTCAGGTTTGTAACTTGATATCAAGCCCTTTAATTGACACATATATAGATGATGGTGAACATATACATATGCAAGAGACACCTACACAGACGCTATACATGTAATACATACACATATATATAAATATCTTGATATCAAAGAAAGATATATGCACGAGATTTAAGAGTTGGAAAATCGGGAATTTCCTATGCTGGAAAAGTTTCACATTTAATTTGGGCATTGTTCGTCGAGTATCATGCATGTGTATGTGGTTATGTGCTACTGTATACACACACACGTATGTGTGAATGTGAATGCGTATGCGTGCAATATAAAGGGGTTTCAAAATGTAAGCATTTCCTATTTTGGAAAACGATGAGAAATTTTCTACTATCACATACCATGTTTTGCAAGTTGTAAAATATCCTAACCACCAAATCACATTTTAGATAAGTTGATCTAATTTAATTTTTTAGATCACAATTTAACAACACAATATATCAACTATACATATATTTATTTATTTACAGGACCAGTAGTGGATGTTAAGGAAATTAATATTCATATGACAATTAAAATTGTTAGAAATAAATGGGCAATAGTTTAATCACGTGTTCAAATAAATGAATAACATGCACAATTAATATCATATCATGTCAATATCGATGCACATGCATCTCTTTCTTTGGGTCTTAAATTACAATCGTGAAAGATAGTAATTAAGACAATATTACTCATTTATGTGTTGGAAATGTTGTAAACTCCAGTTATAAATATTACCAATACTACAATATCACACCAGCAGCCACAATGAGCAGAAATTCTATCTTCCACCAAAAGCCATCCTCATCAAAAGGAATAGACAAACAAACGGGCAAGGTATGGCCAATCGAGATAGAGCTTAAGAAGGGAGACATTGAAAATGCTGTATTAGTTTTAACCAATAATGATGTGAAGACATATATTTTACCCTACTTGAGCAGTGACAGAAAGAAACAGATCAAGAGCGAAGAAAAAATCTACATCTCCATGTATGATTGCAATGATGCCAAGAAGGAATATAAAGGCAATGGTATTTTCCTCCAGAAGATGAACAGTGCATACCTTTTGGGATGGAATGAAATAATTCAGAAAAAGAATCCACAACCCAGAGATACAATAGAAATACGTTATAATGATTCTACTGATTTCGAGTTCCTGCTGACAATAGAGTATGTTTGTGTATATGCCTTAATTTTGTAGTATGATTATAAATATGCATGTAAAATTGAAGCTAATGATGTTTTTCATTCTTTGTGCCACAGATTGTCATGCACCAAATTTTTATCAAGGGAGACTTCATGATTAATTGAAGCAACGCATAAGATTCATGGGACAAACTGCAAAAAAATAGAGGGAAAAAGATGTACATATTGCAAATCATGCACGCACATAACATACGCTATTAGTCACAGTTTATTGTCTCTTAGTGTAGTTTTATTGTATTCTCGTGTTTGGATTTTTTGTTCTATCATTCCTTCGATTGTGTTTCCATTTGCAGAAATGGATGTAACCAAAAAGGACAAACTACAAGAGATATGATCATAAGCCAATATCAAGTTCCATTGATCTATTTGTACTTTTCATCAACGCATGCTTTCACTAACCCATCTCACCAATGGTAGTCAAAAATTAACTCAAAAAGTTACCATCACCCCTAGCCAAACCTATATAGAACCAATATGTAAAGAAGGAAAGAGATAGTTTGAATTAGGTATGAGAGAGAGTTTGTTTTGTGATGAGTAACACCCAGAATTCCAAAAGCAGGAGGCCTTTTGGCATTGATGGCACCCTTAATCCACGAAATTATGATAGTTGAAGGCATTAAATATAAAATAATCACAAGGAATGCTCACAATATGTCAATTTCTGGATTTCCAAATAATAATACAAAGTTGCATGCAGAACATCTCACGTATTAGACAATGTAAGTTGAAAGATTTCAAGTGATATAATGATCTGAGTTGTACATATAAAGTAGAATAACACTACTTCAAGTTTTATTGATATTTACCTCACAAGCAGCAGATGGAGCATAAAACTCCTCAAATTCAGTAATGCTTCAAGTTGTCCAGCTACTCATGTAGATCCTTTAATGGGGAGCTCATCCACATCCTGCTCAGTAGGAGTGGATTTAATGAGCTGCGGGCTCTCTTAGTAATGCTCCCCATTATCTGATGACACCATACTTTTCCTAATATATGCCAAACAACAATTTCAACAGTTAGCAAAAGCCAGTTAACATAACTTATAAAAGGGTATAGAATTAACAATAACTCAGATCCAACGAAAAGCCATGCCAGCAGAAAACAATTTTTGGTAGCTAGAATTGAGTAAGAACTTAAGCCGTAATAAAAAAACTTCCTTGAAACCAAAAATAACAAAAAAATGGGGTGGTGGGGGATGACTAGGTCAACAAACAAAACCAAGTGTGCATAAACAAGAGGACTTTACGTCCAATAAAACTAATGGCAGCAATTTACAACCATGAATCCGTTCTTCTAGGAACCCTAATTAATGACTAATGCTAAAGAAACAAAACCTCCCACCAAAACCATTAGATAACAATTTCAAAGCTAAGTTATGAAACTGAGATCTGTAGCAGCAGAATTAGCTGCACAACATGACCAAAAACAGAGGGAAAGAGAGAGACAGGTTACGGATACTAGTTTCTGCGGATTCTGATAGGATTTGTATTTCTAGAATATCATAGCAGCAGTTAAGGAATAGGTAGAGAGAGATCTAATGTCAAAAGCTATCTCCTCAATTTGGCACGCTTGGAGAGGCTGCTAGTAGGAGGGGCTCGAGACTTCCCAAATGCCTTTGCCTTCCTTCTCTTTCTATCATCTTCACTATCTGAATCTTCTCCTTTCTCCCTGTCGGCATTGCTGGCTTCCCTCTCCAACTCCTCCCATGTCTTACCTTTTTCTTCCTCAGAGTCTTCTTCTGAGTCCTCCTCCTCATCATCTTCAGAGTCCACCAATGATTCACTGTCAGAGGCATCATCTTCCGACTCGGAGACAACCTCTAAATCTGATGGTTCATAACCATGGTCTGACTCCTCAGACTTATCAGAATCTGAATCACTAGCTTCCAAGTTCAGAAATTCCCAACCACCATCATCTATGAAGCTCTGTGGATCATCTGTGATTGCTTTCAGTATCTGCCTCCAGTTCAAATTCAATCTGCTCTCATAATACTTTATATCCGTTGTATCAAGCCATTCCTTGATGCCATCAAGTGATGTTGAAGGAATGGAGTCAATCCTGAGTACATCACGCTTGAAGTCCTTAAAAACAATTGTCATATCAAAATTTTTCTGCCCAAGACCAACTCTCTCCAGGTTGACAATCTCAATCTCGCTCAGTGTGATCACAAGGAAAGGAGTTTCTACTAACTCTACCAGGCAGCTTGAAGTTGGAACAATGAAAGCTGAGGCCTTGTGAGGCACCCCATGGAAACCAAGTTCCCTGAGAGGCATGTCAAACTCAAGGTCAAGCCCATTAAATTGGGGCTGGCCCCATAGATCGTTTACTCGACTCACAAAACTCTGGAAGTCCATGTTGATCTTGTTCTTCCTATCCCTTTCTCGTTGCTCTTCTTCAATCTCATCAGGATCATAGGCTGACCTCTTTCCACCTCCCAGCGTCTGAACCACATCCATCACCTCAACATAAAACTGCACATCCTTGGTCTTCTTGTTTCCCACCATGATGTGATTGTGCAGATGGAAATGCAGAAGAGTAATCATCTCCTTCTCTGCAGGCTGGAAAAATGTATGCTTGATGTTTGCAAACATGATATCCACACGCTCCTCAGGTCTAGTGGTAGAATACCTGAACCCATTTACATGAGCTTCAAGTGTACCAGGAATCTTTCTTCCACGACCACCAAAGACAGGACGGATCCAAAGTTCAAGCAACCTTATCGGTTTGAATCTGTTCCCCGCAAGTTGTAGCTTCTCCTGAGTAACAAGAGTTGCCCTCTCGGCTCTCTCAGACTCCCTGGCCACGACTTGTCGCCTAAGAGTTTTTATCTGCTGAACCACTTCACTTATGTGCCTTGGGTCCTTGGAGCGAAAAGAAACCTCTTTCAAATATATAGCACCTTGGTATTTCAGGGAGTTAGCATCATGAGGATTAAAAGGAGTTCCAGGAACGTTAAAAATGATTCGTATGTAGCAATTTCGGTTTGTGTCACTCTGGCTGGAGACTGTTCTTATGGTAGCAACATGAAAAGGAACCATACTTCCATAGATAGGCAATATAACAGCCTCATTCTTCTGGTCGATCTGAATCATCAAACCCTTTGGAGGGGGTAGGTCATTCACATTCTTATAGGCAACCAAATCAGCTGAAGTCCTCGCAGAAGCACGACTATCCCCTGCACCACTTCCTCCACCAGCAAGACGCCGGGCAGTTTCTTCATTCTTTTGACGAGCAAGTTCTGCTTGATGCTGCCTCCGTAGCTCCTCCTTTGTAATTTCATGATTATCTGATCTGAGGGTTGTCTTTGACATGAAAGCCTCCGACCCATTAGCTTCTGGCTTTGCTTTAGGCTTTTCTTCTTCTTCATCATCCTCATTGAATGAGTAAGCTACATCTTTAACAGCTTTAGAACTCTTGGAAGTCACAACCTCTGGGTTTTGATCACCAATGATAACAGTATCTGCCAGTAACAGTGAAAAATTCTGGGTTTTTGGGTTTTTGGTCGGTCTCTGCAAATTCTGAAAACCAAGTGAAACATTAAAAACCATTTTTGCCTTCACCACTTTATCATTCTTGGAATTTATATTCAATCCTGACTCACGAAACTCAAGACCAATACCAGTCCCAGCAGACTTTGTCAGATTGGGAACCAACTCAGGAGCTTCCTTCTCAACCACAGAAAGGGCTGCTTGATATGAAGCACTGATATTGTTCCCAGGCTTCAGTACAGCAATTGCAGCTTCATGGGCCTTGAGAAGAACCTCATATGCCTTGCTCTGCAGCGGATTCGCATCAATCAAAAAAGTCCTCGCAATATTTGAGCAGTAACTGCTATATCGGGATCCAACAGCACAAATGATCACACTAGCAGAATCATAGTACAGATACTCATCATTGCTTGCAGCACTCGGCCTGAGATCAAATTCCCCTCCACTCTGAAATATTGGAGGGTAACAGATATCAACATTCTCCGCCTTCAGTTTCACCTTAGCTTTAGACGGTTCCAGTATGGCCTTCTCTGTATCATCCATCAATGAAGAATGGGTGACTTTCTTCTCCTCGTCAATAACATTCTCAAGCTTTGGAACCACAACATTGTTCATCACATTATAAGCCAAGAAAGCAGCCTTCTTCACATTCAAAAGCTCACCAGCATCCTTGACAGCAAACAGGTCAGACAAGCCGTTGGTCACATCACCAAGTACAAAGCCAGCATTGTTTAATTTCTCTGCCCATCTTTCCAGAAGGTTCCCTTCAGGAGCCTCTTTTGCAATGTACCCCACAACGATGTCCTCACTTGAATGAGCACGAACTGCACAAAATATAGCATCCATTAGCGCAGTTCCATCATCATTCTTTGCCTTCACATGCATGACAACCTCTACCCCAACAGCTTTGGTTGCAGTATTTTTCACAACTCCAAGAAGAGACGCTTTCTTCTGGCTGCACAAAAAATGGATTTGTTTGCTGGTGAAAACCATTACTGTCTCCGGGAACTCATAGCCCAACAACCAAATGTTCAGGGCCGAGGACTTCATGTACCGCAGATCCTCTGAAGGTGGCGGAGTTGCTATTGCAAGGACATCAGAGGAACCCCATAAATCAGCTTTATGTCCACTCCAGTGTGAATAGAGGGCCTTCAATCGTGTACCAAAGTTCTCCACATCTATTGAATAAGCATTCCCCGCCCCAGTCGTCTTCCCATTCGGCAGTTGGTCATTAACATTCCGCTGGTCTGACATCTTAAAATACAAACAGTTCTGGTGGCAGTTTGCAGCAATCTGCATATTACAATCAGTCAAATAATGCCAACAAGGTACACAGAGAAAAACATCAAAATTGCAAATTTTTTCTGTGCAATTGATTTTTAATCTACCCATTCAGAGAGATGAAGAAAATGCAAATCCCACGACTGATATCATAAGGAACTTCCTACACAAGACATGCAAAATCTGAAAATAAATAATTGAAAAGCTAAGTTGACTGCCCACTCCTATTTTGTGAATGACAGCCGTACAACAAAAAATCAATATAAGTTCATCAAAAAAGTAAAACAAATCAAATTGACAAATTCAAATGTCTTAGTATAAGTGTCTAACTATGCAACACAATTCCGCTGTTATTCAAACATTTCAATTTCTCATAACACCAAAATCGAATTTACACAAACAATTATAGTACAAACCCCAAAATCAAGACCATCAATCAGATATCTCAAATTCATGCCCTCCAGGAGAATACTTCAACAATCTTCACACAAAAAATATGAAGGATTCAGAGCCGACATATCACATTCAAGATGTCTAACTACGTCAGATAAATTCACTGATATGCAAACATTCAATTTCTCATACCATTAAATCGAATTTATACAAACTATTATGGTTTCCCAAAATACTTCGAAAATCACTGAAATCAATCAGAGAAATTACATTCGTAAACTCCATGATCATACTTCAACAATTACGAAGGATTCACAGCCAACACATCAAATTCAAAACACCGAAATCTATAAGATAATTTCGCAGCTATTCAAACACTTCAACTGCTCATTCAATCGAAAACGAATTTAAAAAAAGCAAGACGGTTTCACAACCCAAAAAAGACTTCGAAAATAACTAAAATCGATCAGAGAACTCACATTCGTAACCTCCAGGAGAATGCTTCAACAATCTTCGAACAATAAAATCGAAGGATTCAAAGCCAGTTACGGTTCGAGTTCAACCTGTGGCGGCAGCACATAACCTTCGAGAGAGACACGGAGTAGGGTTAGGGTTTCTAGAGAAACCGAATACAACACACAATACGAGACCCAAGAAGAAGAAAAAACAACGAATCAAAACGCAGAAACAACGAGAAAGCGAAGGCCCGGACACTGAATGGACATTGATTCAGAAGAAAATCGTAGGCAGCGACAATATCGAATGTGATGAATGTCGAGGGAAGAACGATAGAGAGAATTTTGATTTCGAGAACTCGAGGGAGATTTATTTAGGGGGAAAAGCAAAACTACCGCCTTAAAACTATTGTTTCTCTGCAAAGTACCCACCAAACTATTAAAAATTGACTGTGACACCCCAAACTATTGCAAACATTCAAAGTGCCCCCTCTGTCTAATAATCTCGGATATATTATACAACATTACGGATAACTATATTTTCATTCATTGTGATTGAGGAAATTTCTATGAAGGGAGAACTCATGGTCAAATGGGCAACGCTTGTGTTGGCATGGAGGTAATATGTATGTTAATCATGCTCTCTCATTGGTTTAATCCTCTCCGGATGTATAAACTTACCCAATATTCATAGTATGTGAATTAATACAAAAGTTTGATGAGTATATTCAATATGCACTCAAAGATAGCGGGAGCGAAAAACAAGTCAAGCTTAGTAAATTATTTGGCGACTAAGTTATAGTTATAGTCGTACGTATTCCTTTTAAAATCTGGGCCTCATTATTTTGGAGCGAATCTTTCCTGCTCATATATTTTCCCGCTAGAGATAAATTTTCCTGCTCACGTGTTTTCCCGCCACAAATTCTCTCTAGCTCTTACCCGAAATCTCTAGATACTTTCGGATAAAGCCGCTCCCTCTATTAGATGGGCAACACGTGTTTGCTCAACGTGATATCTGTAAATGGGTCTGGGCCATAGACATTAAACCCAAACCAGACGCAAAACTTACGTCAGAGACTTTCTTACCCCAAGCCCGTCCAGATGCCTGATGCCAAAACTTTCATATATGTTTTTGGCATCAGCCAAGTAAATTATCAACATCCAACACCAATATTTACAAATGAGTCATTAGTTGAACGACAATCACATATATTACAAGTAAAGGATCATCCACCCATTAGGTCATAGGTTCGCTGTTTCAAAAATAAAAAACATTCAATGCCAATATTCAGTTTAAAAGATAACACTGCATATCTAATAATGGAAGGAGGGGGAAAAGAAAAAGAGTAGTGATACAAAGTATAAACTGAAGCCATTACTCGTTTATGTCATAGCCATACTATTTTAGTTTAGGAAGAAACAAACGTTCTTTTTATTGTTCTAAGAAGCAAACTACTTACCAGACTTGCCTTTTAGCTGCACATTGCTTGGCAGAGTCCACCCTCTTATTCTCTTAATCCATATAAATACCAGCGAGTGTTACCAGTCAGCATCATAAGCAACTTCATGGTCGTTATGTCATAGCCATACTATTTCAGTTATAAAAAAATTTGTAATTTAATACATGAACAAGCAAACGTTCTTTATATTGCCCTAAGAAGCAAACGACTCACCAGACTTGTCTTTTAGGTTCACATTGCTTGCCAGACTCCACCAACTTAATCCATATAAATACCAGCGAGTGTTAGCATTCAGTATCATATGCAACTTGATACTAGAAAAAAACCATGCAAACAACAGTGACATGCCGATTCTTAGTCCTTGCAGTTACCTATTTGTTCTTGCTGGCAACCTTAGGAGCCCGGGTTGGGTCCAGGATTTCACCGGATGTTTTCGAATGCAATCGTGTTGCTCCAGTAGTTAGGGACTGCTATGCTTACTTGAGCGGGAATGACAAAAAGCCATCAGAACCTTGCTGCAGTGGAGCTAAGATGATTATGGAAATGGCTTCCGAACCAGGAAAGAAGTTTCTCGGATGCAAGTGTTTCAAGGAAGAAGATTCGTATCTTAGCAACATCAATCAAAATGAAATGTTGGAGCTCTCTAAAGGGTGCAACATGAATTTGACACCACTCTCCTGCAGTTAGTTCGTCTCCCCCCACCCTGCAAACCATTCTGTTAATCAAACAGTTGTTCTCTCTTCATAAAATCTGTCAAAATAAGTCACTCCACACAGTGGATAACGTTGAAGCCAATTTTATAGCATCAGAGCAAAAGTCAAGTGTCTTCTATCCATGAAAAGTATTGCATACTCATCAAGTGTCTGTCAATAAATCATTCGGTGGATAGCCTTGAAGCTATTTTATAGGATCAGAACAAAAGTGATGTAAGTATCTTCTATGAATAAAAAGTAAAGCATACAATCATAACTCAGTATCTAAAACCCCAAAAACAAAACATGAGTCGCCTCTGTTTTAACCAGACCAGCTACTGAAATACTTGAGTAGCCCATAGAAGATGCATCCATAATCAAGTCATATTTGAAATCTAGAATGAATTCTTGGACTTAGGACGTAATGTAATCCCATCCAGAAGGTGCATTCAGTTGATGTTGTATGTAGAAGAGCCTTGACACGGAACAAAAAAAGTTCCAGAGATCTGTTTGTTGCAGGGATCTTGCTAGTGATTACGATTTGTTTCAGACCCTTCCAAAAGAAGAAACAAATTGGAACTACCATCATGAACATGAAGAATGCTTAGTGTCGAACCTAAATTTATGCAAAGCAAAACTAACCTTTGCTCCAGAACACAAGGATCTTGCACCTAGCTTATCATAAAAAGTCACAAGCGGGCTTCAAGCATCGTGTCCGTGGATTTGGAAATAATGGCCTATATAACTCTGCTCAAGAATTCATCTACCGTCATCGTGGTGAAACCCGTAGAAGTAGAAGCATGCGAGCATCTATACTAATAAAATAACTGTCTACCCGAAGGAGTGAGGTAATCCAGCTTGTAGGGAAGATCACGCAGGAGGTGCAGGTACATGGGTAATCAGTATAAAGCTATCACCATACTTGTGCAGCAGGATCGGAGCAACAAGACTCTTCATTCTGCATTTGACACAATAAATTTTCCAAATGTGATATGAAAAAGCACAACCTTAAGACTTGCAGAATGAATGGTCAATTATTGCTTCCTTGTTAAGAAAAAAAAGGAAACAATTATTTAAAAACGTACCCAAACCATCATCATGAAGCCGTGAGCAGTCACCTGGCCCCTAATTTCTAGAAACAATTATTAGCAGCAGAGACCAAAAACCCTAAGATTCAAGTGAACAACAAGTACCGTAAAACTGATCTGCGAAGGTCCATAATCATAGGAGACGAGAATGATGAGATCTCTGCCGTCAGCTCCATGCAAGCTCTGCTTCGATCATCCCAAGCTCCTGGGTGCTTCTCTCCAATGTCTCTGCCATTTCTCTTCGGCTCTTCGACTTTAATTAAGGCTGGAGCAATGGGCCCAAGACTTTAGCTGTTTAGTTTGGGCCTTTTCATGTTACTCTTGGGCCAGCTAATTCTTTTAGTCCAGTTTCATACGCACATAGTTCCCCAACGGTTGAAAAGTATATTTCCTTCAATCAGTTATTCAGTTCAATGCAAAATATTTCCTTTAACCATATGAAAAAGAATAAAATATTTCCTAACGGTAATATTTCATTTGAATGTTTCCTTAGATTAATAATTATAGATCATTCACCCCAACCAACATTGATTCCATCTTGGCAAACTCCATGTTTACCTGCTGATCAACCAAACAACCCACTTATTGTGATTGTGGGAAGTGGGCCAGTTCTAGCACAAACCGTCAACCCAAGGATATGGGCCGTCTTGGGCTCACGCCCTTGGCCCACTTTACTTCTTTATTATGGGAAATTTTATCTACATACCACAAAAACATTATTTTTACATTATTTTTTAAACACATGATAAGTTTACATCAAAAAATTATAAGTGTATACACAAAATTATAATGAAAATAGTAATTTACCCTTGATGTCTAAAATATTAGAAATCCTATTAGTAAGTTTACACACAATTGTCTCTTTAATCCCAAAAATATCGACAAAAATATATTTTTCGTCCCTCAACTATGGAGCAAGTTTCATTTTAGTCTCTGAGCTTTTTTCTTTCATTTTCGTCCCTCAACTATTGAAAAGTATCATTTTCGTCCTTCGAGTAAGATTGAGGTCAAGAAATGCTTGCGTGGCACCTATGTGGCATGCAGAAGAAATCTGATATGATGAACAATAGGATGCCATGTAGGATTTTTCCATCGTCGGATTTATTTGAGGGACAAATGGGGTACTTTTCCATAATTGGGGACGAAAAAGGGAGGAAAAAAAAATCTAACGGACGAAAATGAAACCCGATCAATAGTTGAGAGATAAAAAGTACTCTTTTGCCCAAAAATATCTAATCTTCTCCTTCTACCCTTCGTTCTTTTCTGTATATTCTTTTATACTTATGTGTCGATTTGGGTATGGTTTATGATTTATCTTCAAGAGATCGCAAGCACAAGCAAGATCCACATACATACTTGCGCAGAAAAGAGAGAAAAACGTCTGACAATGCTTTATGTTCCATCTCTTTCAGATCTTTTTGTTAGCGTCGCTTGGAGATTGGAGAGTTGCCGGAGAAACGAAAGGCTACTAATGAATCTATCAAAACCGTCGACATAGCCATAACCACCGACCGCCGCAATCTCAACTGGGTGTATTGGATTTTTTTTCCTGACGTGAATAGAATATGAAAAATATGTACAAATTCTTTGCAAATGGTCAAACACCTATTTTTAACAAGAAAATAATTTATTGCTTCACTGTCACTCGAGACTTATCCCACCTGTCAAGGGATTTTTGTGAAACACCTGTATTCAATAGCAGACCCACTCCAATCTGAATCCACTCAAGACTTGTATGTTTACCATGGTGATAGTTCAAACGGTAATGCTTGTCGTCCATAATAAAAAGAAATTGACACGGTATTGTGGATTGTACAGAATTTTTTTTGTTTGAGGAATTATTCATATATTTTTCTCAATGCCCATTTTATATATTGGTTTTTCTATGATTAAGTATTTTAGAAAAATTATAAATTTTTTCTATTATATGTGTATTGTACTGATCTAAACACTAGTTGTATACAAAAGATGTTTACGTTAACTAAAAAAATTAAAAAATATTGTAAAGATAGTGTATATATAAAATTTTCCTTTACTATTTTGTCTACTACGAGTAATATATTTTCTATTTTTGTGCTTTTTTTTAAAAAAAGTTTTGTAAGTTAGTCTAAAAATATATAAAACGCTCGGATTTCGCGAAGACGTATCACGTATGCATATTGTCTCATTCTGGAAGCAGGTCTCCTTGAAAAATATATCCCTAGATCGATCCTTCTCGATCCATACGACCCCGTCCAACGACAATCCCGAGCAGGTCTTCTCATCAATAAAAACAAAAACTCAAAATCCTCTCCTTGAATCCACTCGTCGCCCTAATTCAGGTAGAGCATCTATCGTCTACTCTGAAATTTCAATTTTATTTTTCGACGTTTTGATTGCATTGTTGTTTTAAAATTTAAAGGAAACGCTACACGCTTTGAATTTTTTATGGTACGGATAAGCGTTTTGGGTTCTGATTAGGGCACAACGGGAAATCTCGGTTATGTTAATGTTGTTGAATATGTATGTACTCTGCAAGAGTTTGTTAATGATCAGTTCAAAGAAGGTATAATTGAGGGCTAATGCTTGGGATTTGATGTTAATTGAGCAGCTGGTGACTGGCTGATAGATTATAGTGATTTCAATCATTGGTGGACAATAAGAGCGGATCAAATATGGGTGTGAAGCAAGCATTAAAGAGCCTGGATGCATTTCCTCGTGCTGAAGACCATTTGTTGCAGAAAACACAGTCTGGGGCACTCGGTAATTGTTGCAGTCCTTTCATATGTGTCTGTAAACCACACATATTTTTTTCTTCGTGTTTTATATGTTTGATTGTCTATGATTGTCTTACTAATGAGTAACTAAATGGTTGGGATTTTGGGTTGCAAAGTAAGTTGGGTCTTAGTTCTGGATGTTGATCTATCGTTAATTTCTACTCGTTCCCATTTTTGAATGTTATATGTTATAACAGTATAATACCAATCCACAAAACTGGGGTCTATATGATATCCTGCTTGGCCTACGTGATTTATATGTTACATTGATGAAGTAGTAAATCGTTCTGGTTGCAAGGGAAAGTAGTCAGCTGGTTTCAGATGTGTGCCTGGACAAGGCACACATTGGTGTATCCCAAGTGCACAAGAAAACTTTTTTTTAAGTAGAAAAAAATTCATGAATAAGGCACCTGAATTCTATCAATTCAAAGATATTCAATTAGTTACATCCACAAGCACTACTCATTTCTATTAATTTCCAACATAGAAAAGTAAGATATTTAACCAACCATCAGTTACATCCACAAGCACTCCCTCATTAGGATCATTTTATCAAATTCTGTTTTGCGCCTCTTATGGTTACAGTACCTGGATTTGTTTTGTTTGCTTACAGTATATGTGCATCTGTTGATTTTTCTTTTTCCTTTATGTTTCTCTTCTTTTTTTTCTTTGCAGTCTCCATCATCGGTTTAGTCATAATGGCCACCTTGTTTTTGCATGAGCTGAGATATTATCTTACCACATATACGGTTCATCAGGTTTGTACTAGTTCCCTTGTGTTTGCTGCCTGTATATACATATTATAGTTTTTTGGGTAAATCATAAATGGATGTCATGTCCCCATGACATGAGGTTTTTATGGAACGAAAAGGAAAAATAAATTGAAATGTAAGATAATGAAGAGGATACTTCTTTGTTGGAAAAAAGAGGTGGATATTCAATGAGCATTGGAGAGGATGATGAGAAACTGGAGATGATTTTTGCTCTTTTTTCACCTTAAGAACAATCAAGTGTCTCTATTTGATCTCTTAGGTTTCAAATGGCCTGACAAGCAGGATGATTTCAATGAAGATTCAACTCAAACTGAATAAAAAATGCAGGATGAATTTGGTATCTGTTGCCTAATGCCAGTTACCAACTTAATTGAGAAATGTGTGTGTGCGTGTGTGTGTGTTTTTTTTTTTTTTTAATTTTGTGAAGTTGAGAGATGGTTATACTTAGTGTTGGTATTACTTTCCAACGATGAAAGTCTCTTTTAAGGGAATTACAGCACTGAACAAAAACTACACAAGTAGGGTGCAGGAAAAAAGTTTTCTCACTGTAAAACATGGGGACGTGATTCTGTCAATCCATCAAGCTATGATGTTCTGACACACTGATCTCAAGCTTGGGGCAAGGCTTTAATGTGACGTTAAATGATATTGACGATTGATTTTCATGCATTGTGCCATTTTTAATGCTAATAGACCAAGTTTTGAGTTTTGAACAATGCTTTTGTAGGGCTGTATGAAATTGTTTTGAGCTATAATACAACTTCCTATTTATATTTTTGGCAGATGTCTGTAGACCTGAAACGTGGGGAAACTCTTCCAATTCACATAAATGTGACGTTTCCTTCTTTACCTTGCGATGGTACTGCTCCATTTCTCATCTCTTACAGTAACTGCCATTTATTCATGGTTTTTTCGTCATTTCATCTTTAAGGTAGCTTTTCATGTTAATTTGCTCATAATTATTCTTTTATCTCTCCTTTAAATGCTCTCTTTGCAGTCTTAAGCGTGGATGCAATTGACATGTCAGGCAAGCATGAAGTGGATCTTGATACAAACATATGGAAGGTGAGAAATTTTCATTTTCCTACAATATATATATGTTTTGGAGTTGTTTTTGATTTTTTTTTCTGTTACTGAGTCTTTGGCCTAGCACTTTTGGCACTACCTTGTATGTTGTTCGGTTCTAAGGTTTTGCACATTCCCTTTTCTCTTTTTTAGAAGTATTACTTATTTGTAAGAAGAGTTAATGAAAAATAATCTCAACTCCATTTTTTGAAAGCCCCTAGAATGGTTTGTTGCATGTTTGGAAATAATCAGTCTTTGCTCTCTTTTGTGAAATTTGTTTAATTGGTTCATTTGATATTGTTTCTGAAAAGTGAAAACACACACATGAATTTTACATGAGGTCTGTGCTAACTTGTTTTGCTTAGATGATAATTTTTTGAAGGGTAAAAGACTTACATTGATCTTTTTCTTGGCACGCCGAACAACAATCTAGAGAGAATAACTCATAGGAAATTATTATTCAGCAAACAAATGGGTCTAATAAGTTATATTTTGTAGTATTTTGTTTTGTCATCATAGCACCTTTACTTAGCTTGGTGCTTTTTCTCTCTACCCCGCATCCTCAAGGACCCATGTACACATAGATGAGGGAAGGTGTAAGCTGCTGTATTATTTGCCACGTTGATTAGAATTTTCATTTTATCCCCCTGTGCATGCTTTCTGGTTTCTGACCATATTAGACTTGTTTCAGCTTCGACTGAACAACCATGGGCACATCATTGGAACCGAATACTTGTCTGATCTTGTGGAAAAGGAACATGAAGCTCACAATCATGGTATTATACTTGGGCCTTATTATCTTCTAATTTAGAAACATTTATTATGTTTTTGATATAATGGTGAGGCTCAAGAGCTCCTCTTGGCTGATTCTTTGACATATATTATGTTGGTTGGTACTTTGACGTGTCACAAAGAAGTTTGGCTATCATTCATTATGATTGGTTGAAAACTGTTTAAAGAAGTGATGTTTAGACACATGATGTTTGTGAAAGTGATTAATATGTTATAAAGAATATTGACCAGATGATGATAAAGATCACGATAAGGACTCCGACCAAAAAACGCATTCTCATGGATTTGATCAAGGTGCTGAAACTATGATCAAGAAGGTGAAGCAAGCATTGGCAAATGGAGAAGGATGCCGGGTATTCCTACCATTCTTCAGACAATTCATGTGCTCATAATTTTATCCATTATTTTTTTTTTTTGATATTTGTAAAGAAACTGTCCTAAATCTGCTACCACTTTTGGCAGGTCTATGGTGTTTTGGATGTCCAGAGGGTTGCTGGAAACTTCCACATTTCAGTCCATGGGTTAAACATTTTTGTTGCCCAAATGGTGATCATTTTATCTACTTCTTTTTTCCTTTTCTGTGTTAATGTGAGTTGACATAATGTGTAGAGATAGGTCACTGTTTTCCAATGATACGTTGTAGAAATTGATGATATTGTTGGAGAAATACCACATCGTTTGAATTGGGTTCTGTATTGTGGTTTAAATTGAGGGTTCCTTCAACTCCTTAATAGGCCTTTTAGGGGGTTGGGTTAAGGGCCCAATAAGTTTAACATGGTATCGGAGCAAGGTTTGGGTTTTCACGTGTTGGGCTTCTCGGAGTTGGACCAACCCACACGTGAGGGGGGATGTTGGAGAAATACCACATCGTTTGAATTGGGTTCTGTATTGTGGTTTAAATTGAGGGTTCCTTCAACTCCTTAATAGGCCTTTTAGGGGGTTGGGTTAAGGGCCCAATAAGTTTAACAGATATCAATTTTAAGGTTAATGTTAGATATGGAGACATTGTTCAAATGGGTCTGGGATATTTTTCATTGAACCCACTAGCTGTTAGTGTGTACCACAGGGGATATATGTCTTGCATCCTTTCCTCACATTCGGCTCTGTATAGAGCAATTTCCTTCCCTTAAGTGCTAGGTTATAGGATGGTAATGTTAAGTCTTAAAGATTTATCACTTACCAGTAATAACTAATATGTATTAGCAAGGCCGTTGTCTCCCGAGTTATATATACCCTCACCTAACTATCGTATGCGATTGGGAAGATGTTCTCATACTGGAATTGATGTTCCTTGCCACTTGCCCCACTGCACACCAAGAGATTCTGTTCTCACACATTTGGCATTATTCTTTTCTTCTAGTTTAGGAGATGCTCTGAATTTAATTATTCAATGTTGAAGTCGTCATAAAATGATATTGCATATTAACAGCTTTAGAGTACTGAACTTTGAACTATTTGGGTAGTACAATCATTATATCCTGTAGCTGACCCCAATTTTTTATAAAGGCCTTGATGGTGATGATGTTGATAATGATTTATCGAGCTTAGATAAACTCTTAGTGGTAACTGAGCAAAGCAAAGCATATCCCAAAATTTTGTTTACAAAAACTTAGATCTGCTTTTATACTGAAAGAGTATAAGAACCCTAGCCCTAAGGTGTCAGGATAAGTTATCTTTAAAATGTTTTGGTGAGAAGGAACATTCAAATGTGTAGAGCGGCTTTAAATGTTATGTGAATTTATTGTTTTCCATTGCTAGTTTCTTCTGTCTTAAGGAGATGCCATCATCTTGATTAGTTCTATGTGAACTGGCTTTCTAGTATTAGCTTTTCAGAACATTTTTTCTTTGGTGCGTATTGCGTAATATTTCATTTGGTGTCCTATTTTTATATGATGTTTTTGCAGATCTTTGATGGATCCTCACATGTCAATGTTAGCCACATAATTCATGATTTGTCATTTGGACCCAAATATCCTGGAATTCATAATCCTCTTGATGGGACAGAGCGTATTCTTCATGACGCAAGTGGAACATTCAAATATTACATAAAGGTATGTACGCCATTGGGTCACTTTATTATTCTTATGGAGTCATGATTTTGATTCCACACTGGCATGGTCTACAGAATATTATTTGAGCCAGTTTTGAGAATTTTAATTGAGTTTCAGGCTTTGCCTTCTGCTAGTTACATAGTACACACTACACTGTGCGGTTCTCTGTGGGACTGGCCATTGATCAACTGTTTTTTCTTGTTGTACATCTACAGTGAAAATCTTTGTAATCTTATAAAATGTTTATTTGACTGTGTAATTGATTTTTGCTGCTGATTTATCCAACTTCTTTGCCAGTGTATAAACACGGTTGATTTTTATGTTATTATGCATCTGGGGCACAAACTGGCAGATGTCTCTAGAAGTTTCTGAATGCTAACAAGCTAGTGGGTTGCTAATCAAGAAATGAAATTTGAAGTGGAAATGTTTTCATATGCAATAAAAGTGAAACCACTCTATTAATTATTGTGTTGACGGTCAAATTAGGTGGTGCAACATTGGAACTTCAGCTGTAATTTTGAAGAAGATTTGGATCAATATCTTAAATAGAAATTGTTAAAACCATCGTGACCACGGGAGCCTTCATGCTAGACTAGTGACTTTATGAACATGAGCTTGCCTTAGTTTGTGAGTAATAATTTCTCACTAGATGACATAAATATTCACTTTTTAAATATCAAGTTTCCAGTTGATTGCTGATACATTAGTTTTGATAATGTATTCCCACTGTTTTGCAGATTGTTCCCACTGAATATAGATATATATCTAAAGAAGTTTTGCCAACTAATCAGTTCTCAGTCACAGAATATTTCTCCCCAATTACTGAGTATGATAGAATGTGGCCAGGTTGGTTGGCACTCTCATATATTTAAATTGTTTCCACTTTCTCACTTTCTGGCTCTGCTGCTGATCGGCATCTCTTAATTTATGCAGCTGTGTACTTCTTGTATGATCTTTCACCAATCACTGTAACAATTAGAGAAGAGCGTCGTAGTTTTCTCCATTTCATAACTCGCCTATGTGCAGTTTTAGGTGGCACGTTTGCTCTTACAGGTGTGCTTATTAAACTCTACCTTTGTTCTAAGTTAACCTTGAAGTTGCATTTAATTTAGCATAATTGGAGCTTAGAGATGTTGCCGATCGTATGGGGAAGGGATTCTGTTGTGGAAGCTAGTTCTTTCTCCCCAGAACTGTTCTTTTTTTGAGCAAAGTTTGCAGTATTAGCTTGTTTGCTTCAACTAATTTGGGTTGTGGGATGTTGTTTGGTATAGTCTGGCTGCAGTTTTGATTTAAAGGAAATTTAGGCGGAAAAGCTATACAGCATGTTAAATTCCCAATTACAAATGAGCTTTGAAATTTTCACGTAGACTAACGAATTTCCATGCTTCATCCATACGTATTTGTGCAGTATCCTATTTAATGTTTGAATCTGTAAATGAAAATCCTTTATTGTATATCAACAGGTTTGCTAGATCGTTGGATGTATAGGCTAATTGAAGCCGTAAGCAAACCAAAATCTAGAAGTAGATTCCAGTAGAAGGGGGAGTGACACATGGCGTCTATGCTTTCAGAATTCTCAATCAGGCACATGTTGCAAAGTTCCCTAGTTCCAAGATGGAATTGGGTTTAGAATGCAGGGAACCCGTACTGGTTGTCTAATCATCTTTCATGTTTGCCATCTCTGGGACTGATTTTGTAATGGCATCATCGTTTCTTCCTGTAATACTATTTATATCATTTCAATCGGGGAAAATTCTCAAGATTGTAATAGGTCTTGTACAATAGGATTTTTATGAGGCCCCATATTTTGAGTGGTTCCCTTTTAGGTAGACATTGAGTTGGGTAAATTGCACTGTGCCATTTTGGGATTATAAGTTATATTTTCTGATTCTGCTAGAATTGAGATGAGTGCTTTGAGTGCTGATGCCCTTTTTATATTTATTTTTCATTCTCTGACTAGAAAAGGAACAATTGAACTCCATGACGATTCAACTGCGATGATGATTCACAGTGCAATCAGTGAAGTAATTTGCCAATTTCACGTGTAATAAATGTAAAATCAGATCAATTGAATCTCTCTTGCGCCCTTAACAATTGCTGTTATTGACGACTCAATCAGCAATAGTTAGTGACTAGTTTTTGTTGACGGCCACACTGTTACTGAAAGTAAAACTATTTGTCCAGGAGTTTGCTACATGACTCGGTCCCCAACAAGGGATTTAAATATATCGAGGAAAAGAAGGAATAGTGATAAGAAACAAAGCAAAAGCCAGGTGACGGGAGGAGATAGCTCCTCGCTTTCTCGAGTACATAATCTATAGCGCGAGACATACAGAACAGAGCCGCTGTAAAGGGCTAGCAAAGAAAAACGAAAAAATCAATGAGTGACGCCCAAAAAGGCCCCTACATTGAGCTAGTGCTCAGGTCCATGCTTATCTGCCACCAGGATTCCCTCCACGAGGATGTGCTGCGTATACACTTCCAGCCGGAGCTGGGGGTGTAGCAGACCCATAAGGCACATTGTTTGCTGGGGCAATCTGTATTTGAGACCCAGTAGCACCCCTGGATGCATCATAGCCAGTTGCTTGGACATCGTAACCTGGTCCTCTCTGTGCATCATAACTAGGTCCTCTCTGTGTGTCATAACCAGGTCCTCTTGGAGGATCATAGCCAGAACCTTTCTGCATATCATAACCATGCCCTCTCTGAGCATCATAACTGGGTGCCCTTTGTGCATCGTAGTCAGATCCTTTTGATGCATTGAAACCAGTTCCTTTAGATGCATCGTGACCAGGCCATGAGGGAAAAGACCCAGATTGAGCTCCAATATAAGCAGTTGTGCCTGCACCAGCATTGACACCAGCAGCACCACCTGCAACACCAGCACCAGCACTAGAACCAGAAACAGCAGAGGGAGGAGCCTGTCCCTGTTTCACAAATGCAATGAAAACGATCAGTTTTATGATATCACATCCAAGAAGTGGCCATGGAGGATTTAAAAGAAAAAAAGAAACCATAAATTCAAAGGACAAACTAGTGAGATTTTCCATAAAGACAGTAGCAGGTTAAACTTGCTGAATTCGCTTGGAAATGAAAATTATTCTTTTTGCAACAAATAACATAGTGCAGTTTCGCAAATAATCACAAGCAATAATATTTATGACATTTAAATCTTCAAGAGACCAATTGACCAAATGACGCAGGACAAAGGCGACAATAAAGATAACAGTCAGAATGCACGAATACTAACAATAATAATTGTAGCAACTTATTGTGATTCAAAAAAATAATAATAGTAACAGTAGTGAATCATTATAATTTTTAATTCAGCAATCGCTGCTAGCAATTATTCCGGTCATAAGATTTTTAGATTTCGGAGTTTAGGTAGGTTTTTCTCATGGCTGATGGCAACATTGAGATAATGAATATTTCGATATGACAAAATAAACTTCACTTGTTTCAAGTTATAATTAGAACTTATGATTTGTTTGTAGATGTTTTTCTTTTGTTCTCTCCAGAGTACATGTTTCTACATCACCAGGCTCCTACATGCATTACAACGTTATATACATGGTCACATAGGCCAGGTTAGTTCCATGTTGAAAACCTTGAGATCTACACCTCCATATATGCAAAGACGTCCATTTTCCCCTTGTTTGGACGCAGAAAATGAAATTGAAAAGACATCTCTGTTATGTTGGGATATCATGCCTCTTAGACCCTTGCCTATAAAATTACTCATCATTAACTATATAATAATGCATAACTATATATAAATACATTTGGGACTATAACATTGAACGTAAACAAGCAAATTTAGAAAATCATCTACATGGAAGATGACATACCTGCGTAACACCATACCCATCTTCATATGAATTTTGTCCAACAGGATTCCCAGAAGTCTGAGTCTCATTGAAAGCAGCGGTGCTACCATAAGGTCCACCTATAAAAGAGTTATCACCAACATGAGCCATATAGTACATAAAATGATAAAACTAGAACAAGAATATTAGGAACTGAAATTAGTAAGACTACCAGTCCTATGATCGACATGAGCTGTAATTGTCAGCTCTGCTCGGAGCTTTTCCACTTCCCTAGCCATTGTAATATAGTTCTTTTCCATCACCTGAAGTGACTCAAGATGGTCATTGTACAACTTCTTTTCGTAGTCATAACTCATCCTGCAAGTTCAAAAAATTTCTCCAGTCAGGTTCCTACCCCGAGTGAATCAAATGGTACAAATGGTAGCAAGCCCTAAAGTCAATCGGCACTCGGCAGAGATCATATGTTGAGTGCTACTGGAAGTTGCTGAGCTTTCTTACCATTAAATTAAAGCAATGAATCAAAATTGCTTACGGTAGAACTTCTGAAAGCATACAAGTTAAAAAGGATATGAATTATAAATAAACTTCGACAAGAAACTTCAGCATCACCGTTTAATGTGAGAATCTTAAATCAATTTCAAGCTTTAACAGGTCCAAGAAAATGACACGGGTGAAGCATGATTCCAGGAGTTGGTCGCACTTTGGAGAGCCAGAGAATGAACACTTTTGTCGAATCTCTAAAGCACTGGGAATAGAATTCATCTTCACCTTTTGTGATTCAAAATTATTCATCATTGGGTTGCTTGCAAAGAAAGATAAACATTAAACAAGTACCTGCAATGGTGATATTCCTGTCTAAGGCTCTCAAGTTCCGACATTAAAGCAGGAATATGCTGCACATCTGCATGGGCCCTCTGAAGATCCTGACTCAATTGAAGTACTTTGGACATAAGTTCCTGTCTTATGACGACCAAGTTCTCAACCTCAGATCGTGCCTTCTGCAACTCCAACTTAACGGGCTCAGCTGATTGCAACTCAGATTCCATCTTGGCAATCTTATCCATAAGGCTCTTCATCTGCTGCTCCCTCTCAGACTTAATACCTTCTATTTGAGCATGCAATATCTGTTTCTCATGCTGTGCAGCAGCAAGTTCTTGTCTTAAGGTTCCATGGGTGGCAGCAAGTCTCTGGTTCTCCACAGCAAGCTTTTCAATCTCCAAATGTTGTGCAGCAAGCTTCTGTTCCATAACTTCTGGTGGAGGTAACATATCAAAAGGAGAAAAAGCATGTGGTGGAGGATGTATTCGAGAACCAAATGGATCAGGATGCATAATGCCAGGGCCTGGCAGAGGGCGCCTTAAATGAGGGGGTAGTATCCGACCCTTGCTTCCCATTTCACTTAGCTGATTGTGACCTAGGATTAAGAGGAGCATATAACTTATAAGTCCAAAAAAATTTGCCTTGCCAAGCAACAGCATGAAGACCGATTAAATGTCAAGGTAATACCAACTAGATAGCAAGCCAACCACAAGTCTTAAAACTCATAAAAGATTTAATAAGTGTTTCCTTATTCAATCGCACATGAAGAAAGAAAATAAAGAATCAAACTTAAGAGGGAGATCTGATGCAAGAACAAAGTCTTAAATCTGGGATACAATCAGAACAGTTGAAAAGGTGATTAGGGGAATTTTGTTAATTTTGTTAAGGAACGCATAGTAAGTATTTTGGGAATGTAATAATGCAATGGAATTAGAAAAGTATAATGAACTAAATCAGAGGCAGATACTTGACAAATGGGACAGCCACCAACAAATAGTAGGCAAGAGATGACAGAAAGGCTTCGAAAGAAATACATGCCACTAAATTATTATTAAAAGGTGTGAGAACTTGTTACTTAGACACAAGGAAGGATGTCTGGAGTTCAGTATATTCAATGTTCAAAGATTCAATTTGTGGAGTTTCCTAAACTAGATTTAGTGAGATCTAAATATGGTCTGCAGTTTAATATAAGAAAGTTATTAATTCAGTTTTTTGAGAATTTCAGCACCGAATTTACTTCATTTCTATGGTGCTTAGGGTTTAGGGTAAAACAATCCTTCAGACTGATGCCTGCCTCCACCCTAAACCCAATCTTAACGCAACAATCTAAAATTTCCACTTACCATGCTCAACTTCATCACCAATCCTAGTCTAACCTTTCAACAGATAAGAAACCTAAATTTCTAAACCTACTTTCCCTTAGACATACCAAATTAAACCCTATGAAGCCCTAGGCATAAAGATATGCAAGTGCAAGCAGACTGATAAATGGGTTTCTAAAATAATTGGATGTGATCAAGGGATGCAAAAGGAGATCAGGTATATGCCTGGCGTATTTTCCCCTTTTTTCTGTTGGGGATTCACCTTCAAGTATGGCTCTAATTCTAAAGGTCAGAGAAGCCGAAAAATTATGACAATTTTGTGGCACAGAGATATGCTAATAATATGGGATGGTGTCGACATTTTCAAAGCTGAAAACATGAGAATGCTACACTGACTCATCCACCTACTTTTCTTTTCTTTTCATGCCTATTGCTTTGCCATCTTCCCTATTGTTTTGCCTTTTTCATAGGCTAGTTCTATCACCATTTCTGCCACTCTTTCTACAAGCAAACATCCATGGAAAACGTCATCCCATAGTGGAATGTCAGAACCTGATACCAATATTATCTGGATACTTTCCATTATATATCTAATATCTATTCAATCTATCAATAATTGCTCTTCTAATATTTGTTTTTGAAAACTTCTATGGCACGTTTAAGGAAACTCCTATGAGCATATTAACGCACTGAGAAACATGGATACAAACTAGACTACTCTTGTACAGAAAGCCAACATCAATAAATGGGCGAAAAAATTAGTAGTGCGTAACAAATTAGAATGCATTTCATGTCCAGATGTCGACAATCAACAGATTTGCAAAGCATTCAAGTTGGCATGTGGGTGCATCATTTCTTGTAAGTAAACTGAAAGCATGCACTACCATATGATATGACCACTGAAATCCCACCATACATCTCTGCAATCCAAAAACTTGCAGAATCAATATATTTGTACTGTATCAGCCAGCCTCCCCACTTCAAGACACCAATATCTTAACCTTATCCTCATCATACCTCGATTACTTCCCCTTCATAGCAATGGAGTTAACCTCCTTTCTGAATTCATCTAAGCTATCTAGTTACATTCTTTCTCAAATTCAATCAATTATGTTTCAAGCTGAAAATCCTCTTTCACCTATCTAGGGTTTCGCCAATTGATGATACACTTTCAGGTAGCCCCAGTAGAATTCTTTCAGGAAGAACAATACGCAAAAAAGCTTAAAGCATACCAAAAAGGAACAATACTGCATCAAGATTCACATGCAATGCGTGAAAGCCAGATATGCACAAATAGGTCTGAAAATATAGAGAAGACGATCGAAACCCTAGAATTCCTTAGTCGACGAAGCCATTCAATAAACCTCTCGCTACTTCAAATAATCCACACGAGATATATAAGGCGAAATTAACATACCAATCAGAGAATCAAGGGCAAGCAAATGCAATAGAGAAAATTCAAGGGAGTCCTATGGTTTTCCGGAAAACGATGTAGTTCTGTTGAAGCTCTTCTCTGCCTATGGCGATTGAGACAGAGACTGTCCACAAGTAATTCGCTCTCTCCACAGATTGGTTAACTTTCGTCTTCGTTGTGGAAGTGGTACATCTTTTATTTTTTTAGGTTTTAAAATATTTTAAATTACATTATTAGACAAATAGGAAGGAAAAAAAAAAGAAGCCCAAAGGCCATTAGTCAGGCCCTTCTTCCTGTACGGGCTTTGAAGCTGGGCCAGACTAATGGCATTTGGGCCTTTTTCCTATAAAATCCGGCGATTAGAATTACTTGGAGACTAGACTGCAAGCTTCAAATTGCATTCCAGGACGATTCTTCTTCCCCTGTAAGAGATTGACGCAGATGGGTGTTAACATAAAATGATTACATTCAATAGAGCAAATCTCTTCAGGTATATCAACCATTTCTGAAGTTTTCCCCCAGTCATCTTCCCTCTAGACTCTGACATTTCCCTAGACAATGTACATACAAGTTTAGCTTAGGAAGTTGCTTCAATCAATAACAGAAAACTAGACCATACAAAGGGCTCAAATCTCATGAAGTTTGTTTCCTCTACTTCCTTCAGCTCGGAGACACTTATTCGATATAAGTTTGTTTAGTTTTATGCATCGTTATCCGAGTCATCCTCGTCTTCTTTCTGATGCTCTTCTCCGCTGGCATTCAACTTGCTCTTCTTTTTCCTTTTTCCTCTGCCTTTTCTTTTGCCGTTTCAAACGCTTCTTTGCTGTTCGTTCCTCTGCAGCTTTCAATCTTTCTTCCCTCCGCATGTTGAATTCTGTTATTTCCTTCCTTTTCTGGTAGTCAACATCCATTCTGGCAAGCCGATCTTGTTCCTTCCTCCTCATTTGCCGATACTGTTTCAAGAATAAGAATGATAATACCATTTTAAAAAAGTAAAATCCACCAAGATTTCCGAATCTCAGTCAAGAATAAAAGATTTCTTGTTTATCCACCAAATTATAAGCAATCATGGTTTCACACATTACCCAAAAGGCATATAAATGAGAAGATCCAGATGCATTATGTTAACGTGCTACGCAAGAATCATCATAGGACTACCAAATTGGTATCAAAAGAAGATAAATGCTGCAATATTTGCATAGATGAGCAGAATTTCTGTTGCACAGCAAACACAGGCAAAAACTCTATAGCAAGCAGTTAAGTAGAATGCTGGTTATTTCCTAGTGTTCCCCCTACCACAACCCAATTAAAGATGCCAAAACCCAAGAGAACATATAAATCCACGTTCAATTATCCCTAAAAGTTCCTTTCAATCCCCTTTATCGCCCACACACTTCCCTATTTTCATTACGGGTCTGCACATCAAGTCTAAGGCTTTTAGGAGAAGTGAAATACAAACCTGGTGAAAGTCACCAGATCCAGAACCAGCAGAGCTACCAGAGGTATTGCTGACACGAACTGGAACATTCTCAAAGATTCGCCGGAGCTTGACCTCCAAATCCTCCTCCTCTTCCGTTAAGACCGGCGTGTATTCCACAAGCGCCATTGATCCCGCACCCGATACTGGAGGCCGAGGTGGGAGGAGTAGCGACTTCGATTTTTCTGGGGCCGCCATCAGTTGCAAGTCCCCGTCCTTAGGCCTACCCATGGACATTTTGGCTCAAAACTTTGCCCTTACTGATTTTCTTTACCTCTCTTTTTAGAGAGAAGTTATTCAGATACACTAATAACTAAACCCTAAACGGGATTGAATTGAACCATGAAAGAATTCCCAAGCTTTTACGATTCCTATATGAAATTCGTCAAAACCGTAACCAAGAGTAAATTTCCGGCGACAGAGTACAAAGCTCACCACGGCAGTCGCTGTGTTGCGAGGAGCCAAACCAGCCTTTCGTTCTTGCCAAGGCCCAGCCCGTTGGGCCTAAATTTTTTGGTAATGGGCCCGCAATAACCTGCAACTAGCATAACAGGAGTGTAGTAGGCTAGTAGGGCAGTATAAATCATTTTCCAAAACAATGAGTCCGGACTGTAAACTCAAAAATTTGGTCAATAAAGCAATGAATGTTGGCCTGAGTGGTAGGGGACTCTGATCGCTTAAGCAAGATTTAGGGTTCGAATTCTTACGAATGTAGAAAATCTTCTTGGGAGAGGTTCCCGCCTTTAACACCTGATCGTACCTTGGAGGATTAGTCCTAAGAATACCATGGGAAACAAAAAAAAAAATTGGTCAATAATAATTTTGTTTTATATGGTGAGAATCTCTCCAAGGTAAGGTCCTCTTGTCCATTCCGATAGAGTAAGAGCAACCACAATGACATCATTTTGTTGGGCCATGGGTGGCGTTTTTGTCAAATTTGTTGGGCCATTAATCAAAAGATGGGCACAACAATGCCACTTTAATGGTTTTGTTTTGTTAGGCCAAGCAATCAAGCATGAACTTTGGTTGGCTCTAAACTCCTAGATTCGTCCACCGCACACTCAGAATTTCCATACATCGAATTAGAATCTTTTATGCGCAATATTGACAATCCGAGTTTAACAACATACCAAATATTCAAAGAGCAAACTATTATTTATTTTATTTTTATTTACCTATTCAGGTTATATTGGAAGTTAAAAAATGCTAAAGAGGAAACAAACACGTCTAGTTTTACTTTGACAAGCAGAACCAATAAACACTTTTCCTTCTTTTAACTTTCCTTTTCTTTCTCCTTCCAAGTTCAATTTTTCTTTATCATCTCAGTTCACACTGACTCTAGTGGTTCATAACTTTATATAATCATATAAACAGGGGAACAAAGTAGTAACAAACACTTATATAACAGAATTGTTCATCTCTATGCCCATCGTTGCTTTATAGTCCATAATGGTATAGTATCATATGAGTGTTCTTACATAGACATTCTCTTTTCTCTGTATAAAAACAGGATTGGTACATGATCAATACTCACTCTTTATACACATCATAAGATGAAAGGTTCGTTTAAGTTCTCAGTCAACTCGACCACCCCTGATGAAATAATGTCGAAACTGTCCTTAAGCCCTTAATCCCATTTGCATTGAATATGGTTGGTGTGCCTGAATTGAGTCTTCATGATCAAAGTTCCATCCCATCTCCTTAGAATGAAACTCTCCACCAACACATAACACGCAAATCTTCTCCATACTCTCTCACTATCAATCTCTTCTCTTCTCTCCACTCTAACAACCCTTTCTCCGCCATCAACAAACCCTCCCACCTCTTCCACCCACTTCATTTTCTCAACAATTGCTGAACTTAATCCCAATCTCACACCTCTCCCGTTGAATCGATTTCGACCTCTATACCAAACAAACCCACCTTCATCATTCCTATTCTCCTTCAGAGCTTCCATCCCAAACACCAAATTCACCTTTCTTTGCACATCCACATCTACATTCACTCTACTCTCATTGTTCACATTTTGGCATGAAAATATCTCTTCCCACTTTTGCTCAAGAGTCATTTTGTATAGCAAGGACCTCTTCATTTGCTCTCTTAGCCTGTACTCCTCCCTTACAAACACAAATGGGCAACACCATTTTCCTACAACAACAGAATGGGAGTGTTTGTTATAGATAGGGAAATCAAGACTTGGAAGAAGTGACCTGGCAGTGACATCGAGGCCCAAAGCTTCGATAAGTTCGGATTGGTATGATTTAGAGCTTCGAACTTTCCACCCTTTTTTCTTTAGAAACTTCGGAGGAATCCCATCAGGAGCAACAGAGTTGGCGAAGAATGTGTGTCGATAATGGCGATTAATCTTGACTTGTTGGTATATGTCTCTGTGATCAAAAGGTCTTGGCCTTTTGTCATTGATGTAATTGCCGAAGCAGCATAACCCCATTTCTGCCTCCTTTGAACATTTGCATACTTGCCTTCAATATGACATATACACAAAGAAACATCATGTACGCTTCAGTTTGTCAAAACATCAAACATGTTAGCGACAGTGAAGTAGAGAGAGCATACCCTTTGTATCTGCCTTTGGCTTTGATGGCATAGTATCGGTTAGACGACAGAGGCTGACCGAGAACTGGAAGGAACCAGACCTTAGTACGCATGGTCTCATCCATCCCAGATAAATGATAAACAGTCAGTAGCTTGTCTTGAGGAAATGGTAGCTTTGGAACACCCCTTCTCCTGCACATACCAAAACAAAATGAATCTTCTGCTTGTGCTTCTTCATCTGTTATAACTAGATAGCCTGAGAATGGTTCCTCCGGCTTTGTTGACAGATTACTCGGATGCTTCCGGTACCAGGAAAGAGGCCTTGTTACATACATTCCTCTGCACTCTGCAGCCTGCACTGGTCAGTCTGTGGAGGGTTTTAACTTGATTGTTTCCTTATGAATTAAGATATGAACAAGATGACCATCACATCATCATGTCTGCATAATGACTCAGTGATGATTCCATTATCAATGGATTTTCAGAAAGTTCTAGTTAGTAGAAAACTAATTAATAAGAATCACAAGGAGTAGCAACTCACTTTCATGATTGATTAAAGAAGATGTAAAGCAAAAAAAGATAAGAGGATTAGATTGCCACTTTATCTTCCATGAATCAATTGGACAAAGCTTTATCTAATTTTCCCTTTTATTTGAACTTAGAATATCCTTTTGAGCTGTAGCTTTGATTATGAACTAAAGTGTGCACTATCAACTATGGCTCATCCACACTTTTTCTTTTTTCTTTTTTTTAATGATGATGAACCAACCAGGCCTTGTCCATGCAAACCCCGGGTACTTGAATCGTGCCACTCTCCAAAATATCGTGACATGTTGCAGGATGTCAATGTGGAGAGTTGAACTTAGGCCATCCTAACTGGAACGATTCATTCCCAACCGATATGGCTCATCCTGGCTTGACCTTGAGCCAGAGTCATTACGTTCAACTGAGGTTGCTGGCTGGCAAATTTTATGGGGTTTGGTGACTGGGGAAAACACTTTTTTTAAGCTCATAGGATGCAAAACAGTAACTCTGCTAATCTCTTCTTTAACCAAACGAGAGACAAAATCATGATCCGACAGGCAATAGATTCAAGAAATTCATGTATGCATTGTATGGATTTTCTAGAAGGAAGCAAATTTCAAAAATGTTGATTGATTCAAAATCGTCTGGTAGTGGTTTTATTTCTTTTAACAATCCTTTATTGGGAAAAGCTCTTATTATGAGTTGCCAAATCCTTAATCCACCAAATTAAATCTTTCAAGAGCAGTGTTTACACATCCACTTTCACAAATCTCTTGATGATTCCCATCATTTCTCCACCCGGAAATCGTCCAAGACATCCCCTTGCCGCGGCTATCTCATTGAGCTCACAAACTGAATCACCACTGAAAGCTTGTAGTCCTTTGCCACTTCTCTCTTGTTCCGTCTTCATATCTTCAGGCACGTCTTCACCAGCCTTAATGGTTGGAAGTGGGAATGGATCAAGGGAGATTTCCTTGATCACGGACTCCCCACCCACCGCCCCCACAAAGTCTGTTAATCGGCACAATGCAAATGGAACTGGTTCGAAACTATGGTCTCCATATTCAACAGGAGTAGAGTGGTCTCCAGTGACGCAAAGAAAGTATTGGAATTTCCCAGTTGATTCAGACTGCCAAAGGAGTGCGGCAAGCTGGCCTATGGCTCTGTCTACAGCTTCCAATCCTTTAACTTTGAATATGCTTGCTTTATCATGACCTGCATCATCTATTGCCTGCAAAATAATTGCAAGATTTATCGGCATCAGGGGCCAGGACATGGAAAACTTCAATCTAAACTACTTGGACTGTAATAAGAAATAACCATCTGAACTCTTGTACAAATTGGTATCTTATGGCGCAGAAAACACAAAAGGAATTTGAAGACATAACATAAGAATACGAGGAAGTGATATCCATAAGAAAAGAGATGCAGACAAGCTAATGCACAGAAACAGAGACCCATTAATTATTCATCGTTATCAGACACAAAGATAATGCATTATATTCGAAAGATACTCAAGAAAAGTTCATGTCTCAGCAAGTCATGCACCAATAATCATACACAGACTACTTGAAAGCCTGATATTTAATTATCTCACAGACTCAAAGTAGCTCACCCATTGTGATGATGGAGATGATTAAGAAGGCTAATAATAATAAAGAGAAAATATAAAGAGGGGAAGATTTAAGTCAACTGGGGTCCAAAAGGCAGGGCCTGAAGAACTATAGAACTTCACAAAAGGAAATACTAAAGGTACAGAATGAACCATTAATATGAATTTACCTTTATATGGAGAAACCCAAAATCATAGCCATCCGGCTGCCCTGCCTTGAGCTCATCCTCCCCTGGTACAAATACATTGGGGCAAGAATTTAGAGGAGCCGAGAGTGCCCTGGATATGGCAGTTGCTTTGGAAGTTAGAAGTGTTCGATAATCTCCAGTAGCTCCAGGAGCTTCCAGGATATCAATACCAAGAGACAGACCCAAACCAGCAATAATTTTGGTAGGAGCTACCATACAAGGCCGTAATCCATGTTTCTTATCAAATTGTGGAACCTGAGACGGAATTAGCATAACACAATTAATATTGAATCCTTCCAAAATCTACCTTATCTAGATTTATGTGGAGAAAATACGTAAACAAAAATGCTATCTAGCACAAAAATGCACAAATTCTTATATTGGGACTGATCAGCATAAGAATTCAAAGGTTAAACCAATTATTTAGGCTTGTCAAGTCCTTTCATGGATTTATATCCTCAGCTATTTGCAGAACATGCCACTGGATTAGGAAACTCAAGAAATACAGAAAATGAACCTGCTTTGCCCAGAAAAAGTGTTTCCAAACTTCTATAGCATTCTAGCACAGACTCCATAGAATTTTTCTGACATACTTTTAATTTGGTGTAAGAAATAATAAAATCAGAAAAGACAAAAGAAAAAATATCCTAAAAAGCTTCATAATCACTTCAATGATGTGTAAAATTTCTCAATTTGGGCCCAGTATTATGTACTTTTAGCTAGTAGATACTAGATAGAGAGAGCAAATATGAAAACAGTATTTAATGGCTGAAAATATCAAGTTGTATAATTGTTTATGTAAGCATAGAAGATCCGAGGAAAACAACAGGAAAAAAGTAAATAAGGAAATTATTAAAGATCAATATCGCCTACCCAATAGAAACAAGGGCAAGGAGCATGCGAGGGACTGAAGCTAATCGCAAAGTCTGCGTCCCTAGGAAATACACACGGCTTTCCAGAAGGGGAAGGGGGAATGATGATGCAACAAGGAAGTACGGAAAAAATACCTCGATTCGAATTCCGCATCCTCGTAAAAGGACAAGATTGGCAATGTTCTTCCCTTCAGCAGCTCGTTTTGCATTTAATGGGTGAGAGATCAGAAGTCGTGAGATCTCCCTTGATAACTCATTAACAACTGCAGCTGTGTGCCTTGCCTCGTCAGTATCATCTAATGCCTCAGCTTGCAGAAGTAAACGGTTGTCCTTCAGTGGGTCTGTTCCTGATATGTTCCCACTCAGTCTTGGCCCTTTCACAACCACTCCGCATCTATGTTCCGTTGCATACCTGACGGAATTAAATTAATATTTTTCATATTAGGCAGGAACTTGAAACTTGGAAGTCTGAAGTTCTAATGGGAAGTGCTTTATGTTCTTGGGGATGAGAGAATTTCAATAAATAGGCACCTGGGAAAACTAGAAAAACAAATATCAATAAAGGAACTTACGCCAACTACTTCTGTCATGGATTAGCTAAGCCATGTAACTTAATCATGCATATATTTTGGAACTCCAACATTCAAACCAATTTTCTTTGGATGACCAAAAATAAAAAGTTAGTTGATAGAATATGAGAGTTAATACAACGAGGATATTAGAGGAACTTTTACAAACAAAGTTGCTGCAATAAAATCATCAGTACCTAACTCTGATTTCATACTCAGGAAAAGAAGGCAGCTTCATCCGATCTAGGGAGGCACAGAGAATGGGCCCTTCTTCTTCAAAGTGCCTATCTGCCCGTCTGCTAGTGACTATTCCAGTTTTCTCATCCAGGGTAGCAAAATTCGACTAGAAATCAAGAAATTATAATAAATAGTAAGAAGACACTGACAATGACCAATGTTCTCCAAGAAATATGATTGAAAAAATCTCTAGCTTGGACAGACCAAAACAAATTGCATCAATGTAAGGGAATCAAAAGAAGGAAACCATACTGCATAACATTAAATTCACATCAGCCATTGTTAAGACTTGATACTGTCTTGTTGTACATGATAAATGACAAAACGCTACAAGAATTATAAGGGGGTATAGGATTTCCATTATAAATAGAGATTATTGGACAATACATGCCATGGAGCGTTCCCTTATTCCTTTGCATTTCTTGATGACAAGAAAAGTAAATGCAAAGCACAATACTAAACATAAAGAAGAAAAAAGAAAAGAATCATCTTGAACATAAAAGGACATCATCAAGAATATTAAAAATAAAAAAGATGGCAAATAGTTAAAATAATGGTAAATAGTTAAATTAAGCCATTTTATAGGTAATTGACAAAATTTTCACGGATCTGAACACTAAAAACGGCAATTTCAGCCTATGCATAACTGCACAAGTATATGTCTTCATATATAAATAAGCCTTAGAGTCTTATAGTAGCAAACATCTGTCCGTATCAATGATCAATCGTCGTAATACCTATAGCCAAAAAAGGCACTAGTTGTAAGGTTGATATGTTGAGCATTCATAAGCGTCGATTACACAGTCTGAAATCGGGTATTATTCATGTTAATTGCAATAAAATACCCACCTACTTACAAGACATGTAAAAGTAGTTAAAATATGTGAAACCAACTACAATAAAAAGCCATAACTCATAAGAACTTAAGAAATTGGTACTGATATATACCCACCTTGAATGCAATATCCCCAGGTGACATCGCCAACCCGGCACCCATGGATTCAAATGCTCCTCGACCCTTGTAATATACTCGTGGGTCATAACCCAGTAAGGAAAGATGAGCTGTGTCACTTCCACAAGCCAAGCCTACTTCAACAGGGTCCATGAGACCATTAACTCCAGCAGATGCAATTGCATCCAGGTAGGGAACATTGGCTGCTTGCAGTGGAGTTTTGTAATTCAACATTGGCAATGAGACATCCCCCAAGCCATCAATTAGCACAAATGCCACTCTTTTCTTAGGCTCTTGGGGACTACCCATGCTTCTATATACTGTGGCTACCCTTCCCAAGAACTAAAATTGCAGGGCAGTGTTGACGTAGGATAATGGAAAGCTCCAGAATAGATCCTGCACATCAGGGTAATTGTAGATTTGTAGTTTCAAAATCAAAGCACAAAAATATAATCTTTTTCACGTTGCAAGCTAGTGAACTGGAATATACAACAAAAATTGAAATTGATCAACTGAACTCAAATGTTAGCCAACTGACATTTTGATATGATTTCTTATCAAACAGAATTGACATTGTCTATCTATTGAAAAGAATAAATCCAGTAAAGCACAGTAGTGAATCATCTTCACAAGAGTAGCCCCAAATTCTCTCTTCCAGTTAATAGTTACCCAACCATAGCATTAGTATCGCTTTCCACTAGTACAAACGATTAAAGAGAACAGAAGACAACCCATATGGGCAACTAGCAGAAAAAAACTCACTATACATAAGCTTTTACTCAAAATTCCACAAATCCCCACTGGGTTTGTATTACTATAAACTGAATCGTATACATAAAAAAAGAAAACCTAAGAGGAAAAAAACCGATAGTCCCACGAATCCCATCTGAAGGAACTGATATTGGCTTATGGAGAGATTACACAATGATAAAACCACCCAAATAGCAAAAAGCAAACTCTTGTACAAATCCAGAGCTGACGCTCATATTTATATACACATATATGTAAAGGGAATAATAAATCATTATGCAATGAAAATGAACTGAATTCGTAAAAAATGGATCAAACGGCTAATGCATGACGCGAGTTATTACCTGAAGAAAGCTCGATGATGAAAGAAGGCAGAAGAGAGAAATTCTTTCAAGAGGGGATTGGCATCTATCAAATAAAGGAATTTGATGATAGATCAGAATAAAACAAACATGGGTTCTCTCAAAAAGCGTTACAGAACGATAGGTTCGAATTTCGAAGTTCAAAGCATACAGTAATATTTTCTTTCCTTTTTTTTGTTTTCCGAAGATAGAAAACGATTTAAATTAATCTTGGATTTTTTAATTTTAGATTTTCTTTTGCTTAAACGAATTAGATATTCTTTGTAAAAAAAAATTTTAAATGGTGCAGAGGCTACAAGCACGAAACAACCCAATAAAAAGAAAATATAAAAAAAAAAAATTAATGCCACGTATTAGTATGCCCTTCCGGCTTCCACCTGGGTCGTGTTGTGTAGCTGAATTGGCAACAACATTTGGATTTTGGGTTGAAGAAGGATCCTTTCCTTTGCATTTCAAATCAAAGCAAAAACCATTATAAAGTTTCCTTCTTTCTCCGGATAAACCTTCAAATCTCTGCAAACCACCGAAGCAATATGAGAGGGATCATAGTGGTTTGGCGTCCACTCACGATGAAGAAATTTGCCTATCTATTCATGGTCCTTCTTTTTTTAATCTCTCCTTTTCTGTTGGGAATTCTAGAAGTCTGAATCTTTCAATTTGAGTTCTATTTGACATGCTTTCTCAAGCAAAACATCCCTATTCTTTTGGTGAAAGAGCTCTTGTGGTGTTGTTTTTCAGCTTTATACAAAAACCTCAATAGAGGTAGGAAATTACTCAAATCTTCTGAAACATATATATAATGTGTTGCATAAATATGTATATTCTGTCAATGTGGTATGTTTTCAGTATGCTATCTGCTCATGTAGGAATTGCAAATTCACTCTTTATTAAGTTTTTTACTTTCCTGAATTGTTCTGTTCTCACTAACTAATGCAGTCTGTCTGAGTAATCTATAAAGTACTGGATTGATCGGGTTCTGATTGATCAGTATTGGCTGGAACTGTCATGAAACATGGGTGCATTTCAGAAGTGGAGAAACAGTAAATTAGTACAGAAAACCAAAAAAAAAAAAACTTTTCTTATTTCAAAATGAATATCGATAACAGTTCTTCCAAGTAGTGCGACATTGTAGAAGATCAGAAAAAAACTTGAAAAGTAGAGTCCAAGGAGAGGATGATCAGCAGTTTCATTTGTTCATCCCAACAGTGTCCTTGACAGCATCAGCTGCCCCTTGTGCTTTGGCCTGCACTTGCTGCCCAGCCTGCAATACAATTTTACAAATAAGTGAATGCTATACATGTACAGTACTACATGTATGTATATATTTTCTTTTCATATATGTATGTTAGGAATTGAAACCTCTTGGCATGATTCCTTGGCAGATTGGGCAGCATTGCCAGCCTTGTCCATCATTTGACTGGCCTTCTCCTGGCAGATCGAGATTAAACCTCATGAAACAAATCATTACAATATGTATAGGTGTTGTGTAAAATGTCATCAAGAAATACAAGCAGAGTTGTTGATAGACAAACCTGAGCCTGGCCTTTGGCCTGGCCAGCTTGGAAACCTGTGCTCTGAGAATCATTCATCTTTCTGTTAAAATCTCTTTGTTATATACACAAGAAGTGAATCAGACTTGATGTGGTGGTGAAGTAGAACTGGATTGTGAGGGAGATTTATAGGAATCCAGTGCCACTCCAATGCTTGACACATGTGATGCCAGCATGCATTGGGTTATTGACACGTGTCAGACTAGATCATCAGATGGAAGCATGTTGGGGCTGTGGGTTAGGGAATCTGTTGATGATATATGACTTCAAAGTTAGTTGCGTATTGAGAGGGGGCTACCCTTTGAAATGTTCTTCAGCTCTACTAATGTGAGATTACTCATCATCAGCCATGAAAGTCGGCATTAATTTTACCTTGCAGGATAGACTGATACTATTGAAATGTGAGAAGTACAGTACTCAGGCGTAGGGAGATTCTAAAATCTAAATGGACTGTCCAATTTGGGCTTGTTAAATGAAGTGTTTGGGCTGCAAATTGGAAAGTGGGTGGCCTCTGACTCTTGGGCTGGAATCATACCCAAGCACTGCTGTCACCAATTTGGGCTTGTAAAAATTAATTGTTTGGGTCAGCCTTTCTGGGCTTCCAGTTGGGCCATAGCTTTCTTTTCTCCTTTTTTAATTGTGCAAAAAAAGGGAATGAAGAGTGTGAGTGGTTAACTAAATGGGATTTCTCTCTGTAATGATCGATCGGTCAATATTCTGGGAAGATATTTATAACGAACAATATATCACGTAATCCAAGAGCGTCTGTAGTCCAACGGTTAGGATAATTGCCTTCCAAGCAATAGACCCGGGTTCGACTCCCGGCAGACGCACTTGTACTCTTTTTTTTCTTTTCTTTCTTCTTTTTTGAATTATTTCAAATCTATTTGTTATTTGCCTCATCCACTTACTTCTATAGTTTTATTATACTGTTGAACCAAACAACAAAAGTCGCACGTTTTTGTTTGTGGTCCGCTAAGAAACAAGTGGTGCCAAAAGAAACAAAAACATTAATAAGATTCCACTTCAAATATAAATAGAAAAAAAAAAAAAGACAAAAGCCAAGTATCCGTACACACTCAGCATGCATTACCTCTCTCTATATATAAACATATGCGATATGATGATGAGATGATGATTTGGTTTTTTGTACAAAAATGTGATTCCCAAGTAAACCAAACTTGTCTAGTAACTTCACTCATATGGACCACTCCATCATCCCTATCATCCACACCACCACTTGATTAGTCATGGTCCAATTTTTAAATTTTTTTTTTAAAGAAAAAATTTGTGTTGGAAGTGTTGATGTTGGAGATGTTGCTGGAAATAGGAATGATACGCATCATCTCTGTATGTTTATCGACGTTTTATAACACGTCGTCCCCAAAAAACAACAAGGTCAACCATCCACTATAAACTTTACTAATGTTATTATAAAGTAGAAAACTCCACCAAAATCCTTATGCTTGTTGATACTTCATTGGAATCTTTAGGTCACAAGTCACGACCACAAAGTTTGTATGTATTTAACAAATTTTGCTTGTAACTGCAACTTGCCTGTATTTAAGTACAATTCCTTTTGGAGATATTAATTAAAGGACCCAATTGATGCACAAAGAAAACAACACAAAGAAGAAAATAAGGAATGAAGATGAAAATATATGTTGGGAATTGATTAGTTATTGAAAAAAAAAAAACAAACCTTGGTTTTTTGTATATGTAGATATCGTATATTTTCTTTGGATCTTCAACAATTATATTTGTGATTTATAATCATTTAAATTATCACTACACTCGGGTTTTGAGATGGCGCATCGTTGTTGAGGTACATATATATGCACTAGCCCTCGATCAATTATTATTGTACCCGAGTTTTGATGTAACTCGTCGCTATTGAGGTACGCATGTGTCAGCCATCGCAAATTTATCGCTCCATCCAAGTTTCGATACAATGTATCTTGACAAAGTTTGACACTAAATGTAAACTTACTGTACTTGTGCTCCTCCTTTCTTGTTCTTGATTCATTTATTGAATAATAAAATTTCCCTTAAAAAGTAAAAATATTATTTCTTTCCTTTCTTGTTCTTGATTCAAACGGAAAACTCGCATACTTGGGCAGTAATTTTTGCCTAAAAAGAGATCTTAAAAGATTCCATGAATCCTCTAGAATTAAATAATTATAAAAAGGAAAGGAAAGATTCCACAAAATCCTGTACAACACAGAGTCATTTACAGCCGTTCATTATAGTCCGAGTCAGAACGTCGTGGAGTCGACGTGGCAAGTAAAGCCAAATCTTGCTCTTCAATTTACAGCTTGTAATAGGCATAAAAACCCCCTTCTTTTTTTCTTTTTTTTTTTCCCTTTAAATTCGAACCCAACGTATCCAAAACCACACTTCATTTTCTTCATTAAAAAAACCCCTCCCAAACAGAGCCTAAAGAAAACAGAGTGTTTTTGTGTTTCCACAACGAAAAACAGAGCTTCCTCTGTTTCATGGCCACCCGTGTAATCCCACCAAAGCTTCTCCGATCTGTCACCCGTCCCCGAACCTCCGCCACCACCACTGCCCTTCCACCACCCTACTTCACCGCCCACAAACTCCAACCCTCGCCCCAGTTGCCAACACTGCAACGACCTGGAATTGTTACCAGATTAGCAACACCAACTGCGTCCTCTGTTTTGAACCTCGACGACCACGAGAAGATCTTTTCGTCCCTATCGACGGTGCAGCTGTTGCGGTCTTCGGCGATTCTGCAAATGGCGGCGACGGAGCCGGTGGTGGATTTGGGTTTGTGGGTAATGAGGTCTCAATTGATGGAAATAAAGGGTGTTCGTGATGTGTTGTTGAGCACAATCAAACACTCGTTTTACGAACATTTTTGTGCCGGTGAGGATGCTAAAGAGGCTAAAGAGTGTCTTTTAAATGTCAATGAAAGTGGGTTGAGAGGGATGTTGGTTTATGGGGTTGAACATACCTGTGACGTTGATGCTTGTGATCGGAATCTCAATGGGTTTACCAGCACCGTTGACATCGCCAGTTCGCTACCAAAATCCTCTGTAAGTCGCACTTTCTTTTTCTAGAACTGCCAAACACGTCTCCAGAAATGATACCCAAAAACAGAGCCCGTGATTGAAAATTTTTCCTGCTGTCGATGTTATTGGATTACAGCTGTTTTTCTTTTCTTTTTTTGATTTTTTTTTTGTGTTTGATCGAGTCTACGTGGCAACACGTGGCGTGACGTAAGCAAACAACCAAGTTGTGTTCTTTCATATCCTTGAAGATTCCAGGAAAACCCGCTTGAATTTTCTGATTGACCAATCATGATTTTGTGTGTTATTGCAACAGACCAGCTATGTTGTTGTGAAGATCACTGCAATTGTCCCTCTTGACCTATTGGAGAGGGTAAGTGACTTGTTGAGATGGCAACAGAGAGATCCATCTTTCAATCTTCCATGGAAGCTCGATTCCTTCCCGGTTTTCTCCGAATCGAGCCCTTTATACCACACAATGTCAAAACCAGAACCATTGACACCACAAGAAGAGCAGAACCTCAAACAAGGCCATGAAAGACTGCTAAAACTATGCCAAAGATGTGTTGAAGCCAGTGTACCACTAGTGGTTGATGCAGAGGATACACAACTTCAACCTGCGATCGATTACTTGACATACTCGTCTGCGATCGTTCATAAGAATGCTGATAATCCGGTTCTGTATGGTACAATTCAAGCATACTTGAAGGATGCAAAGGACAGGTTGTTGCTGGTGAGCAAAGCTGCAGAAAAAATGGGTGTTCCAATTGGGTTTAAACTGGTGAGAGGTGCTTATATGTCTAGTGAAACAAAGCTCGCGAATTCACTAGGGTTCGACTCTCCCATCCACAATAGTATCCAGGAGACTCACGATTGCTACAACGATTGTGCTTCTTTCATGCTCGATAAGATTGCTGATAATGCATCAACTGGGGTTATTCTTGCAACCCATAATGTTGAATCAGGTAATGGGTTCATCCATTCATAACAGTACAGTATATGACTATCAGTCTTAACTCTCAATGGATGTACTGAACAGGCAATGTTTGATGCAATACAGGAAAACTGGCTGCGACGAAAGCAAGAGACTTGGGGATCAAGAGAGGGAACGGGAGGCTTGAATTTGCGCAATTGTATGGAATGTCAGATGCACTTTCTTATGGTTTGAGCAATGCAGGGTTTCATGTGAGCAAATACATGCCTTATGGTCCTGTGGATGTTGTTATGCCATACCTTCTAAGAAGAGCTGAAGAGAACAGAGGGATGTTGTCTAGTTCCAGCCTTGACAGACACCTCATGAGGTAAAATCAAATTCTGTTAAGACAAATGAATCATTTGGCAAATTTGAGATTGGCATTGTCTCATTGATGCCTATGAAAATTTTCTTTCTGAGTGCAGGAAGGAGTTGGTGAGGAGAATCAAAGCTGCTGCATTGCCCAAGTTTGAGATGCAAGGCTATCCTCAGCACAGTTTGTAAATTACTAAATTGTCCCAAAATGAGTATTTGAAAAGAAAAAAATGAAAATAAAACTGTAATTGCAGTGTATTGCTCATTTGTTCAATCTATAATACTAGTTTATGTTTTCCTAGTCATACTGGATTGTCATGACCTGCAACTTGCAACATCTCATTTTCATTTCACACTCAGAAGGGCATTAATTTCAATGAACAAACTAATATATAATTTCACAACAACATCATGCAAAGTTTGTCCGTTGGACATCTAATATGGACTAAACATTTTTTTCCACCCGATTTCACAAGAGAGTTGCTCGCAGTGGTAATTGAACTCATAACCTCCCGAGTCTATACAGTTTAACCCCAAAGAAATTCATCACTAGACTATCACTCAACTTGATAATGACACCATGCAAACTTTAGCTTTGAATATATATTGGCCTCAACAAACAAAAAGTAGCACCACATATTGCCTCACAAATAAACAGTGCCTAATGTTGTTGTCAATATACTGCATTTTTGGGTAATAAAATGATAAGATTTTTCATGTGTTCTTGGAGGTACTGTGCTCCCTTGTACTAGAGACAAGGTGGTCCATGTCTGTCTCCATTTGCAAGTGTGCAACTTATGGACAGTAGGGTCTCTCTCTTCTAGTATTATCTTTGCTTCATGATATGGTATCTTCAGTGTATTACATCTCATCTATATCTTCCGTGTTGCTTGCTAATACTGAATAAAAAAGATAACTTCTGATGCTATGATGATGTGGAAGCCAAATCTCAGGAATATAAAAATACTTTTGTGTCAAAAACAAAGATTGTAACTCAAGTATAGATGAGTTGTATCCGAGTAATCACAGGCAGCTGATAAGCTAGATGGTGAATTTCTCTACGATCAAATTGCATGTCCGAAGTATGATTCCCACTAAGAGCAATACTTTTGTGACAACACGCTGGACTTTAATACAACTTACTCCGTTGTAAGGTGAGAAATTTTTTTTGTACACAGACATGATGACCCAAGTTTACACTCATGTTAGATGTCAAAAAAAAAAGTTGTAACCCACATAACATATTGCCAAACAAAATTAAAGAAAATTATGCAACTTGACTGGAGAGGAGGAAAAAAAGAAGCAAATCAAGATGTGTTTTTTTATGATATCCCAGATGTGTACATTCTGTATTCTCTGGGCAGAGATACCAAAAAAGTATTTTCAACCTCCACAAGTTGACAACATGCAGAATTATGCACAGAGTCTTCTAATATTCTACATTATCATCTGATTCTTTGCTTAAAATAATACTAACTGGCTAACTGCATCAAACTTCATACAGTCAAAGATGAATAAAGAAATCAAAAGGAATGGGGCTTCAGCTTTACACATCATCTACCACCTTTTCTGTCTATTGACTAGCATACAGTATACCCCATGCCAACCCAGAAGAGTCAAATGTTCTTGCTGTAAGAAAAAGGCATTTGCAAGCAAATGTCAAGCTGGGATCTGGACTGCACAAGCCAGAGAGATAGTCACAGTTTGCAGCAGAAAGACGTATCAAATTGTATTGATGCACCTCTTCCATGAAGTTTCTGGGAAGAATCTGAGAAACTTCAACCAGTGGAACTCAAATTATGAAGTGGGTGTCAAAATCCCATGGTGGAATCTCCCACTAAATGGGAAGTCCTTATTGTAGAGTCTATGCATGCTGACAACTGACTAAAAGAGAATATATTGGACTTGTATGGTGGGAAATTGAATCCTCTCACTTATTGAGAGAGACTCAATTGGTGAAGATTACATTTACTTCCAGCCACCAATTCTGAATCAGCTTCCAATTCTAATATGGCTAAGATTGTGACTGCCAAAGAAATGATATCCAATGAAGGAACATAAAGGGAATACGAAAGTGAAATTGTTCCGCACTAAATCCAATATTCTTTGACAAAGAAACAGTATTTCCAGTTTATTGTGCAATAATTATGAGAGAACAGAAGGTGAAGATATCAGAAAAGTTCCTAACAAATAGTGAACTTAGCCCAAAATTTATTTAAATGAGCGCATGATCAGACAATGATATGTATCAAAGGCTTGGGAAAAGGAGAGTGATTGAGAAAATTCCTTGGAGTTGGCTAAAACTGATTCTGGGGCTAATTCAAAGACGATTCCAACATCATCAATTGAACTTTTCTACAGTTTATGAATGAAACAGAATATATCCGCCAAACGTCACGAATTCAATGCAGAAATAAAAAATGTTACAATCTTTACAGGCAAATGCCGCACATTATAGAAAAGCTTTCAATAAAAAAAAATTCACAGTTGAAACAAGTAAAAAGGCGATTTCAATGACAAGTAACTCAAAGTTAGACTTCGTGGAACATATATTTATGCACCTCACATCAGCATGAGTTTTCATACAGAGGCCCATTTTTTTAATCCACATTTAAGGGATCTCTAGAATTATGAAACTATATATTTCTATTTTTCTACTAGCCCTATTTCATGTTACATCTTCATCATGAAACTATTCAAACAAGATATGACCAGGAGTTCACAACTCAAGAATTTCTTGTAGCTTGATAAGGCTAAAGTAAGCAAACCAGTTCAAGATGCATCAGAAATCAGTAACAGTGTCTTATAGAGCTATGTTTTCAAGTTTTAACTTGTATCATGAAAATGGCAAGAATAATCAATATCCATCACTCGTAAAGACACATGTGAAGAATCATGAATTAACAGTTTGATACAGTTTTATTTGTGGTTTCAAACTATAGAAACAAAAGCTTATATGTCTGATGTATATTAGACACAAGACACACGTAACTCCATAAGTTCTGCCTTAGCAGCATCAACACCCTCCACATCGTCAAAGCTTACCAGCTGATTAACAGGTTTACGCTTTTTCGCTGTGCTATTAGCAGCAGCAAGTTGACGATAAAGAAGCCACATCAAAGGAGTTAAGGGAATCCAGAGTGAAATTACAGTTATTAAAGTACACCTCATGGACTTCAAAACTGATTGGGGTGCCGAGCTATATGTTGTCCCCTTTTCTCTCATCAAACTAAGAAGAAATTTCTCACCATGGTCTATTTTCCTTGTGGAATACTGCCACTCAGGGGAAGAAGCACCATTTCTAGAAAATCTTCTCCACAAACTCACATATAATGTTTTGCTACATGCTAGTTTTTGCATCTTGTTCTCTGCCACATGTATTAGCCACATTCTCAACAGAAACATTTACTTTCTGCGGTTTCTCTTCTTCCCTCCGAGAAATTTCAAGACTCTGGGAGTCTGTATTGTAATTTATAAGATGAGATCCCTCTTCAAGTAGTGCCTTCGTAACATTACCCCTTTGAAGGCTTGTGATTAAGTCCGAATATGGAACAACCTTTGAAGATGTCATTGCGGTTAATTTCAGAAACAAACAGCAGAACCCCAATGCAACAGTTATTGCAGTCAAAAGAATCAGTTTCTTTACATTCTTCCGCAAAAACTTACCAAAGTCATTCAACATCGACCTAACTGGAACCCTCTTCATTCGCATAGTCAATAACCGCAACCTTGGGCGTAATCTCAGTGAAAACTTCTTCCTCACATTCTCATTTTCTCTTTTCCCCAACTGGGTCTGCTCACCTCCACCATTTTCTTTCGTCAGTGACCCAATTGGACCAATCCTGTCGTTAAATGACAAACCATGTTGAAATCTACCACAAGAATAAAAACCCAACAAGGGAATCCCACTTCTTGCACTACTAAATAAACTCAACTCCCTGGCAGAAATAAATGAATTCCGTGAATTGCTACGGCTATTGCATACATTATAAGCCATGAAAGAACCGCCAAAGTTTTCATATTTTCCCCAAGACTTGGTCTTCACATCATGAAATCCCAATTTCTTCTTACCTAACAAACGACTGCTTCAAAAAACAGAAAGAAAAGCCATGTCTTTTCTACAGTATCATCAACATCATCTATTCATCTGTGATTGTGAATCAATTAACATACTTCAATGAACTACGATTGGAGAGACGCATATCTTGTTCAATGAGTCGTAAACCATGAAAACCAACTGGGCAACACGAAGGGGTAAGATTTACCTGATATTATCAGCTCGTATAAATGATGATAAAAATAGGGGGATGGATGCTCTTCGTTTCTTCCTGTTTCTGTTCCTGTTTCCGTTGAGGAGGAAGGGCAAGAGAAGAGAGAAGAGAGAAGAAAGTTTGGATTGCTTATTGATAGTTTGAATTGTCTCTGTGTTAGTTTTTCCGGTGGATTCTGTTATGCAAAGGATTTACATATTTTCTTTTATCTTCTGATTTCCAAACATGTAATTAAACGGCATCGTTTAAATATGTAAACCAAACATTAAAACACGCCGTTTCACTCTCTTCTGATTCTAACGCCTTCCCCTATCGTTTTCAATACGCGGAAAGTAGCTCCAACTGCTTTGGACGGATACTGAGGACTATTTATCAGATTCAGTTTCTTCTGAGTACAGATAATACGAATACTCGTGATTGAATGTAGAAGAAGAAATACAGAGATCTATTGTACATACGTAGAAGGAGATAACCCATAATTTCGAGACTCGAAATCCCTTCCAAAACTCAGGTTATTTCTTAATCCCTCTTCAATTCTAGGTTGCCATAATGATTTTTCGTTCTTTTAATTTTCTTCTTGATTATTGCAATAATCAACATTCGTGGAATGACACCCAGTTGACGTGTACTCGAAATGTTTTAAAATTTTATTTTTATCTCGTAATTGCTGGGTTTCATCGGTGATTTGTTATTTCTTAGTGATTTGGGGTTTTTTTTTTTGTTTCATATTTCCTTAATCGATATTTGAGATTTTGTGTTAAATTTATATTTCAATTGTAGCCTGGAACAAAGTTAGTCAGTGGTTCTTAATCGGCATCACTGGTAGCTTCGTCTCTGGTAGCATAACCCTAACCCTAACATCTTGCCGTATATGGGCATTGATTTTATTTTGTCTGGTTGTGATACAGTGATAGGTCACCATGTTGAGCGAGGAAGTATTTTCTTTGCCTTTCGGCATAATGCGGCTTCTTTAAGACTAGGTAATGGACAAGAAAAGAATAGATGACTCTGATTCAGTTCCGGTTCCTTCACAAAAGCTGGATAGATTTGGGTTTGTAAAGCAGGAACTTAACAATTCTCCTGAAGGTGTATCCAAGACCAGATTGGCAAGTGAATATGTGAGGTACGTGTATCTACATCCAAGTAATTTAAATGTTTTATCGGACTGAATATGAAGCGATTCAGAATGGATTTATAAGTATGCTTATGGATGTTGAAATCTTTTTAGGGAGGAAAGAAGGGTAAGGAAATGGAGGAAGATGATTGGGGTGGGAGGGAGTGATTGGAAGCATTATGTTAGGAGAAAACCACATGTAGTTAAGAGGCGTATAAGGAAAGGAATTCCTGATTGCTTGCGGGGTCTTGTTTGGCAGTTGATTTCTGGAAGTCGGGACCTTTTATTGATGAACCCAGGGGTTTATGAGGTACTCATTTTCTTGATTCATTGATATACACAATTGACACTTTTCTGTGATAACTGATGAAGATTCATCTTTCCTATTGTGATGGCCTCTGTTTGTCATATACTCATGCTTTGCAAGGATTTGTGCTTGAATTATGTTCATGTTCATGGGAACCTGTTGTCCTCTTTTTTTCTCTTCCCCTACCTTTTATATGATTGGTAAACCCTGCATGGGAAATTGAAAATTAACTTCTTTGATTACACTCTTGAAATTGGTAGGAAAACCAAATGAAAAAAGAGAAGTTTTGCATATTAGAACTCAAAGTTGAAAAAAGAAAAGTTTTCTATCTTCACAAAATGAAAAAGAAACACCTGCAAACAGGAGTACCAAACAGGCCGACATGAGCATTTTTCAGTATTTTTTCTGATTTGCTTCATTGACTTGTTTGTTTAGATCTAAAATTAATTCTTGAATTGATTGTTTATATACGCGTGATGTTAATGGGGTTTTGAATACTGACAAACTTCAAAAAGAAAAGTAAAAATTCTTCCTTGTTTCAAGAACATTATATTGTCTGCGTCATCTTTCTTTTGATGCTCTCCCTCTTTCACAAATGCAATCAAACACACACTGATTTGTACTAAAGGTATGTTGTCACTGCAGCAACTAGTTATATATGAGACATCGGCTTCAGAACTGGATATAATTAGAGATATTTCTCGCACCTTCCCTTCACACGTTTTTTTCCAGCAAAGGCATGGACCTGGTCAAAGGTCCCTCTACAATGTTTTGAAGGCATACTCTGTCTATGACAGAGAAGTTGGATATGTTCAGGTTGGACTCCTAAGTTGCTTATATGCTCTGAGAATTACTTATTCTCAGGTTCATCATTCTTTTACATCGATATTGTTTTAGATGTGCTGAACAATATTTGAATTGCCAAAACGCAGGGGATGGGGTTTTTGGCTGGTATATTGCTTCTTTATATGAGCGAAGAGGATGCATTTTGGTTATTGGTTGCATTACTGAAAGGAGCTGTCCATGCTCCAATGGAAGGATTATATCTGGTGAGTAGTGATTGTTTTGTTTTAGTTCCAGAACCTACTGTCATCAATCTTTGGAATGCTCTTCTTTTCTTTCTATTTTTTTTTTCCTTTTTCTTTCCTCCCTTTCTCATTGGTGGTGGGGGAGGGGGGAAGAAGAGGTCGGGGAAGGGTTGTGGTCTTCTGGAGGGTACTCAGTTACCTTATCAGCTAGAGGATGCTGATGGCCCAAGGCTTTATTAATTTTTGCTTGGCATTACTTGGACTCTAAGGTCAGTTTTGCGTATTTTCTTCCTTTTTGTGTACCTTGAAGACAGCTTAGAGGTAATGAAATGATGAAGGCATAACGGTGTTCAAAATGCCAACTTCTGTTCATCATTTTCTCGAAACTCTTTTGTTTGTCTTTCTGAAAATTGAGAGAGTCCACTTATTAAAATGCAATTTTTTCGTCTATGTTCTAGGTGGGCCTACCCCTCGTACAACAATACCTGTTTCAGTTTGATCAGTTGATGAAGGAGCACTTGCCAAAGCTGGGAGAGCATTTTACCCAACAAATGATCAATCCTAGCATGTACGCAAGTCAGTGGTTTATAACTGTTTTCTCGTATTCTTTCCCATTCCATTTGGCCCTTCGAATATGGGATGTTTTTCTTTACGAGGTCAGTAATTGGTATTGTTTAGAACTCTCTGTGGAAGTCAAAATGCCTGGATTGGAAGCTAACATGTTGGTATATATGCTTGTCAGGGTGTTAAAATTGTTTTTAAGGTTGGTTTGGCCCTTCTAAAATATTGTCTTGATGACTTGGTGAGTTTCTCAAAGATATCAACTTTGTTCCTGATCCGACTAAGTGGTTTATGCTGTGCTTATGGATGTTATATGTTTGTTTATCAGACAAGCTTACCATTTGAGAAACTTATACATGCTCTCCGTAACTTCCCTGAGGATGCAATGGATCCTGACAAGTTATTGCCAATGGCATACTCAATCAAGGTCTCTTGCGCTCTCTTTCTGTCTCTCTCCTGATTGTGTGGCAGTTCATGCATTGCAATATTTGTGTTTTATACTTATCTGTGTTTATGGCTACATAAGAATGTCAATTCCTGCAATATTTGGTGTCCTGTGAATAAAAGATGACTCAAATGGGCTTAGTGCCAAACTAGGTGTCGGTGCTTGAATACTTTTCTGCATTGCATTGTTTATACTTATCTGTGTTTTATGGCTACATAAGAATGTCAATTCCTGCAATATTTGGTGTCCTGTGAATAAAAGATGACTCAAATGAGCTTAGTGCCAAACTACGTGTCAGTGCTTGAATACTTTTCTGCATTGCATTGTTTATACTTATCTGTGTTTTATGGCTACATAAGAATGTCAATTCCTGCAATATTTGGTGTCCTGTGAATAAAAGATGACTCAAACGGGCTTAGTGCCAAACTAGGTGTCAGTGCTTGAATACTTTTCTAGGAAACATCATTCAAGTATCTTACATGCCTTCACTGAAACTTCGCTAATAATTTCATAGAAAAGTGACTTTAAGTTACCATACAACTTTTCATAATAGTTGCTTAGCTAAGCTTCAAGTATCTCTCAAATTGCTTGCCAAATTAATAATTTTGATAAAAATAAGAAAAACTGTGTCAACTCTCATCACTTTCATTTGGAATTCGTGTATTGTCTGAAATCATTGAGATTTTTTTTACTTGTCTTTTAAATTTAAAACTATAGTGTTAAATTGATCTCTGGAGTCAAAATAAAGACTCAAGATGATAAGTTGACTACATGCTTTTTTAATAGACGAGGGATTCAGAATGCTATGGCCTATGAGTGAAAGGTTCAAGTAAATCATTATTGTTTTGACATATTGTTGTTTCTTGATGGTTTTTTACTAATAGAAAATGTGTTAACAGGCGCACCTCCTTGTGTTTCTTTTAGAGGTCTTTCAGGTTTTCTGGGTGGATCCTACCTTCCATTGGGAGTTAATAGTGTGGATGAAATCAAAGATGTTGTTGATTCTTTGAATTTTATGATTCTTTGAATGTTCATCAGCATTTGGATTGCCCACATGGCCTCTTTTCTCCCTGTTTCATGGCCTTTGCCCCTGTTGCCAAGACATACACCGAAACGTATGCTCTTTCCCTCTTGATCTGCTGTGTTGAGCCAAAGCTTACCCAATTTCTTGATAGCAGCCTCCGCACGCCTTGTTACTATTGATCAACCGGCCTTAGAAAGCATCCCCAGTCAGTTTTTTCTCCATTCAGAGCTACTTTTTTCTCTCTCTCTCTGTTCCTGGAAAATTGTGTAATCTTGTCCCCCACAACCACATTGCCCCTTCCCCACTACCCAACAAAGAGAAAGGAAATTAGAGAGAAAGATAGCAAAAAGATTTTCTGTTTTCTTTTTTGTTGTACCTTTGAATAGTCGGTGAGAGTTATGTTATTACCTATTGCAGCTTTGGGTGAATTTTATTACTTGATGGGGGAAAAAGGAGAGACCTTATTCATTGGCTATGTATAGGGAGACCAATTGCATCCTGTGTTATACATATTTTATCTCACATCAATGTGTTTTACAATATTCTAGGTATCCAAACGTTTGGAAGAACTAAGGCAGGAGTATGAGAGGAAGAATGGAGAGGTCGCTCAATCTGCAGATTCTAGTGTGAAACAGAAGCTGCTGCGATGAAGGTTTTTCTCATTTTTTCATTCTTTGATTAAGACTCAGACACTGAATATAGACTTTTATCATTTGACTTGTTGATCATGGATGCTTATTCGAGTCATTGCCTGAAATTGTCTATGGAATCATCTTCTATATGCCAAATATTAAAAAAAAAAACACCTTATGGATTATGGAAAGTACCTTTCTTTCACATTTACATCACCCAAGTTCCTTTTCTCATACATGTTTTTAGGCATATCTTGTCCTCGAATCTTCCATGAGGTTTTTCGTGGTCCGAGTCTTGCTTTAACATATTTTATTGCTAAGATAACGCAGCTTGTGTGGATTACTACCTATTTCTCGTTCAAAGATGAAGTTAAGTGGATGATCAAATTATTTAATTAATCCTTGATTTTTGTCCCCATTCATTTCAGCAGATGGTCGGTCATCCAGAAGATTGTTTATGCTAACCAGCTCATGAAGATTATACATTGATATGGCGATCTTATCTCTCCACGACTTCAAACTGTATAGGAATCTGAAACTTGTATAGCATACTAATTAACCTCTGCCCGAGACAAAGAATACTTGCTTATTGTTGGATGCTATCGTAGAAAACTAAAGGCAAGAAAGATGGCAACTTGTGCTTCATTTTAAAGATTTGGTTGTCTCCTTGTAGAACCCACAGAATCATTTCTGTTCTCTGTCCTTTGGGTTCGTGGGGGGGGGGGGGGGGGGGGGGGTGTTCACTAATTTGGAGTTCTAACCAGAATGAAGATCACATCATTGTAACATAGTCCCATGGTTCTATGTTTCTGTTCTTTTACTTTTAAAGAAAGTGTGGGCGACGGGGATCAGCGTTAGCAGCATTCGTTGTGTGACTGTAACCTGATGTGGAATATTTGGCTTGAGTCATAGCTACTGCGTGTCGAAAGAGCTCATTACCATTTCCCCACCTAAATGCAGGTTAGCAGAGACTTCTTTTTAACAGTATTTGGTTCACAAACTTCAGCCAGGCCAGTGAGTCAGTGACTTGTCTGTGTCATTGTGTTTTTGCCGTCTCTCTAGACTCTACTTGCCTGTTGAACGAAAAGAAGTCGGCAATAGTGGGTTTAAAATGGTCTAATTTTAAGCATCTAAAACTCGTGGGAGAATGGTAGGAGGGTAGAGGTGGTGGTTGAAGAGAAGATCAGTATGGATGCTTGTGGGCCCACAACAATAAAATGCCAGCCCATGCCCATGCCCATGCTGGCTTGTCAAAAAATGGAAGGATGCGAATGTGATAATGACGAGCTTTTCCATTGACGAAAAAGTCACTCTTAACCCTCAAACCCAACTTTATTACCTTCATCAGAGCACTTTTTTGAATTTCGATTGCAACAAGAATATATGCCTTTTCTTTTTCTTGGCTGTAATTGAATCTAGTGGGATTGGAAATTCTGAGCCACACACGTGACGTGGACGATAAAGTGGCCGCAATTTTCTCAATCAAAGAAAACGCATAAACTATGTTTTGCTTTAGCAAAAAGTCACATTCTTTTCTTAACTACAAAGCTTATTCCATGTTCATTTGTCTACTCATCTAGTCATGCACTATTATTTGTAAAATTACAAAATCATTTTTTTTACCATATAAATTTGTTATTTAGACATCCGATATGAACTTTAACTTGTTTACATAAAAAAAAAATTTCACATGAGGACAAGATTAGTTAGACTAAATCTCATCGCGCTGCCACAAAAGTATTATTCTCAATGGGAATTCTTCTCAAAATTTTCCAAATTCATACTCATGCATATGATATTGAATTCTCAATACATCTTGATTAACGAAAAAAAATCCATTTATTATATTAACAATAAGTACCAATCAATTTTACATTGGCAACTATAATTAGGCCTATCCAGGGTCGACTATGATCTTTTTTTTACATAAATTTCATTGACCGATCGATAGTTTATTTCGATTTTTCAACTATTGATCGGTTCTTTAAAGAGATATGTAATTTAAAAAAAAATAACTGACTGATCGGTAATTCTGGACCACCCTAAGTACAAGATACTATATATATATACATAACATAATATTAGTTTCAATTTCAGCCACACATACAAGTAATTCCCAAATATAAACAATTTGTTTTTTTTTCCCATTTATGGATATAATTGCTAATTTGAGGATATGATTTCCTTCTTTTCCTACTTACAAATAGACCGTCCAATTAAGCGTACTTTATTTAGGACCGTCCGATCAAATCACGTGCTAGCTATCCACCAACTCCTTTTCTATCACGACTCCTTACCATATCAAGCGTAATACCAAGAATACCCCTACAATTACGAGGGCCTCGTATAATCTTCCAATCAAACTCGGAATGGGAGGGTAAGACCGTCAATATCTACAAAAGGCGTGGCAATCAATCACTGAACCAAACCCTTCGATTTTCACTATATAAGAACGCCCCCTCCCGAGTTCTCTCAGCAGCCGCGTTAAGGTATCGACCCTCCTCGTTCCCAGCTTATAGAACTCCTTATCAACAAATTTTCCCTTTCGATTACGATTTTTAGGGTTCCCAATTTGGAATCGTATTGCGTTTTATCGTATAAGCTTGCGGTGCTGTTAATTCTTTTGAATCTTGAATCGGTGAGTTTCGTCGCAAGTTTTCGTTGATTTATGATTTCTATTGTCGTTTCTTGTTATGGTTGTATTGTTCATAGCGTGTGCTAAGTTGTTTGGTTTGTTTTGAATTTTAGGGATTTGATTGAAGAAAAAGGAGGGTTAAGGAGCGTACGGTTTCGGCTCAAATTTATATATTATTGGTACTCGCTTCTTGATCTTTATTTGATCTCCTTTTGGATTGATATTTTGTGTTTTAAATTGATGTTTAGATCTGTAATTGTGTGTAGATGACTGCATAGATAATCTGTAAATAGGTATATAAATCTACGCGCAAGCATATGTGTATTTTGTATGTATACGGATCTGTCATTGTATATCATGTGATTTGTTCATCTGTTTCTGATGTTCATAAGTTTTATATATTTCAAAAAATTTATTATGCTGGGATGTTGTCAATCTATTCATCAGTTTTGGATATGAATTTAATTTGCAGAGCACTTTTTTTATTTTATTTCTCCTATATAAGAGGTTGGTCTTTTTGGGTAAACGTTGCTTGTCCCCTAAATTTTATGCAAATCTTTCATGTAGACTGCACTTATGCTGCCTCCCTAAACAATTTGGGTGGATTTGTTTTTCTGTTTTAATTTTCATTCATAAAAACTAATTTTGTAATTTACTGGGTGTATGTCAACCTGCAGTTAATAATGTATATTGATTTTTTGGCTTACAGTGGTGCAATTTATCCTGTATAGTTTTCTTTGAATATGTTGGTGGGTTACATTTTTCTGCAGCCAGCCTTTTTGGTTTTAGTTGGCTTATGTTGATGTTTGTGTTCTTGCAGGCAGACTGAATGATCTAATGGAATCGAAAGGGGGTAAGAAATCTAGTAGTAGTAAATCATTATTCTACGAAGCTCCTCTCGGTTACAGCATTGAAGACGTTCGACCCAACGGTGACATCAAGAAATTCCGATCTGCTGCTTACTCTAACGTGAGTTTTATACCATAAGTTTTTATCTTGCCTAATTGTGTAAAGATGTCTTTGTAATCTAATTTATTTTCTCTCTTTTTTGTGCAGTGCGTGAGGAAGCCGTCCTGAGATTTCTGTGGCTTGACATAACCCCTGCGTTTTACATTTCTGCAATTGTACTGTTGTCCTGTTTTCTTTTCTTCTTTCTCTCCTCTCGTACTCTCTTGCTCTCTTTTTGCACCTTAATAGTTTCTTTACGATAAGATGGCCTTGCCAAGCTCTGCAATTGGATTTGAAGGCTATGAAAAGAGACTTGAAGTTTCTTTTTTTGAGCCTGGCACCTTTGCTGATCCTGGAGGGATGGGCTTCCGTGCTTTGTCCAGGAATCAGCTGGAAGAGATTCTAAACCCTGCTGAATGCACTATCGTTGGCTCTCTGGCGAATGAAGAAGTTGATTCTTATGTACTTTCGGAATCTAGCTTCTTTGTGTACCCTTACAAAATTATCATCAAGACCTGTGGCACTACAAAGTTACTTCTTTCAATACCAGCCATCCTTAAGTTAGCTGACTACCTTTCCCTAAGGGTGAAATCTGTGAGATACACTCGTGGGAGCTTTGTCTTTCCAGGGGCTCAGCCATTTCCACACCGTAGCTTCTCTGAGGAAGTTTCTGTTCTTGATGGTCATTTCGGTGGACTTGGGTTGGATAGCGAGGCTTATGTGATGGGTGGTCCTGATAAATCTCAGAAGTGGCATGTTTATTCTGCTTATGCTGAAGCTGGTCCCGGTTGTGACCAATTTTACACTTTGGAGGTGTGCATGACTGGATTGGACAGAAAGAGTGCATCTGTCTTCTACAAAACAAATGCAAGTTCTGCAGCTTCGATGACTGAAGCTTCTGGGATTAGGAAAATTCTTCCAAAATCCGATATATGTGATTTTGACTTTGAACCCTGTGGTTACTCGATGAACAGCATTGAACAGGAAGCAATATCTACTATCCATGTGACACCTGAAGATGGTTTCAGCTATGCTAGTTTTGAGGCTGTGGGTTATGATTTTGAAGAAGTGGGTTTGACCCAGCTGCTTGAGAGGGTGTTGGCATGCTTCCAACCTACTGAATTCTCTGTGGCACTGCATTCTGCTGTGGTTGGTGAAGATCTTGGAGCCAAGTTCCTTCTGGATTTTAAGGGATACTGCTATGATGAAAGGAGCTGTGAAGTGATTGAGAAGGGTGGGTCTACCATCTACCACACCTTCATGAAGATTGGGGAGCAGTTATCTCCTAGGTCTACTCTGAAAGGAAGCTGGAGCGAGGACGAGGGAAGTTGAAGTGAAGTAGTCTGGATTTGATGTTCGTGTTGTTTTTTAATTTCAGTCGTTTTATATGAATAAATGTTGTGGGGGTTATTATTCTGTTTCAAGTGTGATGGCATGGCATGATTCTGCCATAGGTATTGCTGCTGCAGTAGTGTAGTCTCTTTTGTTAGCAAGACTAAAATTGGTTTATGTTATAACCATTTTATGCTCTGGATGTTTGAATTTCAATGAATTATTTTTATTATTATTATTCTAATGATTATTGTTTATGCCTTTATATGGTATGATTATCATTATGGGTGAACTGATGGAATCGTGGAGTATGAAACAGCATAGAGTTGGACACTCAAAAGCAATTTGAAATAATTGAATAAAACCACCAGAGGAATTTAGGAAAAAAGGTTGGATTGAATGCCTTTCAGGACGAGCTCTGTGTTTCCCTTCTTGGACTTCTTCTTCTCCTTCCTTTTCTCTTTGGTTTCGTTTTCGCTCCCCATCTCTACGTGATTGCAGCTCCCTGAACGAAGAAGGAACCTGCGAAGTCTTGACAATGTAGTGGGCCTTTTTGTTGGCCCGTCTTGTAACCCTAACAACCTAATCCAGTCTCATTCCTTTCTTTTAGCAGCCCACGGTATTCGCCGCCCAATACATAGTTTGGTCCCAGTTTCCTAAACAGCTAAACTAACTGGCCGTACTTTTTGGTCCTCCTTCTGAGTTCTTACTTCTTACTTATCCCTTTATTTTCCGGCCCAATAATAGTTAGGCCCACTTTTTGAAACGGGCCGACGACCTGATCTGCAGCACCGGCGAACCCGCTCATAGCTTTAACTTGATGGCTCCTGGTCACAAGGCAGAGAACACTCCTAATCCAACGCTTGATTGACACTTGGCTGTCAAAGGCAATTGGGGAAGACCACGTGTTAAGCTGCATTACACGTAGCCCCACACGTGGCAATGAATGAATTGTTGTCAAAGTAGTATAAATTGTGACAAAAATGGGTGTTGAAGCAATCAGGTCATCAGTAAGGTGAACAATTAGAGGTTGAGAGGCAAACAATTTCAGTGTTGTTTTCAATTTTCAATATAACCAAAAAGCAATGGCTGACAACTCCCAGAAGATGAGCTACCATGCTGGTGAGGCCAAAGGCAAAACAGAGGTCAGCTTAATAATTGCTCTTTAATTCTGGTTTTTGTTACATACATACATGTGTGTGTGTAATGTGAATAGAAATAAATAATGTTGATGTGTGTTGAAGATGGGTATTGTGTGTTTGGTTTCAGGAGAAGACAAGCAATTTGATGGACAGAGCTGGCAATGCTGCTCAATCTGCAAAGGAATCAATAACAGAGGTTCTAATTACACAAAAACTACTTGTTTCCACTATTTATTTTTACACACCAAAATTAGTGTCACAAGTCACAAACAAATTGTTGTTGACTTTTGTGTGTAGGCTGGTCAGCAGGTGAGGGCCAAGGCAGCAGGAGCAGCTGATGCAGTGAAGGATGCAACTGGCATGAACAAATAAAATGATCATAAATGGATTTCTCTGCTTTGCTTTAATTTCCAGTTTCAGAACTTAATTGGATCATATTGTGTCCAAATTTGTTTATGTTTAGGCAGTTGTTTGTTTTTGTTCTTCTGCTGGTTTCTTTGTCTTGTCTTTTGTTTTGAACGAGGAAAGCACTAGTTGTGATTTCATGCAGAGAGTCTGTCAGTACTAATTTTACTACTTGTTTAATGCAATTCCAATTTGGATTCAAATCCTTTTGTTTTTCCCTTTCATAATTTGATTGCTGGTATTTTTCTAGGAAGCCGCACAGGAAACGTAAAAACCTGGACACGTTTGATATTTCTAGTTTTCTCAGAAACCAATTCATTTCAGGCAAACCATTCACTAAAACATCCCCATTTTATTCCAATATTAATTTGTTCCCAAGCTTACAATTTTGTACATTGTTTCCTGAACAGAATCCCCCCAAAACCCTAACAATCTACACAGCTTCACTCGCCTTTCTTCCTCACGCTCAGAATCCCAAACCGTAGATCGGGTTAAAGATGAGATATTTATGGCTTCTGATGCTCTTACGAAACTAGTCTGGCTCTACTCTCTGAAACCCAACTCATTTTTCTTGTTTCCTGGTACACTCTTCTTCTCTTCGCTCTTTGTCTTCACTTGTACGCACACATTCTCACTCTCAGTTCGATAACCCGGATACACAGCTGAGATCCAAAAACTTGTGTAGCTCGTAATTTTGTCATCTGGGGCTGAAAGAGGACATTGATCATATAGTTATAGCTGAGGCTTTTAGCAAGATAAGTGATTCTGATGATATGGTGTTATGATCACCCATGATATGCTATTGAGAGTGTTGAGTCTTTTATCGAGCCCGGATGTGGTAAGAAGGTTTTTTTTTTATTGAATTGTCGAGAGGGATGGTGAGAGATTGAGCTCGAAATCATATAATTTGATGGTGGGCATTTCGAAGGCTATATCGATGCTTCTTTATTATTCATATGATCATATGATAGTTAAGCTGCAATTGCATTGGCAGTTAAGCTATAGAATCAAATTCTCCAGGAGCTTTCTTGAGGAAAGTTAAAAAGAGCAAAAATGCGTGCATACACAAACCCCACATTGACTATGCCCGGAGGGGATAACATGAATTGTCACTTATTAATTATGTGTCGCTGAGTTCTTCTTGAATTGGTTTCTTTGATCTCCCTTAGTATATGAACATCATTGGTGATGCAATATTGTAATGTGGAAGAAGGAATGAATTTGTTATTATATTAACCATCTTTTCTTTGTTCTATGGTCAGCTGTTACCCGAGTATATTCAGATTTTAGAGTTCACCTTCCCTGTTAAAAATATGCTTGCTTTTGTTGCAACTTACAGATTGCATTGTGGAGATTTAGGCTGTTGATATAGTAAATTGTTTTCGATGGTTCATCACTTTCAGTGAAAGGATTTATGGTGTACTAACCTTCAACAGTGCACGGATTTGTAATGCATTGGTTGGGGCGTAGATTCCTTGCTAGTGCTATTGTATGGCAGAATAAACTGCAGGCTTTTAGAGTCAGATGCTATGGCATACCTAGTCACAGTTTTGTCTCTGGGTTAAGTGGTTCTCTTGTTTTCATTTGTAATATATTCAGCCGTGGGCTTTCTTCGATACATATAGAGGTGCAGTTTCCCTTCCTATCACATCTATGTTGTACATACAAAGGGATGGCTGTGGAAATACAATATTATGAACCGTGAACATCCAAATTAAGTTTGTCATGCATTGACAGCCCGCATCTACGCTGTTCACTGGTGTGTCATGTGGACGTTTTCATTGCTTCCAAAACCAAGTTAAGAATATTACTTTCACCTTGATTTTCAATTTTGTGTTGATCTTTCCATTTTGTTTGGTAGTTATCAAAGAATGATTTGTCCTTTCCATCAGTTGAAGAGAATATCACCCATTTTTCTCAGTTTCATTGGATTAGTGCACTCAAAGCAAGAATGCTTCACACTTTGATTAGGTGATCAACAGTGGAGAAATTGTGGTTGAATGTTTGGTGTTTCAGATTGTCGTGGAAAAATGGAAGACCACTTGTCTGGATAAAACTGGTTGGATTTTACAGCACAGATTAGTGGTTAAAATGGTTTAGGCTTTTACATAGAATGTGTTTGAAAAAGAGGTAGATAAACTCAGATTTGGGTTCTGTTTTGGTAGATCCTGGAGTCCATGTTTGGAGATTGAATATGACAGATCAGTATTCTTCACTTAGTTGAATTGTACTATACAATGGTCATTCTTATCAGTAATGCCTGAGCATCTATATGTAAAACCAGATTCAGCAGAGCACCTTTTCCATAGCTGCAAATTGGTCGAATAAGACCAATCGACGAGCGGCAAAACGCGGTGAGTGTGACTGAACAAGCCATATATTTCAATATTTGCTGTGACTGAACAATCCATATATGTAAATATGTGCTGTGACTCCCTTGCAGGTTGTGAAGAAATGACCTTAAAATCTGGAATGCAGACAAGAGATAGGACAAAGTGATGTCTAGCAGGCAAGACAAAATGGCATCATTTTGTGATGATTAGTAGCTGTTATACTTCAACACTCACTACACAGGACCACACAGAGAGATCAGATCAGTAGAGTCTGAGTTAAGAACAACTGGAAGGGGGACCAAAATGTTGAGGCATGGTACTTGGGACATCAACCTAAATCATCTTTGTAAGCATGTCTCCTTCCTTATTTTCTTGGTGGTTGCAATTGCAGGTTCAGATGATGAATATTGGGTTATTTTTGGGGCAACTGTGTCAATAGTGACAGCCTGCTAGGACAGTGTCCAATGGTAAAGAAAAATTTCCTATTATTGTACCAAATGGAAATGGAACATGTTGTAAGAAGGGGACAGATGGGATATGAACCAAAATAATTACATGGAGAAATAAAAGTAGGTATCTGGTGTCATTTCAATGCGTTAAAGATTAAAGAAATCATGCATGCATAGCAAAGTAAAGTTAGCTAGAGAGAGATTGGACCATATATGTCTCCCTCTCCCCCTCCCCTTCCCTTTCAAATCAATTGTTTGCTGCATCATTGCCTCTCTCACCTTGTGTCTTGTTAACACAATTATCACTTAATTTTACTTTCATGTCAATGACCTCTCCTTTTCACAATTATTTCCTCTTATTATGTTCTATTTTGTTTTTTTATGGTCAAATAGCATAAACAGTGGGCAGACTTAACAGAGATGCTCACTAGTACTATTTGATTATGAAATGGTACTTGGAACTTAAAAAGTTAGAAACATTCCATGAGAAGTGAAGCAAATCTACTATTGCATTTTAGATGTTTAATTAAGTATCTACTGTCTTTGATGCTTAATTATATAGCATACACACACATATACATACATATACAATATAGCATACATATACATATATACATCTCTCTCTCTCTCTCCACTCACAAAAAGAGATGGTCATGAATGCTGTCCCTTTGAAGAGCATTTCTTAAAAGCATCAAACATCATGTCTGCTACTGTTGAGATGTTTCTATCACCAATTCCACAAATCAATTACTCTCAAAAAGAACACAGAGTTCTTCTGATCTGATCATCACCCATTACCCCCCCAACCATGATGAACTTGTTTAGTGCTAGTAAATCAAAATACACTAAACAGGTAGATATCATATGATAGAATGAACAAAACAATTAATTGCAAGAGATGCTGATTTGGAATGGACAATGATATAGATATCAAATGTCCCTAAGAATGTTCATATACATGTTGTGGAAGAAAGAGTATCAGAAGATCAATTGGAAGATAAGGGACAAGATGGGTCCCAAGGAAGCTAGAAGTTTTGTTTGGATGCAATGTTATGCCTTATTTTTTTGGGTACAAAGATAATTGGGTCATGTGAAGGAGTACACTTAATGGCTTCAAGAGTGGAAGTTTGTGGGGGCTATGTCCTTGTATTGAAGGCCCCCCCCCCCCAACCAAGTGCTTCTAACAATAATTATTTCCTACTCATTTGGTATAATAATGGTCCATCCATGTCTATTGTTTTGACTCTTGTTTAGATTCTAAATTCCCAATTAATCTCACATGAAGACATATTTGCATTAATTGATGCTTTCTCCCCCCCACACCCGCCGTAGCATTAGTCTTTGCAAGAAGAGTCATTCACCTAATCTAGTCAATTGATACACTTTTACTGATTTGACCAAAACAAGATACCTTGTACTCCAGAGACTGTTTTCTTAATCTGAATCTATAATGCTCATCTTGAAACACTTTTTCTCTTTGTTTTACTACTATATATATATATATATTTTAATTGAGAACGAAACTATACAAACTTGTATTTGGACATCTGATATAAGTTTAAACTGTGCGTACAAAAGTTTTTCACCTGACTACATGATAAATTGGATTAAAACCCAGCGTGCGACTGCAATAATATTGCTCTTAGTGAAAATCGAACTCATGATTTTCTGAGTACATAAGATTTGACCTCACAAAAACTTAAAATACTAAACCCTAAACTCTAATACGTACCCATCACTAAATTAATGGCTAAGGGTATTTTCTAAAGTTAAAAGACTAGTGCTTGTCAATTATGATAATGTGAGTGCGAACATGCAATTAGGCTTGTTAGAAGATAATGTTTTAGAGTGGAAACGCACTAGTGTTCATGAAACCTCACTGTAATCCAATGGTTACACGCCACGTTTCAAGTACTAATCTAGAAGGATATGTCTAAACGCAGATTTCATGCATTTATTGGATTGTTATATACTAATCTGATGTAACATGTCAGGTTATTGCTATATATATATATATATATATATAAAATAAGTTGTCAAATTAAGACAAAAGTAGGAAGGGACACAAAATGGAGACAAAACAAGGGCTTCAAAAATCACAATCAAAATCTAAGTTAAAGATATCTATGAGGAATTGAGCATTTAGCGTGTGTGTATATATATTATTGGGAATACTCTTATATTTTAGATGAGGTGATGTGAAGAAAGGAACAATAATGCCTAGCTGTTCCCCTTATTTATGGTCCTTAATCTATGGACATTTTTGTCATTTTCCCCCAAATGAAGGTCACCCCCCTATTCTCTTCTTATGTTTAGTCAATTTTCTTTAAATGTGTTGGGGTAGTATATGGGCACCATTTGAGCTCTTCTTGCTCTAAATTCATGTTGGACTTGCATCAATATTCACTGGAAAAAAATATAAATTATATGTAGATTTTGAGACTATGATCTGTCTGTGGATCGAGGGTGAATCTGTGGTAATATCATCCACATGTTAATTAAATCTGAATTTTTTTGGCAATCGATCGATAATGACACTATATAAGTTTGTCATTTGCACATCCAATATGAGCCCAAATTTGGGCTTGACAGGGTAAATTAGGCAAAAACAACTTAGTGCGACACCTTATAAATTTGTTCTTTAGACATATGATATACACTTAAACTCGAGTTTGATAGGATAAAGATTCACTACTATGATATTGCTCATGGTGAGAATTGAACTGAGAACCTTCCGAGTCTATACGATGTTCCCAAAGAGATTCATCACTAAACTATCACCCAAATGATTGATTAAACCTGAATTTACAATGCAACTATACACCGGTTAGTGCATAGGAGTAGTATAGGACATTAAAGCACCCACCAGACACATCATCTTTCCCGTGTCTATTTTGGCATCTAGCTTTCCCCTTTCCTCATTTACCGTTACAATTTTGGACATGAACATGATTCCCTCTCATAATTTGATTTCTGCAAAGAGAGTTGGGTGGGCAGCTTTTGCTTTTAAAAGTTGCACACTTTTTTGAATAAATGTTGAAGGAATGAACCTCTCTACTCTTGCAGAAGATGAGCCATTCATCCTTAGCTTCTTGTGGGGAATCTATAAAAGCAGCAGAAACCCCAACATTTTACAGCACAAAAGTGACTGCATAGTACATAAACTATTGCATTCAAAAAAAAAAAAAAAAACCTCTAAAGTGCCAACAAAGATGCTGATTTTTCTTTGGTCATGGTCTTCTTCATCAATGGTGGGTGACCAAATCCACTATTTATCATCAATCTCGAGCCCCTTTTTGGTGTCTCTAGATTCTCACATTCTCATAAAATTAGTGTGAATATGACAAACAAAAGATCAAAATTGGGGGATTTAAAAAATATGGGTTTTGGGACTCTTATTGGATGTCCAAACTCAGAGAATGTTGGATTCTCTTTTGGCATAAGCAAAGCATTTTTTTTTTTTGCACCATAAGCTTCTTTTCTTGTGTTGGATTACATAATTCGATAAAAGTACACACACATGGTAACAAAATATTCCTCATTTTATTATGCAAGCATATTAGCAATGCCCATCTCTAGGCAGCAAGATGCCTCGTGACTCACTGACCCAGAAAATTATTTTGTTTGCATTATGTGGATTTAAGATCTTAACGTTGATTTCAACAGTAATTATTTAATTTATCGTTCAAAGATATATGTATGTATGTATTTTATTCAAAAAATTAGATAACTTGGGGTTAAATTGGTATGGATATAGAAATACTTTCAAATGTATATGCATGATTAATCTAACAAATGAATTTCCTATTTTCTCCTGGTGTTCTGATTATATCGTCTAGATTTGTTCTTTCAAGATTAAGGCTATTAATATAATTTTATGCACGCCCGCTGCTTTACAGCCTCCTGACTTGCCAGACAGGCATGCCACTTCACTTTATGCTACAATCCGAAAGATGGTCCTTTCTTGGGTTCTGACGCAAAGATTTTAGCTATAATGGATTTCTGGCATGGAAAGGGAGTGAGTGTTGGGGTTCTGATCTAAGGATTGCTTTTGAACAAAAAGATACCCACTTCAAAATTTCTCTCATTGGGGACAAACAGTCTCCATAGAAGGTTTTGGTAACTGGGTTTCTATTGTTCTTGTCAATTTCAATTCATCGGGGATGATAAGAAGAGAAATAGTGTTCTGTTTTCTGACCCTCTTGTGGTTTTGGGATTCTGCAAATGGGTTATTATCTCCCAAAGGAGTTAACTTTGAAGGTAAGCGTTTATGAAATCTGCAACAATGGTGTGTGTGCTTTTCTTCACTCTTTAGCTTCAAAAGGGGGAGAAAATGGTGGTATCTTTATCTGGGTGTTTTTGTTTCAGTTCAAGCTTTAATGGGTATAAAAGCATCTCTGCATGATCCTCATGGTGTTCTTGACAATTGGGATGGGGATGCTGTTGATCCATGTAGTTGGACTATGGTCACTTGTTCTCCTGAGAGCCTGGTCATTGGCTTGTAAGTCTAATTAATAATTTTCATTAAAGAAACTTGAAGATCTTCTGTGGACCGCATTCATAGGTCATTAATGGAGATTTGCTTCAAATTGCTGAAATTAATGTGTTGTTCTGCAGGGGAACTCCTAGTCAGAGCTTATCAGGTACTCTCTCTCCAAGCATAGGAAACTTGACAAATCTTCAAATTGTGTGAGTACCCACCAAACATTTGGGAGTTTTGAAGTTCAACAATGGCGATTAATTAATATGGTCTAACATGTATATACTATTTTACAGGCTCTTACAGAACAACAACATTACTGGACCAATTCCATCAGAGCTCGGAAAGCTTTTGAAACTTCGGACACTGGATCTTTCTAGTAACTTCTTCACTGGAGAAGTTCCTTCCTCTCTAGGCCTCCTGAGAAACCTCCAGTACATGTAAGCATAGAATTAGCAAATCATTACAAGAAACTGAATGGAACATATTTTGGTTCTGTATTTGACATGAATTTTCTGAACTACTTGTGTAGGAGGCTTAACAATAATAGTCTATCAGGAACTTTTCCGATGTCGTTAGCCAACATGACTCAACTTGCCTTTCTGTAAGTAAATTGATTCCTCAAAGCTGTCCTCACTTGATGATTTCTTATGGTTCTTGTTGTGGAAGAAGGCTTTATCCTTGTCTTGATCTTTGATATTGCAGTGACTTGTCCTTCAATAACCTAAGTGGCCATGTACCCCGATTTTCTGCTAAAACATTCAAGTAACTTCCCCTCTCCCTTCTCTTGTCCATTTCTTTTGAATACATACAAAAGCATACAAACACAAGACATGAGAAAGTAATTTTGTTCTGGTTTTGAATTTCCTTGCCTAATTGCTTTGTTTATGGCGTGCAGCATTGTTGGAAACCCTCAAATTTGTCCAACTGGGTCTGAACCAGAATGCTTTGGAACATCACTGATGCCCATGTCAATGAACCTGAATGGCTCTCAAAGTATGTAAAGTAGAATTTTCAACTCATTTTATCCAAACACGCTATAATTGTCCATAATTTGATTTCAATGTATTTGTTTACGCTTGTTTCGTACCTGATTTGAATTCCTTCGCTCCTTAAGATAATCCAATATCTGGAAGACCTAAGAGTCACAAGATGGCCATTGCATTTGGCTTGAGCATGGGATGTGTCTCTTTGATCATCCTTGTGTTTGGCCTATTTCTGTGGTGGAGGCAAAGGCACAATCAACAGACATTCTTTGATGTTAAGGGTCAGTAGCTTTTCCTTTACTTCATGTAGAATGGCTTAAGTAATTCCTCCAACTGATTCCATGTCCCTTCAAATCGTCAGACCGGCATCATGAGGAAGTCTCTCTTGGAAACTTGAGGAGGTTCCAGTTTAGAGAACTTCAGATTGCGACGAACAACTTCAGCAGTAAGAACATTTTAGGGAAAGGTGGGTTTGGACATGTTTACAAAGGAATACTCCAAGATGGGACTCCAGTAGCTGTCAAAAGGCTTAAAGACGGGAATGCTATTGGAGGGGAGATTCAATTCCAAACTGAGGTTGAGATGATTAGCTTAGCCGTGCATCGAAACTTACTTAGATTATATGGGTTTTGCATCAGTCCAACAGAAAGGCTTCTGGTTTATCCATTTATGTCCAACGGCAGTGTTGCTTCTCGTCTGAAAGGTAAAACAACTCAAAACGTTAAAAAAAATCACTAATACCAATTCTGTGTAGTCACTCTACTTGTTTCAATTAACGTTGACAGGGAAGCCAGTCTTGGATTGGGGCACGCGAAAGAGAATCGCCTTAGGAGCTGGAAGGGGGCTCTTATACCTCCATGAGCAATGCGATCCGAAGATAATTCATAGGGATGTTAAGGCTGCAAATATATTGCTTGATGATTATTGTGAAGGCGTGGTAGGAGATTTTGGGTTGGCAAAACTCTTGGATCATGAAGATTCTCATGTAACAACAGCTGTGAGAGGCACTGTGGGCCATATAGCTCCTGAATATCTTTCCACAGGCCAGTCGTCCGAGAAAACAGATGTCTTTGGGTTCGGGATCCTTCTACTAGAACTAATCACAGGCCTAAGAGCACTTGAATTCGGAAAGGCAGCAAACCAGAAAGGTGCAATGCTTGATTGGGTGAGTGTATGTTTCATGCTTAAGAAATGCACATTCTTTTTTCTTCTCCAAAGCTTTTGAGTGACATTTGAGTTTGTAATTAATTAAAGGTGAAGAAGATTCATCTGGAGAAGAAGCTTGAGATTCTTGTAGACAAGGATCTTGAAAACAATTATGATTCAGTTGAGCTAGAGGAGATCGTTCGAGTGGCTCTCTTATGCACTCAATACCTTCCAGCTCACAGACCGAAAATGTCCGAAGTAGTCCGAATGCTTGAAGGTGATGGACTTGCTGAAAGATGGGAAGCCTCACAAAAAGTTGAAACAACAAAATGCAAACCCCATGAGTTCACCTCATCGGATCGATACTCTGATCTCACTGATGACTCTTCATTACTTGTTCAGGCAATGGAGCTGTCAGGGCCAAGGTGAAGTTCCTTCTTTGTTTTGATTTACTTTCTTCTACTCTTCATAGATAGTGAGAATGTTAAAACAAGAAGAAAAAATATATATAGATGAAGTTTATTTTAAGTTCAGTAGTCCTATGTTGATTTTGGCACATTTTTTTGTTGTACTATAGTAGCATATCAGAGCTTTGGCTGAAAAGGGCTTTGCTGGTTGTATCCAACTGTACAGATTTTGCTTGAGAAACTGAGTTTTCTGAACCAAAATTCATGCATCTTGTATTATTATAGAGTGAAAAAAAAAAAGGGCAAGCATTGTTCTTGATTTAGTGTTCATGTTGAACTCTAATTTGATATATCAAACTTACGCATACAAATGCATTGCTCATTTGCTCTAGTATATTCTTTAAAGGCATATGTTGAAACTTAAAAACCAGAATGGCTTGATGATCAGTTAATGATCCAATAACAAGCAATATCTACACTCGAGCCACTAGTTGGAGTGGTGAGAATGGTGTGTATTACCTTGATGAATAGGTGGGTTTGAATCTCCCCTCCCTCCCTCCCCCGTTTCAATAAAAAAAAAAAAAAAGAAGCAATGTATGTCCAATAACATTAAGATCAAAAGTGACCTGTATATGGGCCTGAATGACAATATGGGATGTCTCACTGAAACTGTCAAGGCCCTCTGATGCAGCCCATAACCCACTTCCTCATAGTGAAGGCCAGATAGCCCATGAAGCAAGCCAACATAAACAAAAGCATTCAACCAGCATGAGCCACAAGCAGACCAAATGCATCAAAACGATGCTGCTAACAATAAAGTTGTTAACAAAACCCACTCCCCCGGCTCTAATGTGAAGAACATTACATTGAAAAGCTAGTCACCATTAATAATTGTTCTTCATTCAATCCCTCATCAAGAATGTTTCACCTCATATATGTTAACTGAACAAGCATAAAAATCCCAAGAATGAACAAGTCTTATAATTGTAATTCTTGTTGCTTAGGGCAGGGGATTGGCTCCTCCAAAGGTTTTTTTTTTTTTTTTTTTTAAAACGGAAGAGGGGATTAGAATCCTCCTCTGGTTATTGATCTAGGTTAGACCCGACTCGATCAAAATTGAGAGATGTAGAACCCGTACTAGATTAATACAATTCTTAGACATTTCAAATAAGTCATTCAAAGTTCAAACATAATTATATTTTAGTTAATGAATGTTTGAAATTGTTGTTCTCACAGTTTTTTTTTAAAATGCAGTCAATATGTTGATGTGTCATATAAAGTCAATGCAATTATATTTTCAGTGATTTTATCATTTAAAAAGATGATATTATAGATAAGGTAGAAGTAGTAGTATGAGCAGCTGCCATATTCAAGTGAGCAAACTAGTGGTGGAGCTGCATTCCAAATTCTAATATGGTCCACTGTTGGAAATTTCCAATTTTGTTGTCTCACTCAATCTAATTCCTATGTTTTGGGAATTATTAATTATTTTTTAATTCCACGTCAGCACTTCTTCTAGGACAACTATGACCAAGTAATACTAACTATTCAAAACTCTGTAATTACACCTCTACAAAAATCTTGTGGTGGGAGGAGGTTCGTTTGGTGGGGCCAGTATTGCTGCTATGGGACCCATAGCTAATATAACTTTTCGGTCTCCATTAACCGACCGCCAAGTGTCACCCCCAGATTCTCTCCCCACTATCCCCACTTGGGTGCTCGCTATATGCTCGACGAAATGCCCAAACCCTCAATTCAACTTCAACTTCAACTTCAACTTCTAGTTTTTTACAGAGATGATGAAGGAAGAAAGCGGGACTTTCGATGGCGTTTCTTGCACCAACTGCTCTGCGTATTGTCAAGCTGATGGAGCCTACTTGTGCTCAGTCTGTGACTCCCGAATTCACGCCGCCAATCGGGTGGCTTCCTGCCACGAACGGTTGTTGGTGTGCGAGGCATGTGAGCGAGCACCAGCTGCGTTTATATGCAAAGCGGACGCCGCCTTGCTCTGCACCTCCTGCGACGCGGATATCCACTCCGCTAACCCCCTTGCGCGCCGCCACCACCGTGTCCCAATCTCTGACGCCCTCTACGCTCCACCGGGTAAGGTTGAGCCAGAATTTGTGAGTCAGGAGGCAGAGGAGGAGGCAGCTTCGTGGTTACTGGGGAACCCAATGAAGACTATCACCAACACCATCGCCGCCGCCACCAACAACAACAATCAGAATAATAACATTAATAATGGGGTTCTGTTCAATAGTGGAGAGGGCGAGGAGTATTTAGACTTCTTTGAGTACAATTCAATTGGTGATGCCCAGTTCAGTGAGCAATACAATCAAGATCAGGACAAGCAGCAGAGGAGTTACAGTTGTGTTCCACAGAAGAGTAGTTATGGAGGTGACAGTGTTGTGCCTATTCAGTGTGGAGAAACCAAGGATGGTCTGCAACAACAGCAATTGAATTTTGAGCTTGGTTTGGGATATGAGCCTTCAAAGGTCTACAGCTTCAGTGGTTCAATTACTCCAAGTGTAAGACTTTCTCTTAAACTAATTTACCTTTTTCTTTAGCCCAACTACCTGTTTGTGACCCCTGGGCGTTTTAAACCCAAGCTTAACTGTAACAACCCGCACCACAACGACAAACATTTTAGACCGGGGTCGAAACTCGTGCGAATAAGTGGACGGAAGCCCTAGAAGTGGGCTACAAGACCCACAAATATCTCAACTAGTTTTGAACAAGCACCTTTAATCCTCATCCTTTAACAGCATGATATAAGATATCTGCACTTTATTAGTTAACTTTTCAACTTCAAAAGTTGGTATATAATGGAACAAAAGTTTAAGAACTTTTATTCCATCTATTTCTTCCTGTCAATCCAAGTCGATCACTTTGTGCAAAGGGTTTAGGATCATAAAGTTTTGCAATTATTGATTGATTCAATGGATATTATTCTTTTTTTGTTAAAATTGACAGTGATTTGTCTTCTGTGTTATGTGATCAGGTTCCAATTTCATCCTTGGACGTTGGAGTGGTACCGGAATCAACGATCAGCGACAACTCCCTTTCACATTCAAGGCCTCCAAAAGGAACCATTGATCTTTTCTCTGCACCTCCAGTTCAGATGCCCCAACAACTTAGTCCCATGGACAGAGAGGCCAGGGTGTTAAGGTACAGAGAGAAGAAGAAGACGCGCAAGTTCGAGAAAACAATCCGATACGCCTCAAGAAAGGCGTATGCAGAAACAAGAGCAAGAATAAAAGGCCGGTTCACGAAGAGAACAGATGTAGAGATTGAAGTAGACCAGATGTTCTCCACAACTTTGATGACTGGATCTGGATATGGCATTGTCCCTTCATTCTGAATTTAGGTGACGGCAGAAAATAAATAACAGTACTTCATCATGTGGGTGTCATCTAAAATATAAATCAATTATTGGTGATTGTATTCTTACTGCTACTGCAATGTGTTGAATATGTATATATACATATGCATTTCCTTGAATTTCCCAGGTTTTGATGTTCAAATACTTGTGTCAAGTAAAGCAAATACCTGTTGTAGTTTTGGAAGATTGATTTTAGCCTTTGACTGGCAACTTTAGTACCATTCAAGGTAAAAGACTTTAAGTAAAGCAGAGTCTGCTATGAATCAAGCACAACACATACCCTGACATGTTGTGGGGAGGTTCAAGGAAACCCCACAAACCCTCACCAAAAACCCATTTGGGAAGTATAGAAGTCTTTGTAAAACTCATCAAACTCCCATCTCCAAGTCTTTCTGACAAATAAGGTTTCTAAACTCAAAACACCTCACCTTGCTAACTCTTCTCAACCCTTGTCTCCATAACACCCCTGAGCCCTCCTCCCAATCAGATAAGAGAAATGCCTTTTAGGCCTTTCTCTCCTTCTATCTTGAGTACCAAATATCCCTGCACACAATGGATCTTTAGAAGAATAACAACAAAGGAGGAAAAAAAAAGAAGAAGAAAAGAAGAATAGTTGCAAAGTAAAGCCTAAATACAAATGTACCTACACATTTTTTGAAAAAAGAATAAGAATCATAAGAGAAAACAAAAAGTGAAAGAAAAATTCATGATACTACACATGATCATGATGAGATGTTATTGAAGGGAAAATCCTCTGAAAGTGCAATAGGTGTGTTGATGTGGTCGAGTCAAGTTTGGATATCCTCAACGAATTCATTCTCTAGCCAACTCCACCACCTTTCATTCTCATTCTCTTTATGAAGAAATTTTGAATCTTAACTCATACAAAAAGTTGAAGATGGGGCCCACATTGATGCTTGAAAGGCCCAGGAACAAAGAGTAGTGGAAGTTTGGTCGGACTTTCTTATCAAATGGACTCTCGAACACCCGCTTCCACTTTGGGCTTTCAATCTTAAAATGGGTTTGGATTGACAATCTGATTTTCTGATTATTATTGTAATTTAGATATAGCCCAATACCAAATTTTGCACTAGGCGGCGCTCCCACTTGTGTTATTTAGGGCAAACATGAACGTTTCTAGCTACTCCTTAGTAGCGGGTTATTGAAGTTGGTGGTGCTTCTGTCAACAATATGGACATGGACATGGACAAGAACTTTACAAAATATAAAGCTTAATGACACTGATATCATGTATACCCATCAATTAACATGAATTAATTAATATAAGCTTATGTATAATTATGGGGTTTGCATGCTTTATTATCAAACTTTCTTGCTTAGTTATTTCCATGAATTGTTTGTGACAATCAACAGTATCAAGATTCAATAAGATATGTAACCAACGTCTGGTTTCTGTCTACAAGAACGATGATATCTTGATTTCTACACAAAAATGGGTAGTGATAGATAAGATTTATAGCACCACTAGTCTGCTGTAAGTAGGTAGGTAGCTAACTTGATATATAATTGGCTTGATGAAGTTAATTAGGTAAGTGTGTGTGTATGTGTCTTTCTTCTCTTCATACCAACAGAATATGAGTACAAAACTTTTTTACCAAAATTATTAACCCTAGTTTAGTACATTCCATGGTTTCAAGGGAATTGCTCCATAAACATAAAGTCACCAAGAGAATATGGTGAGTACATAAAGTTATTGTTTCTATGATTTGAACCTGTAACGACCTGGATGGATCGATATATGTCCAATTTGATTCCGAACGGGTGCATATTGAAGGATGATTCATTCTCAAATTGAGATGAAAATGTCACTCAATTAGGTTATGGGGTTTCAATAATTATCAATATTGGGACAGGAGAGATGCACATGCATGTTCAAGGAATATAGTTTGACAAAACTTAATTAATTAACAAATTCTTAATCTTCCTCATCTTGATTTGGGATCTGACTGTAATGATAAAATTCAATTAAATAGTTCCTTAAAGTATATATACTATGTATGGCAGCATGACATGTGAATGAGTCAACAATACATCTATATAGAAACTGGGTACGGGATATATATAGAAACTGGGTAGACCTGTAAAAGGGTAATTTGGTTTTTCCCTAAGTGAGAATCCAAAGAAATTTCTTAAACAATGAAAATGCACAAAGTATCAATACAACACAACTGCACAAGCAAGAATCAATCTTTCTACAACAAAAACCCTAAACCAGAAGGGTCATTTCGGTCATTCCAACAAAAAAAACCACATTATTTTTTTTTTTCAGAAAACTGGTGCTATAAATACTCGCTGATCACATAGCTTACAACCCTATTGTCTTGCAAAGAAAAAAAAGAAAGAAAATGAGGCCTGAGAACAACACAAGCAGTGGCAGTGGCTGCACAAGATTGCAATGCTGGGGTTCTCCTATGGCTTTTATTTTTGTTGGTCTGGCTTTCATTTTGGGACTAACAGCTACAGCTGTGGCAATTCTGGTCTGCTCGAATCGGAATTCGCAGAGGCTGAGCCAAGGAAGAGTAGCTGCAGAGGCTGTGGAGCCTCATGACCCTAAAATTGTAGTAATCATGGCTGGTGACCAAAACCCTACATATCTTGCTGAACCAGTCGTCTTGCACATCCCACATCGAAAGATGACAAACTGAGACTATCTACTTTTGATTCTTCTATATCTTTATTAACTTGTTTCTTTTTTCTTGTAGTTCTTCTTTTGGGTGGTTTTATTTTAGCTGGTTTTTTTTTTTTTTAAATTGATAGATTTTCTTTTACAAGTCCTTCCTTCATAAACTCGGGCCGCCAGATTTTCCAACCATACAGTTTGTCTCTAGAAAAATTTGTCACTAGGCTATCACAATGGTTAATATTTAATAGAGCAACGATAATTTTGAATTAATTGGGTGAATGGAAATAGACCTAAAAGGTATATATAATAAGCTAAATCACCTTTCTTGGTCTTCGATTATATATCCATTTGGTGACTTAGATCAACCATTATAGTTCCTTCTAGTCCAACTACGTTTGACAAAATGTACAGAATAATAAATAAATAATTGTATTTTTAAATTTGGAATTTGTCGTATGTGCACTTTAGTTCTGTTGCTAGTGGAAGACTCGGAAATTAATTACCAAACCCAAACTGGATTGCCATGACATATGTATATGTATATGTATATGTATCCTTTTGTTTTAGTGGGAGACATGAGAAACCACGTGTAAACTCTGTTGTCTACTCTATTCATTTGGAGCCACGTCGTGGTCTTATATAGATGGTAACTTCACCAAATAAATCATATGTACTCGGAAAATAATTATCACATATCTTTGTAGTGAGGCGCTGGATTTTGACCCAATTTACTTTATCAATCATGTGAGAGATTTATGTATGTGCGAGATTGATGGTCTGAGTTTAGATACAAATCAAATATCCAAAAAAAAAGTTATTTGCTGTTGTTCTCGATGATAACAAAATTTTTTATATACTATAAAAGGACAAAAACGACATTCTAGCCACACCCGGAGTAAATATATATACAGATAAACATTGTAGCAATGTGACTAATGTGTTTGTTTTTGAAAATATTGGGTTACCACCATGTTAATATGTAAATTGTGCTCAAAAGAATTGTATACCTTATTTGATCATGCAAGTTCACTAACCCACTACTTAATTATCCAACTCATTCCCACTAATTAGTTAACTTCAAATTTATCTTTCTAAATTCCCTCACTTTATAGGCAATGATCGACTATTTACTTTAATATAAATTTTGGGTATTTGTATCAAATCACTCTTTTTAATCAATACTCAGCATATTTACTACATGAATCACGTTACTCTCAAACTATCTAGAGCGTTCACAAATCTCAATAGTAAACGAGTTTTAAATCAAACTCAAACTCAATTTTTTACTAATAGAATCCGTGTTAAGCCCTTATAGAACCACCCTCAAGTAACTTGTGAGTCATCCTATTCATTCATAACCCTAATTAGAGATTTTATGAACGAGTTTTGTAAGGCATCTACAAATAGCACAAAGGATCTTCTTTTCACTTCTACAAGGGCAAAAATGTAATCCAACTTTCCAAATCCTGCCCACGTCAAAATCCCAAGTCTATAAATTCATCAACCACCAACTACCCTTATCATTTCACTTCCAATCAAACCACAAAAAACAGAGAGAAACAGAGTATTGGAACAGAGAGAAATATGAGGCCAACAAGTTCTACATCAACAACAAATATATGGAGATCTCCAATACCTTATCTTTTTGGGGGCTTGGGTTTAATGATGTTACTCATATCCGTAGCCTTAATCATGCTTGCATGCTCCCTCAAAAAGATCTCCAACAATTCATCAACTGTTGACGATGAGCAACTCAAATCAGCATCAAAACCTGTGAACAGAGTCATTGATATGGAGCCTAAGCTTGTTGTTATCATGGCCGGAGACGACAAGCCCACGTACATAGCTACACCAATCACTTCTTCTTCTTCTTCTTCTTCAACAGCCTTGGTTTGTTGTGATCAAGTATAGATTTCTTGCCGTTTTAGTAATTCAGTGCGTGTCATAGACAAACACCCACAAAATTTTTGACCCAATATGTTTGGTTTCTTTTAATGATGATGCTGTCTTTGTGTGAGAGTTTTGTTGCTCTGTTTCGCTTCTTTTTGTGGGATAATATGTAATTATGTTGTGAGTTCTTCTTCATGTTCATCAAATTTTACTACACATTAGTTGATGAGAATGTGACTGTCATAACAGAAACAATTTTCTTAAGGCTAAACCCTAGCTAACATGTATTAAAGGAATAATATCTATTTTTGGGGATCTTGAAAGTTCTTTTGGAGATTTCTCAAACGGTGCTTTTAGAGGTCTTCAACGTCAAGTGCAGTTGAATACAACTCATTTACCATGATCTTTAGTTGTTTTTCCATCTCAATCTCCATCGATCTCAACCCAATATGTCTTCTTCTTCTTTTTCGCGATTGTCGATCTTTTTCCGCTGGTCGTTTTAAACCTGGCCTATACATGAGGAGACCTGCTACCAAGTCAAAAGGGCCGCACTCCATGTGAGTTGTATTCTCCGAGCCTTCGTGGTGGTTTTGGGTTACACTTATTATTTGAAATTTAATAAACTACTGGCCTTAAAAAAAACCGGAGATGACAACATCTTGATTTCGAAAGCTGAAGAATTCATTGGTTATTAGGGCATTTTGGGCTGGTGAACACCATAATTGGGTAGTATTTTAAGGTTTGTGGTGATGTAGGAAAAGTAGGGTTTTTTTTTTTTATGATAATGGTTTTGTTAGTGGACGCGGCGACCTGGAGACGCAAAATGAATTTCAATCATGTCCGGTTGGACTGTCTACAAAAAGGCACTCTTTGTCACTGTTGGTAGTGGAAGCCACTTTGTGACAGCAAACCTAACTAGCTTTGACACCAAAAAGATGAGATATATCCTATCCTATGTATGTATATATGTATATTCCAGGTCACAATGCGTCTCATGTTTATCATTAAAATACAGTGGGAGGCACAAAAGTTGTATAGTCTAGATCATCTATTGACCATGTGCAGAACAGCCTCAACCAAACTGGGATAACCCAATGGTCATCGGCTTTGGCCAAGGACGTATGTTTGTAAGGTTTTCGTGGTCCGATCTCCAGTGGGATATATCTCCATTAGGTCGTGCGCGCGGCCTCAGCTTAATTTATCTATGCAAGTTGTGTGCGCGACCTGTTCGGTTCTAATTTAGGCCCAACTTGACCACAAAAATAGACAAGCCAGATATCATTTTCGGTTACCAAAAAAATTCACTTACAACTCAGGATGTATCAAAAAAAAGCCCGAGTTTAGGCCCAACTTTACTATCCAAATAGACAAGCCCAATGTTGCTCTCGGTTACCAAAAAAAGTCAGCTCTAACTCAGGACATGTTAAAAAAGGGAAAACTTTAGTCACACCCCACCTTTTACTAAAGACACCCCAATTTGAGTTGACCATCCCTTATAAAACTCAGTTGACGGGGTGTCTTTAGTAAAAAGTGGGGTGTGACTAAAGTTTTCCTTAAAAAAGGCCTGAGTTTATCCCAACTTGACTATCCAAAATAAACAAGCCCGATGTTTTTCTTGGTTACCAAAACAAGTGCAGGCCCAGAAAACAAAAATCAAGCCCCACACCACAAATATTTTCCAACTCCAGCTCAAGCTCATGACGCGCCAAAAGAAGGTTTCCTTGTCGCTGTGGTTCGGGATAGCTTGCTATGTGCGTAGTAGGTATGCACTCAATACCCTGTACCAAGTGCACAATTTCTTTACTGGTGAATTGGACACATACTTGTTCCAGGACAACCTTCTCCCGCTCCCAAAATGGTTAGGAATAGGAGCTCCATGAAGCCCTTTTGACAACTCGGCTATGGAATTCGACCCCTGCCCTTCGTTTTAGACCAACTCTGTAATGCTGTGTCCAAGTCTACTCTTTTGTAATAGATCATATAATGGTGCTGGTGCAGCATAGGATTGCTCACACTGGTTATCAGAACAACACAAGAAACACAGAATGTCCCGACCATTCAGAAAACAAAACTGAAAAGACAGATTTCTATGTTTAACACATTGATGCATATAAGATGATGAAAGCAACATTTTCAAAAACTCCAACCGCTTAATGGAGTTGGAGTCTATGCAGTCTGATCTTCTTTATGACCTAAAAGATCATGAATTTACACAAGTGAGTTTCCCTATTTTACTGTAATGACACAAGTCAGAACCAAAAAAAAGTAGAATCAATTGAAGAAAAAACGGTTTCCTTTTAAAAATGATGACAATCATGTTGTGTTCTGATTCCATATAGAAGAAGACGGTCGCCAGCTTCCTTAGCAGACAAAAAGTTGGACAGAAACAAAAGCAAACAGATACTACAATGATTCATTTCAACTATTCTAATCTAGAGAAACCACAAACCAGCTGGATTTCCATCCAAAAGAAGCTCATGACAAGAGAAAGAGAGAAGTAAAGCCATGAAAGATGGAGAATGAGTGGGAAATCTATATACTAACATGCTCAAGGACATGGGTCTCATACTACTCTTCCAGTCTCGACGAATGGGTTCATCTGCATTCAGCTTCCGCGACAGCAGTCTGAGCTTGAAAGAGATATTCTCATGTCTGTGGAATGGGCTCATCTGCAATCTGCAGTAAGAGCTGGTTTTTCATCTAGGATAATAGTGACATGAAATCAAAATTATTGTTGATATGCAGAGAAGCCACCCACCCACCCAATTACACTCTATTTCAGGTCAATTCTTCCATTCTTAATTGGAAATTTTAAGTTCGTTAAACCGACTTTTTTGTAGGTTCGGCTAATCATTCTATAAATAGGGTGTCTTACCAACTTCAACAAGTGACACCTTCCCTCTTTTCCCTCTCCTCTATCTCTCTTTCGAGTTTTCATCATTTTTTCATCACTGCCTGATCTTATCGCCTACAGTTATGGACTTGTCAAAGCACGCTTCAAGCAAAGAAGGATGTAGCAGCAGCGAATCTGGGTGGACAATGTACATTACCTCTCCCATGGGAAAAGATGATGAAGAGTGCACTGGTGATGACAACAGTGATAGACATATAGAAGAAGATGACAGAAATACTGATGACCCTGAGAAAGAAAGTGATGATTCAATGGCTTCTGATGCTTCCTCTGGCCCAAGTCATCAACAAAAATTAACTAACTACAGAAATAACTATGGAAAGACAGGTTCTAAGCATGATAAATTCTTCCACCAAGAAATCAAGCAAAAAAAGAGAGGAGAAACGATGAAAATAATGCCAGAGGTGAAGGAAAATTCCGCGCTTTTAAGAAATACTAAAAATGTCCAATCCACAGATGGATGCAAATGCAAGTATGCAACAGCTAAGTAAATCGCGAGTATGGGCTGTATATTTGCCGGGAATGTTTAGCACATTGCCAACAGCATCTATATAGTAAATACAATGAGATGATAGCATTAACAGTAAGGATGGCATTAAAGACCAATTATCAGAATCCAATGGGACAAACAGACAACAACATAGAGCAAAAACTAAAAAGCAATGTCAGCGGAAAAGCTTCTGTATTTTTCTCCCTTGTACTCATCTTAGAATAACAAGCTCTCTGCATTGTAGTCAATAGTGCAAACGTCCATATTACTTTAATCTGGAAGAGATAAAAAAAGAAAAATATTGTTTAACCATTTACCGCATGCACTATGTAAAAGCTTTACGGTTCACAATTCAGATGTGTTATGCATCAACATATTCACTATTTCTCAATTACATAATCACTAGGATCCCAGTACTATATATTGATATGGGAATCAATTAAAAAGTATCTGGTTCCTAACATAAACTTATTCTACAGAACATGAAGACCGCAAAAATGTTCTTTCCAACAATTGTCAAATGTAAGACACGTTAAAACTTAAAAGCTAATCAGCAGGAGATATTGACATCAGTCAGGATGTGAGAGAAAAACTGAAAATTAAACATGTTTTATGCGCAAATATGCATAAGAAGCACCAATAAACAAATAAGATTTTTTTAAAAAAAAAAAATTTTTGGAACGCACAGATGAACATATGGTCCATGGTCCAGTGATAGAGTTGCAGGGGTGCAACCTAGGTCATATGTTGAATTCCTAAAAACAACCTCTAAATATTATGTGGGAGCAAGGTTTGCGTACATTCTGCTTGTCCCCGACCCTGCCCACTGCGAGCCTTGTGCACAAAAATTGTTTATCTTATTTTATTTTATTTTTTTGGAATGCAATCTAAATATAAGATTATTGAGACAGGGAAAGAAGTAGATTAATGAAAATAAGAAAAATAAGAGTAGCACCACATGATTAAAATACCAATCTTTACCTGAGTAATTTCTTGTTTCAGGAAATAAAATTTAACTGCAATGTCACCCACAGTGATAAACAAATTTCTTAAGAAAAATAAGAGTAGCAGCCAAATGATTAAAATACCAATCTTCTCCTCAATAATTTCTTGTTTCAGGGATTAAGATTTAACAGCACTATCACCCATAGTGATAAACAAATTTCTTTTAAGCGGGAAAAACTCAAAAGAAGTTCAAATCTAAACATGAAAGGAGGGCAGATCTGCCAAGACACAATTATAACAAACAAAAGTACAGCAATGTTTATTCGTAACATGGATTTTGAGTCCAATTTTGATAGCTCTTTAGTCTTTACCAAATGGTGATTGAGCAAACTCTACCGGCATAGATTCCAAAGCATAAAGTTATCATCCATATTGAGAGTTATTATAAGAGAAATACCAAAGGCTTAATCCTTAAGCTGTTTGGCAATCTTGAACCATTCAGTATGGAAAGATCCTTCCACATCAATCCTCTCGTATGTATGAGCACCGAAATAATCACGTTGAGCTTGGACCAGATTAGCCGGCAGTCTTTCCCTCCGGTAGGAGTCAAAATAAGCAAGACTAGCAGACATACCTGGGGTGCTGATTCCTGAGTTAATAGCAAGGCATACCACTTTTCGCCATGCAGACTGTCGCTCAATGATTTCCTTTGCAAACTCAGGATCAACAAGGAGATTTGCAAGATCAGGATTCCTATCGTATGCTTTCTTTATTCTGTCCAGAAAGATGGCTCGGATGATGCAACCCCCCTTCCAAATCCTAGCCAGTTCCCCCAGTTTCAAGTCCCATCCCTGCTCAATACTCTTTGCACGGATCAGATTCATCCCCTGAGCATAGCTACATATCTTTGATGCATAAAGAGCTTTCCTCACATCGTCAATCAACGTTGCCTTGTCCACTTCTTGGTCAGCCAAGATATCACCAAAGCCACCAGACTTGAAAACTTTTGCAGCTGCAACCCTTTCCTCCTTTAGCCCACTAAGGAACCTTCCATCCAGAGAAGATGCAATTGTGGGAGCTGCGACTGATAAATCAGCAGCTTGCTGTACAGTCCACTTACCAGTGCCCTTCATACCAGTCTTATCCAAAACTTTGTCAACTAAGTATCCATCTCCCTTATCATCCTTAATACCAAATATATCAGCAGTGATTTCAATCAAGAAGCTCAGAAGCTCCCCCTTGTTCCATTCAGTAAAAACACTTCTCAGTTCTTCATTGGACAGCTTTCCAACTGATTTTAGTATGTCGTAAGCCTCTGCAATCAGCTGCATGTCACCATATTCAATTCCATTATGAACCATCTTGACAAAGTTTCCAGATCCACCTTTGCCAATATAGGTCACGCAGGGGCCACTGTCTGGAACTTGAGCTGCAACCTTCAGCACAATGTCTGCAATGTACTTATAAGCCTCATAAGATCCACCAGGCATCAAAGAGGGTCCATTTCGTGCACCCTCCTCACCACCTGAAACTCCCATTCCAAGGTATAGCAAACCCAATTCAGCCACTTCTTTCTCTCTCCTCTCAGTATTCTCATACCACTCGTTACCCCCATCAATGATACAATCACCTTTCTCCATGTAAGCAGAGAGAGTCTTTATGGTCTGATCAACAGCTGCTCCCGCCTTAACCAGCATGATTATTACCCGAGGCTTTTGGATTGAGTGAACAAAAGATTCTGGATCATGGAAGCCAAATACAGGAAGATCCCCTTCTCTTTTAGCCCGTTCAACAGTCTCATCAACTTTGGATGTAGTTCGGTTATACACAGAGATGGGGAAGCCCTTTTCTGCAATGTTGAGGGCAAGATTTTGACCCATGACGGCAAGACCAGCAAGGCCAATTCTTGTAGGCTTCGGAGGTGCAGCCATAGTTTTCTGTCCAATGTTTGTCATAGATCATGAGATAAGTTTAAGATAGATACAAAATTACAGGAGAACAAATGAACCTTTTTAGTGCGACGCAACTTTTTCATTGTAATTGTGCAAGGAACCATGCTTGATCTCAGAATGCAGTCCACCACTCAAGATAACATTTCACATATTGAATAACGAATTATAAGGGGTCCCAAGCATAATAAACAATTCCAGCATCTTTCATAGAAAAACTGATTCTTTGATTAGCACACTTGTTTCTCATGTCAGAAGGATCTGACTCTAGCAGGCGATTCAACATAGAAATCAGACATATACACACCAACAAGCAATACGTAGAAAAGAAAAGGTACACTTACTGCAAACTCGGCTTACAAGCACCAGATCATTATTAAACTGAAAGGAAAATGTAACTAGTGACTTCAGCGGATAAGTTGCATAGAAAAGCAAATCCACATCGATACTTTCCAAGTTTAACCCATAAATATCAAATAAAAAAAGAAGGTATGCGTGAGACTAAAAAGATCAAGATCAAAACTTGGAAGAACAAAGTGTGAAGATTCTAACTCACATTTCTAACAGTAATCCATAAACAAGCGAACGAACAAAAAGTAAAATCCTCAACCAACATACCCTTAAAAGGGCAAGATATAAGAGAATCCAAAACCTGATATTATCGTCCTTTGATTCTCTTAATTGATGAAATTGAATCCGAACTCTGGACGAATTACGCAAAACCCAGCAAAATCACAGATCTGGGTTCTGACAAGTAGACAAAACCCAACCACTCTGCGATGAGATTTCAATAATGTATATAGCTTGGAGCAGACGCGGTCAAATTCGCCTCCCCTGTTTTGGTAGGTGAGACTGTGAGAGTGGGTGGGTCCGTGGGTGTGAATTCCTCAACAAAGTAAAATTCACGCCTGATTGGCTGATTTTGGAGAGCGCGCCATTTTGGTGGTGACGTGGCAAAATCAACGGCTATTATTATTTGTTGATGGAATCATAATTTTTATTGAATTGGTTATTTATTTATAATATTTTGGGTTTTATTAGAAGGAACCAGAGGTGTGTCTTGAAATATGTTTGTCAATGAAACCATGTTTGAAATCTTGCTTCATCTTCTATAAGTGAGGGGTTGGTGGTAGTTTAGGATCAGTAAGGTTGGTCCATCAAGTCTAATCCCTTCCAATACATGACTTAACTATGTGTTTTTCTCAATGGTTGGCTTTAAAGTATTGGCAATTTAGGTTTTTTTTTATTATTTATAACTCCATTGGGAGATTGGTTTGAAGGGTGACCTTTCAGTGTCCACCACCCACTACTGTTGACCATACCATAAACATAGTTTTAAGCCAAGAATAAGAATATTCTTTATAGTGGGTACTTTGTTTTGATGAACTAAAATTAATTAGGTTGTGTTGGGTTTAGGCCCAATATGATGGACTTGAGCTAGAGATGATGGGCTCGGCTCAATTGAAGCTCACCAAAGGTGAAATGGGCTAAAGACTACAAGATCCAGAAATTGATTTACTTTATTGCAGATAATTAGGAAAACTTAGACGCAAAGTAACTCCTCAATCCACAATGCCTGCCTTCAATCAATCTCTTTGCTGCATAGTAGTCTTTTGCTCTTTATCTTGATTAATATAAAGCAAACCCCTTTTTCGAACAAAAAAAAAGATATAAAGAAAGTAAAGCTTTTGCACTACATGGCGGAAAACTTAGCTAAATAAGGTTGAACATTCAAACAAGATAGGATTCAAAAACTTTCATACATATCATATAATAAAAGCCCAAACCATATTGGAATGGTCAAAAAAGCCTCCCATGATAGAGGAGATTTATCAATAATTGAGGGAATCATGTTACAATAATTTATGTGAGTGAGGTGAGCAATCTTTAAAATATCATTGACTGACATTGTCGTGCAATATGTGCGCAGAAGCCTCACAATTCGAGTTTAGGCTCATATCAGATGTTCAAAGGATAAATTTGTATGGTGTCGTTGTCAGACATTACGTAGAAAAAAACATTGTTGTACAAGAATTGTATTACTAAAGCTTCTTTCCCAACTTCTTTTGTGTCTTGGGTCATTTAGGGAAGATAATGTCTTTCATAGATCATTTTTCTCACATAGGTTGTGCTCCATTTTCTTGTTCTAAGTTGTCACTAATAAAGTTGTGTAAAAAAGATAAGGTCAAAAAGCCAACAACTTTGGGCTTTGTTGGCTGTTTGTCATGGGCTTTTCATAAAATTGGTTAGCCAATAATGAATTTTAAGATTCCCAGTACTGCTACATCATGGAAGGTAGTACTGCAATACACTTTCAATTATTATATCTTATCATGCCTAATGAGATTTGGAATCTTTTTTCTTTTGCATTGCATCTTCACATAGTACTTTTGTTCATTTTTATAGATTTTGTAATGAGATAACTGTACGGATCTTAGATATTTGGATCGTTCCGCTCTCTTCAAACCCCATTATGATAACTAAGAATATGAATCTAATAAGTCGAACTCGAGTTCCCCAACTAAAAAGATTTGACATTGCTAGCCAACTTGCCCACCCTAGAGCGATTAGCAAAACGTTGTGTTTAGGAATATCTAACAGGTTCTTCACTGAGTTCTCGATCACCAAAAATGATGAAGAAATGTAGTATTATTCCATGTTGAGTTCAGTTGAGGAAGATAGAAGCAGTGCATGTGGATACCTTTTGCAAATGTTGTTCTTGTTTTAGTAACCCCACCAGTCCACCCACCCTTTTGCATGTTCCTCTACGTCATGTCCAACTCTCCCACTTATGTCTCTCCCTGTGCTATCTATCTAGCACACCTGAGAATATTATCATCATCATCATCATCATCATTATTAATTTACTTTTCTTCTACAATAATTAGTAGATTTTTATTTCCAAACCCATATTATCATGAAATAGTTTTCATGAACGTAGCACGAGGCTTGGTTTAGGTGTTTTTGCAATGCTGAGGTAAGACTGCGTACATCTGTCGTGAACGTAGGATGAGCCTTGGTTTAAGTGTTTTTGCAATGCTGGGGTAAAAATGCGTACATCTATCATGAACATAGGATAGGACGAGCCTTGGTTTAGTGTTTTTACAATGTTGGAGTAAGATTGCGTACGTTTGTTGTGAACATAGGTCAAGTCTTGGTTTAGGTGTTTTTTGCAATGTTGGGGTAAGACTGCGTACATCTATCGTGATTAAATCACTCTGAAGTGGTAGCAAACCAACTTGACAGAGTTTTCAAGAAAGTAGGACTATATATATATGTATATGTATATATTGTCCCAACTTGGTGTTTAATTATAACATGATTGAGCACATATAGATGTAAATGATAAGCTAAAAACAGGTTATTGCAACTCTAATTAATTATCCGGTCGGATACAGCTAATATTGAAGCAGAGACAAGGGTTGTTTGACTTCAAATCAAAACAGAAGAAGCAAGAAAAAAACAATAGAAGATGAGAAGTAAAACATCACTGCCTGTGCTTAATTATTGAAGAATCAAACATCTTCAAGGTCTTTGAAGGCAGAGTAAGGACTGTTTAATTGCATATCCGAAATCATTTGTCGAAGCTCGGTTGCTTCTTCTTTGAGCTGAGAATTCTCTTGAAGAGCCTTGTCATGAGACTCAGAGACATGGTTGAGCTTATCAATCAGCTGGTGATTCTCATTCCTCAACCAAACAACTTGTGACCAAAGCTCATCAAGGTGTTTCTGCTTCCTCATACGCGATCGTCGCGCTGATTCTCTGTTTGATATCATCCTCCTCTGTTTTCTCTCATTGATTATGCTCTGCTGCTGCTCATCTGCTTCATCCGATGTTGAATTGCCACTAAACCCAGATGATTGTGAACTGATTTCTTGGATGTTATTGTATAATGGGTGGTTAATGTAATTACCAATCCTGTTAATTTGATATGTTGGTGGCATGTTGGTGGTTTGGGGGGTGATCATGCCAAAATGAGATGAATATGGAGATGGGTTTGAAGGGATTAGGTAGTGGAGTCCTGTGACTTCACTTGGCTGCATTGCTAGCTCTTTACTGTGAAACTGAGAGAAAAATGTATATGCAAAAATGTTTTTTGAGATTGAATAAGTTTGTGTTTGAGAAGCAATGACATTTTATAGAGGGGAAAAACAAGGATCTAGTGGGCCTGGCCCATTCGTGTTGGAAATTTTGGAGCCATATTGGACAAGTTTCTCTCAAATCTTACTCCACTAACATGGCATGCGGATCAATAGATCATGTTTATGCATATAGGGTTTACACCATACACTAATATTATAGGTCTATATATACATACATACCCTAATTTCTCTCTCTAGACCTCTCTCTCTCTCTCTCTATAAGTAGATGATTGGATGTATGTATGTGGCTCGGTGACGTTAGTGCGAACATGGAGACATGGGCATTGAGGGTTTAGTTGTGGATAATCATCTTAAGAATCAAAAATTATTGCTTACATGAGAGAGAGAGAGAGAGAGAGAGAGAGAGAGAGAGAGAGAGAGAGAGAGAGAGAGAGAGAGAGAGAGAGAGAGAGAGAGAGAGAGAGAGAGAGAGAGAGAGAGAGAGAGAGGAGTTGATAATGTGGAGAGTACAACTATTATATTAGTGGGGGTAAGGAAGCTAATATGTCAACCAATCTTTCTAAGATCTGGTGTATGTTAATGCCAAATAGAAATCAAGAAAGAGTCATTGAATCCAAAAGTTTAATGTGATGGGATGACACCCAAACAACAATAGCAATATTCTAGCACAGTCCCTCCCTCATATACTACGGTTTTGGGGGCTTTGTAATTCTCTAGAATTTGGAATTCGCATCCAACAACTAGAGAGATTTACCACATCACTCTACCATATTTTTTTACACCATATCACTCTATCAAATTATTTATCGTGTCAGTGGTGCAGTGTCTGGAACAAATTTATATATATGCATGTAGTTTTTACCATATCATATTGTATGAACAAATCCAGAATGTATGTCAATGTAATGAGTCAAACTTGAATATCTCGCGCGGAGATATTCATCAATAACTAACTCTATTGTTTAAGAATATAATTGTTAAGATGACTCTTGAATCACTCGAAGAAGTATAGATTCTAAAATTTTCAATTGAATGAAGGAAAAAAAGATGTCAAAAGTAGTATCAATATTTTAATTAACAGCATGGATGTGATCGTTTTTACCTTAATATAATCTCAACCCAATATATATAGCACATTTGTGACGTGAGGGTTTGTGTGATTAATTAGAAAAGGTTGCCATTCGAATAACTATAATTACTTTTAGGAAGGATTACATGGAGGGGAAGGACTACTTAATGACTCAACGACCACTTCTTTTGAAACAAAACGACATGAGCTAAAAAAAAAATTACTTTACCCTAATCACCATTTTTATTATTTTTTTCACCACACATATGATCCAATTATGGAGCCCTTTTTGGTCGTGTTCATAGTGTGGCATGCTATAGCATACGTAATATTTAAAGTACTCATTAAAGTGGTACTTGAGCTGCGTTCAAAACGGTGTGAGATAGGTTAATCACCATACTGTTCTGAAAAACTTTCACTTTAACTTGTTTGTTCAATTGGTATTTTTTTTTTCTTCTTCTTCATCTTTCAAAATTTCGAACATATATTTAAGGAAATCCCTTAAAAACATCCACTTAAGCATTTTCCGATCGCTTGGAAGGGACAAAAGAAACATCTTGTTCTTTCTTCAACAATTTGTGATCGTTGGTGGACCTCTTTTCAAACCCAAATGAAGATATTGGATAACTTAGATCGTCTCACAAGTACCCTAGTGAGTCATGTGATAAATTTGGATCTCCAAACACAAATGTAGCACAAAATTTGAAATCTTCATTGGGTCTATCTATAAATTATGGATCCATCTGTGCATATCAACCGTCTAACATCTTCCGTACATATATATATATATATGACCAATATGAAATTTCAATCACACAAGTAACTCAAAAATCTTCCGTATATTCTGCTTTGATTAATTTGCTTCAGTCCCTTCAACATAGGAATTATTTACGTGCAAGTTGATATTTATTGAGAGAGAGAGAAAAATCAAAAATGGATTATGACTGATTGAATACATAGATATTACAGGGAAAACAAAATAAATTAGCTTAAGTCATGCATATATGCTTTTCACAAGAAAATTGGTTGCATGATAATTTATCAATTCACTCACCCCCTTTATATATTTGTTGAAGTAAGAAATTTCTTACCCTGACGATAAATGTGAGTTGGGCCAAAACTTAACGTGTGATCACAAGAGTATTACTTTCAATAAGAATCAAACTCAACACTTTCCAAATTCGTGGGGTTACATTGTTAAGTGGATTTTGAGTGTTTTACTCCACTTTACCAATTTGAGCTCTCAAGAACACTTGCTTTTATACACTAAAATTAGCAACAACATTTAGCCGGAGTCACCACAAGAGTTGAGTGGGGATGATCTCATTATTTGGTGGTGGGTGGTGGTGGTGGTGGTGGTGGTGGTATGGATGTACTTAACAGAGTTAGTCCACTAAATTAAAAAAGTTTTGAATTGAACATTATATGTGTATATATATATATAGAGAGAGAGAGAGGGGGGGCTCAATATTGCTTTGCCTGTCAAATGGTCAATCATATCATTACACATCAGATTACTTAAATATAGATCTGTCTATAAAATAAAGAATCATTATAGAAAATTTGTAAAAATAGAATTTTGCATCACTCCCCTCTCTCTCCTCACTCCCCTCTCTCTCTTCACATTTTTTCTCTCTCCTCACTTTTTTTGCTCTCCGACAATATCTCTTCTTTCCCATATTATGAAATAAAAAAAAATTCTCCAATTTTTAATAATATTAATTTATTATTTTAAATATAATTATTAATATTAAATAAAATTATCTATTGTTTTAAATGGAATTGATTTATTATTTTAAATAGAAGTAATTTATATTAATAGAATAACCAAAGAAAAGAGAAAGAAATATTATTTTAATGTAGTAGAGAATATGATAGATAATCTGATACAATGGATTGGATAGAGAATCTATAAAATAGGGGGAAAGAGAATCTTTAAAATTGGGGGAAAGTGATAGTTTATTTGTGTTTTAGAGAACGAAACTAATACGTGCTCTTAGATAGAAATAGATTCACTCCTTTTCTTGTCTGTCTTGATCCCAAGTTATCTATTTCACTTTATATATTGTTTATGGGGGAGAGTGACTGTATACTGTATATAAAGGTGTATGAATAGTCCAAAAGACTTGGTATGTCTTTTGGTCCAATATTGTTATTGTTTTTGTACTTGTACTGTACATACATAGTGCTACTCCACCTGATGACTTGCACATAATTGGTCAATGCTCATCAATATACTGTATTATGTTACTTTCCTAATTAATTGGTTTCAGATATTTTTTTTATGTTTCGTAATTGGATAGAGATTAGTTTGACTCTACCCATTTCAATATTCTTGTGTAATTCTCTTCATCTCTTAATGGTTTCAGTTTTCTTCTTACGACCAAAATTTCAATGTGTTGATATGATCGGGAATTGAACTTGCGTTTCGTGATTCATCTCCAGTCAACTCGATCATCTCTAATGGTTTAAATTATTTCAAATTTGAGAAGAAATATGACGACTTTAAAATTACAGTGCAAGATCGAGAGTGCGTTTGTTAGGATCCATGTGGTTGAAGATTTATAGAAATGTTGCATTAGCAATATTGATCCTCAAATTAGAAGGAATCGTAATTAAATTCAAACACTCTCGTTATCTTTTTTTTCTTTTGGTAATTGAGAGCGTGACCTTTGGACAGCTCATTGAGTCCTCTCAAACACTCTCATCCTCTAATGTAAACGAATAATCTGATCTACCATCTACTAAACGTACATATATCATCTAGCTATCAAAAGCATATTCCATCTCCATACAACATTACGATAATAGCCTTCAAATAGGGCACATAACCACAAAATCAAGGGGCATTTTGGGAAGAGAGAAGTAAGTAAAGTACCTCCACAACAGACAATTGCCCTAGATTAACAATTTGGGTTATGCACGGAAGGGTACTTGATTGAACTGCCCCTCAAAAATCTTCTTTTTCAAAAAAAAGTAACACCACAAAATTAATTATGAGTTTATTACAAACATAGGTAGGCAAAGGCCAAAAAATAAAAAAAAAAATAAATTGCACATGTTGTGGGTGATTGCTATTTCTTGTTGTTCCCTCTGCTTTTGTTAATATATATGATGTTTATCAAGAAAAACTAGGAAGAAGCCTCTGTAGTTCACGCACTCTCGTCCGTTTATCACGAAACTTAAGCGGTTTAAGAATTCGGTTAAATTACTATCTAGTAAATAATTACTCTCTAAAGGAGAGGAAAATATCATATGCGAATTATAGCTTATTTCTTTTAAATGGAAAATTAAATTAACTTTTGCTAAAAAAAAAAATAGAAGCAGTAGCAAAGTAGAAGAGAAAGAAAACGCGAGCGCACGTTAGAAGGTACAAGTGGGTCCTTCCTAACAAGCGCGTGTGGGTGCCTAGTGCACAAATCTTGCTCCCCATTGCATAGCGCGTCAATTCAATGTGGGTTTTTTGGCTTCACGCATCATTCAAAGGAAACTTGTAAAATTGGGGGAGAGGAGTTGTCACTTTGAACAATTGGTGCACCCCACTAAGGCTACCTACACCAATTTTTGTTGGATGGGGAATTGGGTATTTATACAATCTCCAATTTATAATCATGTGTGTGGATCAATCTTTTCTTTTTGTTTGATTCATCAACACCAAATAATGACAAATCAATGAATTCTCACTTGCTAATAAAATATAAGAAGAAAATGACACCTTGGCAAGTTAATATCCAAAGATTACTTAAATTTATTCTCATTGTTATATTCAATTCTCACTTAACGACAGGATAAGATAGGTCAAAATATAACCCGTGATCACAAAGCATGATCTTTCGAGCCCACATAGTTTGACTTCATAGAGATTTATCACTACACGATCACTCGAATGAGGGTTATATTCTTTAACAAGGTCATGACATGCAACCAAGAAACAAAATTGACATTTCCTTAATTAGAATATTAATTTGTTTGGATTAGTATTGGATTGGTGCAATTTATAATCTGGACTCAAAAAACATGAAAGCTCAGCCCCTCAACCTCCACTACCAAATCATACATTGTTCTTGCAATTATTCTACATAATTAACTTAATGAGGTCATTAGATTCGTTTAGGGATTCGTGGATATACAACATTCATCAGCAAACACTCAATTTTGCATATAAAAATGATTGTTTAGTACACATAATCAAAGTTTTATTAAATTAGACAATATATAAAGTTGGTGCAGTTTAGAGCAAGACTTTACTGGATATTCATGTGGCTTACGTTGTATGTAAAGGAAGAATTAAAGGTCTCTGTATCCACTAATAATTGTGGATAATGAAGGTGTGTGTAATGGTTTTTTAAAGTAAAAATGGGACCTTCCCTTTTATTGTTTTTAAAATTGGTATACTTTAATTTTCAGAAAATCGTGGAATACATGTATTTCATCATCAAAGCGTGATAAATATTTTGGTAAATTTCACTTGATCAATAATGAAAAATATATAGCTATATAATTATCAAGATATGGTATGTTCCGATATGCACCCTTTGGTGTAGACATTGTTCCTCCACTTGTTAGTTGTCTATGTTTTTTTTACTTTCTATTCATAGCTCTTTTTTTTTTTATTTCCCCTTATGAATGTCGCAATAAACTTTGATCCAAAGATTTATCGTTTTCAATGGCGAGAATAACGTCTTGCTCTACCATGGTCGTTGCTATGAATTTGAACTTTTAAGAGCACTGACATTAGAATCTCTGAAAATCTCGAGTTCGAAGCTCATCTCTGTCTGTTTGAAATCGATTAGAATGTTCATACTTCATATTCCCTTTGAAAGACAATACAAGAGTTTCTTTTTTTTTTTTTTCACTATTTAGGGCAAACAAAATGAGCAAGATAGTAGGAGGGGTTGTCTCATATCAATGGTGAAGGCACCATTTCAAATTGTCATGACATATATATGACATTACCATGGATAAAGACATAGAGACAATGCAAAGTGGGGGAGGCTCTGGACGACAAGTTGTAGCCAAAAATAACAAAGAATGAAGTAGTAATTAACTAGCCATGAAATAAATAGAATACCACCACCATCACAAAACATGCCTTACTAAATGACTTTCAACCCCTATATGATTGAAGTAATAATTCTTTCTTTTAGTCCCCACCCCTCCCTCCCCCCCCCCCCCCCTCTCTCTCTCTCTCATTAAAAGTATCTCGAAGGGTTAACTAGGTTGAAGAAAGATTGAACCAAAGTTCAGCCACAACAAGGGTTTTAATTGGAGACATAGTGGGTTTGATTTTGAGTGCTTTGTTTGATTGCCTTGTGTGGACACCATGAGGTCCACAATGAGAGCCATGGATTTCCATTCATTCATTCATGAAAATGACTAGTTTGTTTCTTTCTGCTTTTTCAAAAACATTGACTACAATAGTAGTGCAGAGCCTGGATTGTGGCAACTTCTTGTTTTCAAATGCCATAAAAAATTAAAAAAAAAAAGAGAGAGAGAGTTCTTGTTTTCAAATACATACCCCCCCTCCCCCCAAAGCCTTTTAATAAGGATCATGTAATGGATTGGGCCTGCCAAGATTTGTGAATTGAGCTCTGGAAATGTAAATTCCAACTGTTGTAGGCCCACATAAACGGAATCCATCAATTCATATATGACCAAACAATGTTAGATCTTTCTTCTGGACATTATTCCCCTACAATTCGCAAAACCCAGAAACAGAGTCTATCACAAATGACAAAACCCTTCCCCTGCCATTATACATACAGCTAATGCAAATCACATATGTTAGTTTAAAAAACAAATCAAACATAAAAGTAGAATGATTCTAGCAGCTTACAAGTGCGAGTGCCGAGGCGCTTCCATATACTTATGTTGAATGAATGCGAGTATGTGACTGCAAACTATTAGTTTGCATATGCACACACATTCATCATTTTTTCTTTAGAACTCTTCAATCACACTGGTTTTTTTACTAGTTAAGATTGCATACATCACATTTTGATGTGTGCAAGACAAAAGCAGCGAATGGGAACTTTACTTCAAGACAAACCATGGATGTAGTCTCATATGTTTCACTTTGTTTGAGCAACTTCGAATGGAACCATATGCAAAGAAGCAGTTTCGACACAAGGACAGCACCTAAAAGATTGAGACCCAAGGTGGGCTTAGCAGAAAATGGGGATGGAGGTAAAATATATCATAGAAACTACTAGAACCAACTACGTTATGTAGAATGAACACTCAATGATGACCAGCCGAAAAATCTATAAGCATCATTCGCACAAATGTAAAAATCCTCGAATGTTCCTCTCAGAGAAAACTACACTCCAGAAAACACTTACAAAGGAATAGAACAACAAATTCGACCAAAATCTATACCCATTTAAGACGTGAAGAGGAGCTGGGGCGTTAAAGAGGGACTAGGGAAGCAGGAGGGAACCGGGGAAGAGAGCCAGAGTGGCATAACACATTGATTTCAGCCTAAAGACTATAACACTTTGAAGCCTGTCCTAAAAGGCTAAAACTCCGCTCACAAAATAACATGGAAACTGTTATTGCACAGAAGCTCAGAAGCACATTACGATTCTGAGATCAGAGAACAAATCAAATTATGTACAGTAATCACACTAATTTGAGTTAATTCATATCTTCCCTAAACTATACAAATAATGCAGTTGAAAATCATTAGCAAAGGCTCCAAATATCACCTTAGCAAGACAGCAAAAAGAATAGCAAAAGACAATTAACAAGATAACTGTGAACAACTGAGACATTGTTTATCCTTCTTCCGCTCCCATAAGGCCATAACCCAATTCTTGAAGGTGAAATATATATACCACTAACACCCGAAAATTGATCAAAATATTATATATGATTTATCAATCAATCTCAAACCATATGAACTAGTTCTCTCCAAAATAAATAAATAGCTCATGTAAACTAGCTTTCTTACCAATTCTTAACGAGCATAGAATAATTTATGCTCAATTATAGCAGAATTATTCTGCATGACAAAATCTAATCCCATGTAAAGATAGACAATAAGTAACTCACGAATACATAAAGTATTTAGTATTTACATACAGTGGAGAGTGATACTCATTGAAACATTTGGAAGTCTCGGAAATGTTGCAAACCTTCCCTGGAATCTTCGCTAGCAGTCCTCTCCGCTGTCCTCCTCCTCTCATACTCAAGATCATCTGTAGGCAGCTCATACCGACAAATGGGACACGTATTGCGAATCCCCAACCAAGGTAAAATGCAGTCCTTATGGAAATAATGCTTGCAAGGCAACCTTTTCACCTTTTCCTCCCTTGAAATATCATCCTTACAAACTGCACAAACTGCTTCCTCATCCAATTCCTCCATTGGGAGATTGTCCACCACGATTTTGGCCGCAGGTGGGCTTCCCCTCCAAACAACCTCATCCTCATTGTCCGGAAATTGCCCAAAAAGGACCTCATAAAGTATATCATCCAAAGAGAACGAATCATCAATACTGTCATTTGGGTATTGAAAGGAAAACGTATTCAAACCAGGATTGTTCATGTTGACTGACAGCAAGAACTCCCATTCGCTTTCTCGAGCCGAAATAGTCGCCGAAGAAATAGACAGTGATGATAACGACGACGATTCCTCGTTGATTCTTTGATTAATTTCTTCCCATTCCCCCGATTCCTCGTTGTTAGTGGTCGTTCGTGGTGGCGATCGGCTGGGATGTTCGAAAAGGTTGTCCCAGACAGTATCAAGACCTGATTCCAAATAATGGTGGACTCGACCCGTCCAGCCAGTATCGTCGTCCCCGAAGTCCATATCAATAACCCCATTGTACGGTTCTGGGTCCGGATCGGATTCCGAATCGATCCCAACAACCCTAAGCCCCGAATCGGCGCGTGATTCGGGCACAAACAGCGGTGGCCCGTCTGCGAGATTCGTCAAGATCGAATCTTGACTCTCATCTTCCAATCCCCACAAGTAAAAATCCTCGATTGACCCAAGAACGGAATCAGAACAAAAGTCGGACTCAGCAGCGGAGACTGGGTCGGCGTAGAAGGGGTTATCGGGAAGGTTCGGTAGGAAATCGGACTCGCGGCCGGAGTCGGAGATAGAATCAGCGTAAAAGGGGTTGTCCGGGAGAATGGGAAAAGGAGCTAGGGTTGGGGTTTCAAGGTCCGACGATGGGTCTTCTTGGGGAAAGAAGAGTGGGATCGAGAGCTCAGCCATTGCAAATGAATTGCTTGTATTTCATTCGACGAAATGTCGTTGAGATTACCAGAGGTCTGTTTATTTTGAATTTCAATGGGTGAAGAAATTTGATTCGATGCCGCAAGGTTCTGTATAAGCGAAATACGCCCTTGATCTGCGATTTTGCCACGGTTAATAACCGATTGATCATTTTTTTAAAAAAAAATTTATTTATTTCTTCACTCCTATAGACCATAGTCCTATCAGATACGGAACAGAAAAAATAAGGCGTGATCAACTCATTAACTATTACACTTACACGAATAACAAATCATAAACTTGACTTCTAACGGTCGTAAGACGCGCCAAGGCAATGCCTTTGAAGCTTCTATTGAACGCTAAGCATATTTCTAAAATCTCTATCATTAGACTCTGCGCAACACTACCCACCAAGCAGATCAAGACTTTCTCTGACATTTTCCAAGAATGTTCCTATCGGCAAGCTCTAAATCCTGGAAAACAAGCCCATTCTCGCATGATTGTTTCTGGGTTCACTCCAACAATCTTTGTCACCAATTGTTTGATTCAGTTGTACATAAGATGTTCTTCTCTGGACTATGCGCACAAGGTGTTCGATGAGAGGCCTCAACGGGATGTTGTTTCGTGGAATGCCATGATTTCTGGGTACGCAGGTTGTGGGGAAATGGGGATTGCTCGAGAGTTTTTCGAGCAAATGCCTGAAAGAGATATTGTGTCGTGGAATTCGATGATTTCGGGGTACTTACAGAACTGTGACAATGGGAAAGCAGTTGATGTTTTTGTGGAGATGGGGAAAGCAGGCGGTGCTTTTGATAGGGCAACTTTGGCAGTGGTTTTGAAACTGTGCGCTGTTTTTGAAGACTGTGATTTGGGGATTCAAGTTCATTGCCTTGCAGTTAAAATGGGTTTTGATAGTGATGTAGTGACTGCGAGTGCCTTACTAGGTATGTATGCCAAATGTAAGAATTTGGATGATTCCCTCTGTACTTTTAAAGAAATGCCTGAAAAGAATTCAGTTTCTTGGAGTGCTATTATTGCAGGTTGTGTTCAAAACAATCAGTTTATTAAGGGCTTCGAACTGTTTAAAGAGATGCAAGGGGCAGGAATTGGGGTTAGTCAATCTATTTATGCCAGTGTTCTTAGGTCCTGTGCAGGGTTATATGCGTTGAGGTTGGGCACTCAGTTGCATTGCCATGCAGTAAAGAACGGCTATAGACCAGATGTCATTGTATCAACTTCGGCTTTAGATATGTACGCAAAATGTGGCAGTATTCTGGATGCTCAAAAGCTATTTAACTGGATGCCGAAACATAATTTGCAATCTTATAATGCCCTCATTACTGGGTTAGTCAGAAATAACCTAGGAATTGAAGCTATAGAGTTCTTTAAGCTTCTTCTTAAATCTGGTATTGGGTTTGATCAAATAAGTTTATCTGGAGCATTTAGTGCATGTGCGGCAATCAAACGGGGTGTAGAGGGACTTCAAGTACACGGACTGGCGGTTAAGAGTACTTTGAAGTCAAATGTATGCGTGGCAAATGCCATTTTGGACATGTATGGCAAATGTGGAGGTATGGTTGAAGCTTTTTGGGTATTTGATGAAATGGAGCAAAGAGATGCTGTTTCTTGGAATGCCATTATTGCGGCTCATGAGCAGAATGGATATGAGGGGGAAACACTGTACCTTTTTGCTGCAATGCTGCTTTCAAGGATGGAACCTGATGAGTTCACTTATGGCAGTGTCTTGAAAGCTTGTGCAAGTCGGGAAGCTTTGAACTCTGGCATGGAGATACATGGTAGAATAATAAAATCTGGAATGGGGTTGCATGCATTTGTCGGAGGTGCACTCGTCGATATGTACTGCAAGTGTGGAATGATGGAAGAGGCAGAGAAGGTCCATTGCAGAACAGAACAACAAACTACGGTCTCTTGGAATGCCATTGTTTCTGGATTCTCGCTGCAAAATCAAAGTGAGAACGGTCTAACATTTTTTTCTCAGATGTTGGAAGAGGGTGTAAAGCCAGATCGCTTCACTTATGCAGCAGTTCTTGATTCATGCGCCAATTTGGCTACCGCGGAACTTGGGAGGCAAATCCATGCTCATATTATCAAGCTAGAATTACAATCAGATGTATATATATGCAGCACTCTTGTTGATATGTACTCGAAGTGTGGAAACATGCAAGATTCTCAACTAATGTTTGAGAAAGCACCTAAGCGGGATTTCGTGACATGGAATGCCCTTATATGTGGCTATGCTCAACATGGTCTTGGAGAAGAGGCCCTTAAAATTTTTGAAGCTATGAAACTTAACAACTTGAAGCCAAACCATGCAACCTTTGTTTCAGTCCTTCGAGCTTGTGCACATATGGGGCTTGTCAAGGAAGGGTTGCATTATTTTGATACAATGCAAACCGATTATGGTTTAGATCCTCAGCTAGAGCATTATTCCTGTCTGGTGGATATAATAGGAAGGTCGGGCCAGATTGCAAAGGCTTTAAAACTTATAGAAGAGATGCCTTTTGAAGCTGATGCTGTTACATGGAGAACCCTGCTTAATATTTGCAAGCTCCATGGAAATGTAGAGGTGGGAGAGAAAGCAGCAAGTTGTATTTTGCAGTTGGAGCCACAAGACTCTTCTGCTTATATTCTTCTGTCAAATATTTATGCTGATTCAGGCATGTGGGGGGGAGTTTCAAAAATGAGGAAGCTAATGCGGCATAATGAGCTCAAAAAGGAGCCAGGTTGCAGCTGGATTGAGGTAAAAGATCAGGTACATGCATTTCTTGTTGGGGACAAGGCTCATCCAAGACGCAAAGAGATTTATGAGAAGCTTGGTTTGCTCATTGGTGAGATGAAGTGGGTGGGATATGTACCTAGTGTTGACTTTTTGCTAGATGAGGAAGCAGATGAAGAAGAGCAACAAGGAGATCTCCAAACCTGCATGCACAATCTATAGTTTCGCTTCTATGATTGCAAACTTGGGGTTTAGGATTTCTGGCCTACATCTTCATCATTGCTTTTGTCCCAAACAGAAAGGTTTCACTTCCCTCTGCAATCATCTTTGCTTAACTTCCTTATGTCCTTAGCAAGTGACCTTCCTGCTGTTCGTTTCTTGGTGGGGTTCTAGAGGAGTTTCGGGTTACCTATATGAATTCGTAAAGAAATACTTTGGAAATCCACTACATGGGGTCTTGGCCAACATAAGAATTCATTCTTTGCCGTCCTAACAAATTGTCTGCAACAATAAGAGAATGAGAGTCAGTATTCTGCAAAGGATATTGAGCGATCTATGTTGCTTGAGGATTAGTTGCATGTTATCACTGACATGCTTTCCTTTTCAGGAACAGCTGCATAAGGATTTCATACGGTTTAAAAGTTTGGACGAGAGTATGTCTCATGAAAAGGTTGGGCATGAGGAATGGCACAATATGAGATTTCAGCCTAACTACATCGAAGAGTATACAAGCCCAAAGAAGAAACTGGCTCCATAATGACAGCATTCTGAGCCAAACCAGCTTCGAATATCAGCTTCGAAAATGCACTCCTAGTGCTTGAATGAGAAACAAAGAAAAGCTTTCCATCTGGTTGTGCACCCAAAGGACAAAGCGCCTAACAGCCTTACCCCTGTATGGAGCAATCATCACAGTACAAGTCAAGCTATGCTCTGAGACTGTTCTCACTATATTGTGCTCTGAGAATGTTCTTAGGGGTACACCACTAACTACCCTGGCGGATTCAGTTTGGGACTTGCACACTTCTTCATATCATGACGTGAAAAGTTGTAACCTAACATATTTATGCGGCTTGTGAGTTGTATACTTGGTTCTGAAAACAAACAGATGTGAAGGAAGCTGAAGCTATATTGTGCTGCGTAATGCTCCTTCCAGTGAGGAACCATGAATTGCCTGTGCACCCCATATTTATTTTCTCCAGATGGAAATTGGGCGAATGAGCACAATCTTGTAAAAATTGATACTCTATCAACCAAAATCAACATCATCTTTCGAGTCCTTATCCCAAAATTTTAAGATCGGCTACATGAATTTATGTGAAAATCAATGAAAATTTACTATATTCAGTTGCCATTCAAGATCATATTTTCATCGACTCATTGAATCCATATCGGTGGACTTATTATACATCAGCTTCCTAGCCAGAATCCAGACTAATTTGTAAATAGTCATTGTTTCAACAGAGAAACTCCTCTATGAAGTTGGTGATCAACAACAGATACACATCTCATAGAAATAGTAAAAGCTTCAGATAAGATCGGGATATCATATAACTTCTCTTGAATCAACAGTAGGCAGAAAGGGCGATCTTTCATGTTCGGAATGACTACAATATGCAACATATGTCCAACCTGACCAGAGGAACAACCATCAAGATCACTTGACCAATCCAAAACTGTCATCGACACAGGCTGCATTGCCCTTTTAGTCAATTAGCGGAATTCTCATAGTCGGTAAATGAGGAACTCTTGTGAGACCATCAAAATGGGCACTTTTCTAATTGAAGTAAGTAAACTGCCGAGGAAATAAGTAAGAAGAGTATTGCAATTAGAAAGTGCTTGAAGTTAAGCACCCCTGCATCTATTCTCCTCACCCTCCCAAGCTCAAATACAGAATCTGTAGGCGCTACCTCTGTCTCACCAGAAGAGACATTTTTCTCAGTCTTGTTCTGTAGCAAGAAAACAAAAATAAGTACATTACAAAATTTTCTCACTTTCCGAGAATACACTTAAAAAACTAGCAACTTTTCCCTGTACCCAAAAGAATTCAGATCCTTATCCAACCACACTAGAAAACTAATAGCTTCTATATCAAACAGACGTCACAGAAATATATCTCTTATTTGGAGCACGATTTCTAGAAGCAATAGAAACAAAAGCCCAGAGGACTAATAGATCTTCCACTTCTAGCTGATGAACATGAGAGCCAGCTTATTATGCATACGTGTGAAATATGAAGCACATACCTCAGAAGCAGTAGCAGAGAATTCGTTTTCTTCCTCCTTAGTCTCTCTTGCACCAGGTCCAGCAGTCACATTGGGTTTAGTGAAATGGGATTCTTTACTATAGCCTCGATCATCATGGCTACTAACAACAGAGGAAACCTTTTTTGTTTGCTGTAGCTTCATTACCAAAATCTGGTTTTCCATTACCAATGAAGATATCTGCACATGCCATAAAAATTATGCATCTTTTTTATGAGAAGAAGAGAAGGGGAGAATAGTAAATTTGGATGGCATAGTTGTTATGTTTAAACTCAACAAAATCCAAAGTCCAAAATGAGAATTCCAGTTAAAAAGTTAGATGACTTTTTATATAGGTTAGAAGCCAGTCTACCTGCTTATGAAGTTTTTCTCTCTCAATGGCTAATTGAATCAACAAATTAGTTATCACTTTTGTCCGAAGACCAATATCTTTTGCAGTTGCCATTTTTGTTTCCTCAGCATGGTTCAGAGATGCCTCCAGGCATTCCAATCTACTCCTCAAAAAGCTCAGTTCCTCATTAAGATCTGCATTAGTTTCAGATAATATGATACACTTGTCCTCTGCACTGTCAGCCCTACTTTCAGCTCTTGAAATTTTCAACTTCAGATCCTCAATTAAATTTTCCATATCTTTGATTGCATAGTGAAGCATGTTTTCCTTCTCCTGACTAGCCTCAGCAGATGCCACTGCATGCTGTAGCCGGAAATCAGATTCCCTCAGTTGCTTCTCAAGTGAATTAACCTTTTCAGATGCATCACGAAGGACTTTAAGCTCTTCATTAAGTTCCTTGCTAGTCTCTTCTAATGATTTACATTTCTCTTCTGTGGTATTTACTCTCCTTTCAGCTTCATATGATTTTTGTTTTGAATCCTCAAGCTTCGAGATTGACAGAGATTCTCGATGAGCTGAACCATTTAAATTAAACTGAGCAATCTGAAGTTGACCCAATAAATCTTTGGAAATTCCCATTAGAACCTCAGCAGCATTCTCTACCTCAAACAGCCTCTCATAAACATCTGTCGCTTCTTCCTGAATAAAGAATGCTTCTTGTTTCGAAGAGAGTAGTCTTACTTTGAGCTCTTCTTCAATTTGTCTTGATTCAGACAACTTTTGCTCAAGATCAATTTCTCTTGCCAAAGATTTCTCAAGCATCCTCAGAACATGTCTTCGTTGTTCAGCAGAATTTAGGTTTTTGTCCAAATTAAAAAACCGGCCATCTTCTGGAGATGCTCCCCCTTTGTCACCATTCCCTATCAACATGCGCACATTAGAAAGTACCAAAGTGCAAAACAATCACAGAAAAAAAATGTTCCTTCTTTGGCAAAAATGCTTGCTGCATAGTTGTAAAATTCAGCCAGTTAACTATTTAAATGCTCCTAACATGTGCTTGTGTACTGCTTCATTATTTAACTTTTGGGAGTTGGGGATTGAGGAAGGAGATGGAAGCTTTTTTTCTGAGTTCGACAGTCAAATTCTCCATATTTTTGTACCTAGTCAAATTTCAGAACTAGCACAGACCGACGACCTTTTTACAAATATCAGAAAGTTCTTTTTCTCATATTACGACCCTTAATGCCCCAAAATATAAATATGGATAAAATGTAATTACTATATGTCAAATTTAATTACTAAATGAGATAGGCAGCTTACAGTTTTCTTCCCCAACCTGACATGACAGTATCCTCTGGAACTTCGATGATTGCATCCTGATGTCCAATATTTGATTCTGTGACTGCTTCAATGTTTCTTCAGAATCACGTAACTTTTCTTCCGCCTCCAAGAAAGCATCTACAGAATGTTTGGAGGAAGAAATCATCTCACGTACATTTGCAACTTCTATTTGCAGTGTAGCCATGAGTGTATCCAGTTCTTCCACCTCCGAATCCAAAATTCCAGATAACAGGTCAAATTCCAGGGCGGCCTTATGAGCAGAATCATCTAATGCGTATTCTTTATCCGAAACAAATGCTTCAAAATCAGTTTCTCTGGTTGCCACATGCATCATAAGCACATTTAAGTTAACTAGCTTCTCTGAAGAACATGCTAAATCCAATTCCGTTCTCATTAAGATTTCATTTGCAATCCCTAGAACTCCAATAGTCTCTCCATTAGACGAGACCTCCACAAGTAAGTCAACTTTATTTGACTCTAACTCTGAATCACCAGCATTAACATCATCGGAAACACTTGAGCCATGCATGCCATTCATATCCATTTCAGTGCTCCAGTTTTTGCTGGTTCCAGATCAACTAAAGATTAAAAAACAAAAATTTATTCAGGAAAGCAAAAGAGATGAAAGGGCCATAAATTAAAATTGCAAACTAAGAGAATATAGAGATATTTCATTTAATCTTTAAACAAGGATTTCAAATCCAGAAATTAAAAAAGATAAAAGGAAAAAAAAAATGCTCCGCATCCCTGTAGCAATATTTATAAACTTAATGAGGCAATCTGGAAAAAGGATCAACATAGAACACTAATATCTAATCTAAACTAATTATAACTTGAAGTTTGGAAAACACTTCAAGTGTATAGAAGAAGAAATAGCTGGACCTTTATGTGCAATTTTGATTCAAAACCCTTGTTGTTCAATTTGAGTTTCCGTAATTCTTATACAAAGGCAGACAAATTATTGCCGTCAAAAATAACATAACCTTCCAAAGTAAATAAATACTTCTCCTCCCTTTCACAATAGTTATAGACCTAACTCACGATCCATTGCAAGCATTTAATGATCTCTTGCAGATTTATCCAAACCAAAATCATCCAATAATGAATTTTTTATTACTTCCTAGTAAACACCCCCAAAATGATTCAAACTTATTCCCCTAATTTTCCTTAGCATATTGCGACGCCTAAAGCATGCACAAAATAAAGTTTGCATTCACATCTACTAAGAATAGCCAAACTGCCAAACCCTTCTGGACTCCTCATATAACATCAAAAAACGCTTCAAACAACAGATACCCATATCAAGATACCGCACAAATCAACAAGAACATATTTCTACGATTCCAGAAACAGTCAATAAACCAAAACTAAAACATATCCATCTCGTAATTTCTCCATCAGCCCCCACACCCTACGGCTGTAACTAATTTGCATTATTTTCCATCACTTTCTCGAGAAAGCAAGAGATACAATACCTCAAATTCAACAACAACAAAAACAAACACAAACAGGGATGAAAGTTCTCTACGTACCTTTTGACAGAGCACGAAAGCTTAGCGAAACGAAAAGGAATAATTTTTGTGCATTAAATCTCTCTTCCAAATGGGGTTCACATGAACATTAGTTGTTAATTAACTAAATCTCAATCTTCAAAACTGTGAATCGGTCCTATAACTAGGGATTTATAGACATGTGTCGCAGTGTCGGTTCAAGATCGCGTCACGTAACCGTAGTCTGGGTTCGGGTTTGGACCTCTTTGGGCTCACTCTATTAGTCGAATTGGGCCCAGAGTGATCCTGCTTAGAGCTTTTGAGTAAGAAAGGCCCACAAATAGCAAAAATATTTCGGCCCAGTGACCTCACAAGCTCCTTCATAAATTAAAGACTATAAATTCGCTTTCATTATTCAAATACTACAAATAAAAACCTCTCGTTGGCGGGTCCTCGCGTCCGGGTCGGTCGCCGACCCTTTGATAGTGAAATCATGAAATTTTCCATTATAGATGACTTCTAGTGGGCTAGTTGGGCCCATGGGCCCCCACCTTTCTGAATCAGAACCGCAAAATTACTTGTCATGATGATAACCGAGACAAAAGCACACAGTGATGAAGATTCAACTAATGAGGATGAGGTCACAAAATCCATTTCAACACAGGTGTAATCAAGCTTTGTTAATTTAATCTAAATATTATTAACCAAAACTTACCAATTAATTTTCTTGCTTAGATACCTTGTGGATCTTAAGCTTCCAGTTGGCACAACCACAGCCCTAAGTTTATTTATGAAATAATTTGATTAAATTAACACTAATGACTAATGACTCGGCTGCTTATTAGGATTGATGTAAAAGGATGAATAATGGTTGCTGATTCTTAGTTTCTAACCCACTTCACTTAATATGTCAACTTCAATTTGACAAAGATGATGCATTTATTAAATTAACCATTCTTTCAATCATAGTACTATTAATTAAGTGTTAATGTTGCACTTGCACGTAAATGTATAAACGTACTAAAGTATATGTCGAACGATATTATACAAACTTGTCATTTGAACATTGAAATGAACCTAAACCAGTGTCGTCAGGTTCGTACGCTCTGAAATTTATCACCTGACGACGTGATAAATTGAGTAAAAACTCAACGCGTGACCACAAGAGTATTCATTCCAACAACAATCGGTCAAGTGCCAAGGTAGTCTCTAGAACTCTCTACCTTCAATTATTGCCTTGCATTGAGAATCAAAAGAGAAGTAAATTGCAATGCATAATCTGAACGCCAACCTTTGTTAGGTGGAACAATGCTGATGTACATGTGGTCAACCATATAATTATGGTTTGTTTTTTTTTTTGTTCACTAATCAATTTCCCGTTTTACACGTTGGATTTTATTGGAATTTTTTGCAATTTGTTTCTTCTTCAGTTCTTCTACCTTTTTTACTGTTCTTATAACGTGTAACCATTTCTTTTGAGGATATTATGATAATTTTGACAGGTGATGATGAGGAGTGAACGGAATTTTTGCTGTACGGTACCTTCCAATTTGGTCATCTTACCCATTTAACGGGCTAAAGGATGCTCATGCACGAGTAATTTCTGAATTCTATCGTCTTTTTTGGAGAGACGAGACAAAAGACCAAGAAAATCAGGGTCGCCCACCATCCTCCCCTCGCCATTCGCCTATATAATTATCAAACAACACTTGTATAGTCTTGCATTCCATAAGTCTCATTCTGGGTCAATTCGTATTCCACCACACGAGTCTTTTTTTGTACGTATAGTCCCGTCTCTCTTTTTCTTATATAAAATCAAAGTTAAGATAGGGAAATAGAGAGGAATCTGTCCCCTCTTCTATTGAACGTTTTCTGGGTATTCTTCGGTTTTTTTCTCAATCTTGATAGTCCTGTTTCTGGGTCTTCATCAGTTGTCGCTTTTCCTCTGTGATTAGGTTGGTCTGGTGCTTTGCATTATTTGTGGATATATGTATCTGGGTTTGTTGAATTTAGCAGTTTTAGAAATTGGGTTTGATTGTATTGTTGATTCCATTTGAAATATCTAACCTTTTTATTCTAAATGCCGTCTATAACTGCCTGTAACTGAATATTTTTCTCTCTACAATTTGGTTTCTTTGCGGGTTGAATTGGGACTGGTTATAATAGATCCAACTTTCTTGATAGCCACAAAGAAAGAGAAACCGGTTCTTCTGGAATCTGTTATATTTCAGCTCGAATTTTTACTGGTTAGGACTGTGAATTGAAGTTAGTCTTCTGACTCGATTACAAGAATTATGTTTGATTCAGAGCTAATATTGAGTCTCTATGCACGCAGGTATATTTAAGGCACCCTACGTGGTTGAACTGCCCTATATATTTTCCGTTCATTTTGAGAATTTTCAAATATTTGTCCATGACGATTGGAAATCTTGCTCCAAAGAAGGAGAATAAATCAAGGAGGGGCAAACAAGTTGTTGATGAGAAAGCCCCCTTACTTCCCAGAAGGCATGAGGAGGAAGTTGGTGAGTTCAATGGGGCTTCCTTTACAGGGGCTGTGTTCAATTTATCAACAACAATTGTTGGTGCTGGAATCATGGCCTTGCCTGCCACCATGAAAGTGTTAGGCCTTGGTCTTGGAATTGCCATGATTATCTTCATGGCTTTCTTGACCGAGTCCTCGATTGAACTGTTGCTTAGATTTAGCCGGGCTGGAAAGACACACTCGTATGGAGCCCTAATGGGGGATGCTTTTGGAAAAGTTGGGAGGATATTGTTGCAGATATCTGTTATGGTCAACAACATTGGTGTACTCATTGTCTACATGATTATAATCGGTAGGCTATACTCTACTGTTTGGCATAAATATTATTTGATATTTATTGGATATCTGGTTCGTTAAAGGGGATATTTTCATTTGATATTGGTACTCATGATATTTGATATTTATTGGTATTCTGGATATCTGGTTCACTAAATGAGTGGCTTTGATATTGGTATTCTTGATACATGATTCAACAATAGACATAATTAATTTGTCACTTGTCGAGATTTATATTCTTTGTCATTATGTTGAATATGTACATGCCTGGCATGAATTTACATCGATTACTTGTAGGTGATGTGCTTTCTGGAACATCGTCTAGTGGAGTACACCATGCGGGTCTCCTTGAAGGGTGGTTTGGAGCACACTGGTGGAATGGGCGTACCTTTGTTCTTCTTGTTACGACTCTAGCAATTTTCTCTCCCTTAGCATGCTTCAAACGTATTGGTCAGTACTATGCCTCAATTTGACAGAAGCAATTAGTGAGTTTTCCTGAGATCAGTTTATTATGTATGAATTAATTATTGACACAAGTTACACAGCGATAAAACCTAGAAAATGTAGATGGCAGCTTGTAGTTTATCTCTTTTCGCCAGTGGTGGCTTTAAGTTACTTTTCCTAAAATGCTTTGGGCCTTATAAGTTATAACCATTTAATTTATTTATCTTTTCAATTTTAACTACTAACCTTTATTTCAAAAGGTTTTGAAAAGATATTTCTGTAGTATTTTGCATGATACCTTGTGAAATATGGTCTATGTGATGCTTTCAAACTTGTAGATCTGTTGGCTTATTCTCTTGTTTTGAACATCCTGTTTATTATTTTGGCATGTGGAATTCAGGAACATAACCCTTTTTTACGCCAACCATTCACTTAAGATTCCAGTTGCATAGATGGTGATGCAATTTATTGCATTATTTTTTTTAGCCTTGTGAGGCTTCAGTTAGCATGGAGACCAAATATGTCTTTGTATGATTGCAGATTCTTTGAGTTTCACATCTGGGTTATCAGTTGGTCTGGCGCTGGTGTTTCTCATTATCACCGTGGGAATAACAATCATGAAGTTGATAAGTGGAAATGTAGCAATGCCACGATTGCTTCCTAATGTTACTGATTTGTCATCATTGCTGAGCCTCTTTACCGCAGTTCCTGTTCTAGTCACTGCATACATCTGCCACTACAATGGTATACAAGCAAATTCTTCTTTACTCTGTTTCTTCTTGTTTAGATTTATTGCCACTCTACTAGAATTTATAAATAGTTTGTCAGCGGGCCTAATCTGAAGTCATGTTTCAAATTGGACTGAAATCACGTTTCAAGTTGTTCAGAAATAATCATTTTCTCATCTAAGCATTATTCTGTGCCATGCCCACTCAAACTGTTTAGTTTCACTTGCCTTCTGAAAGGCTGTTTGGTTCCTTTTATTTTGGTTTTGCATCATTATTGAACAAATAAAACTTTTTTTATCTGTTGATATTGATGGAGAATGAATCCAGGTGTTTGCTGAATTTTGCTTAACCTAGGTTCTTGCACTTCCTTATCATTATTTCAAATGCATTTATAGTATTATCTTCTTCCAATGTTCTACTGGTGCTTTCTAGTACAATATTTCTCAACAACTGTCTCTCTGGTCACAGTTTTCGTAATTAGACCAAGCCAACAAATTTAATGTAGCCGCCGAAATGGGAATTTTGATCTCTTGAGCCCCCTTGGGTTCACAGTTCCCATTTAGTGACTAGGCTTTAAAGTGTAACTATGTTCTTTTGAACTTTGAAATGGAATGTTCTATTGACAAGGACTAATTGTTGGAAGCACTTTGTTTGCAGTTCACACTATTGATAATGAACTTGAGGACTCTACTCAGATAAAAGGAGTTGTGCGAGCCTCACTTGCTTTATGCTCAAGTGTTTATGTCTTGACAAGTGTGTTTGGATTTCTCTTATTTGGTGAATCAACTCTGGATGATGTTCTTGCTAATTTTGACACTGATCTTGGCATACCCTATGGTTCCCTGCTTAATGATGCTGTTCGTGTGAGCTATGCTGCCCATTTGATGCTTGTATTTCCCATTGTATTCTTCCCTTTGCGCCTCAACATAGATGGCCTGCTCTTTCCCTCAGCTAAGCCTTTGGTTTTGGACAATAAGAGATTCGCTTTGATGACCACTGTACTCATTACTATGATCTTCTTGGGTGCAAATTGCATACCCAGCATCTGGGATGCGTTCCAGTTCACAGGAGCAACTGCTGCAGTGTGTCTTGGGTTCATTTTTCCTGCTGCTATTACTCTTGGGTGAGTGTTTTTGGATTTACATGTCGTGTTTAATTGCCCTTTTCATTCCTATATTACCATGTGAATCATGCTGGTATTCGTGAAACTTAAGGGCCATATAAATATATCTAAGGAAACAAATGATTAAACTGGTTGCTTTCACTATTTTGTGAAAGATGTTGGCAAATAATTGTGGCAAGGGTGCAGGGAATTTATGTTCTGAATTTGGTACTCTCTCTTTGGTGTTGCAGGGATCGTCACAACATAGCGACAAAGAGAGACAAGATGTTATGTGTGTTCATGATTGTCCTGGCTGTATCCTCAAACCTGATAGCCATATATAGTGATGCCTATGCCTTGTTCAAAAGGAATTCGTCGCCTCGTGAATGATCCGACATGTTACTTCTCCTTTGCATTCATGGAGAAACCTGTTTGGCAGAAACAGAAAAGCCGGTTTTTCTGGGAAGGGTCTATCTTATGTTTGGATTTGAATAAGATGAGCATTCCATTCCAGCCAAATGTGTAAAATATTGTTGTCAAACAAGTGGATGGAGCTGTGGATATCTTCTCCTCCAGGACTCCACATATGCATTTGTTGTACTGTTTGGACTTGATTTTTGTATCTTGTGTGTACTGGAAGTCTGGAATGAACTCTGGAAATTGAAATGTGTATCAGCCTATCAGGCTGATACGTTAACTACCTAGAGCCAATGTAAGGTATCGTGTATTTTATTTCAGAAAATCATGCCTCTCCCATTCAAACCTATGACCTCGTATTCGTATAGGTGAGAAGGAGAGTATCCGAGTCATCCGTATTTTGCCCCAACATGGTAAGAATCATCAGAATTTACATGGATTAAAGGCATAAGTCATTGGGATTTTTTTTTCACTTTCTATGATACTGTTAACAGTCTTTTGATTAACTTAAATTTAGTTGTTAATTACTTAATTCTTCCAACAGAGAGATTCGAGTTATGATACCCGAGTTACTAGTTAAAGAGGTAAGGATGGTGTGATCACTTTATTGACCAGGTTCGAATCCTCCTTCACTATTTCAAAAAAAAAAAAGATTCGAGTCATGGGTCATCAATTTTGTAGTGTAGCCCAAGCCCAAGACATTAAAAAATCCAACTACTAGCCTCAAGGGCCCAGCCCTTTTTCATCAAAGAGGAAAGAGTTCATGGGCCACAACTTCTGTCACGTGGCTTAAGCCCACTCCACCCCCTCAAAGGCCCAGGCTCTTCACTCTATAAGATCCAATTTTAACAGCCCATTCTGGCGCGTTCGGCCGTTCGCGTCTCTATCCTGTCTTCCTTTCCTCTCCGACTGCGTCGTTTGTTTCCGTTGCAAGAATGACGACCGCCATGGGTCCTCCACTTTCAACGAACCCTAATAATTCCTCTGAACCCGAATTCGAACAAGAAACCCTAATGGACGATCCAGCCACTACCACCCCCACCGACACCGCAACCGCGACGACAACGAAGGCACCTATGGCCCCACCACCTCCGAAGAACACTGACCCTACCAATCTTGACAGTGAAGAGCCCCGAAAGGATGACCTGAAAGACCCACCAGAATCAGATTCCCAGCAAGCCGCGAAGCATAACTCGGTTCCTTACACCATTCCCGAGTGGAGCGGACCTCCTTGCCACAAATTCCATCTCGAGGTCCTTAAGGATGGCTCCATCTTCGATAAGTTGGATGTGTAAGTTATGATTTCAACTTAATATTTTTTTAAAGAACTTCTATTTATTTGGATTTAAGCTTTTAAATTGAGTTTGAGACGACATGAATTACAGATTGGAATTTCTATACCCTGATAGGGCTGTATAAACTATAAAGCGTGTTTTTTAAAGGAGCTAACATGTTTTGATAATTTGTCAGGTTTGAGAAAGGAGCCTACATGTTTGGACGCGTGGATCTCTGTGATTTTGTTCTCGAGCATCCGACTATTTCTAGGTTTCATGCAGGTAAGTAGTATTTACTATTGTACTAGTTCCATGCTACAGGCCAACATGTGGCCAGTGGTAGTTGGAGGGGTGCAAACTAGAGGTCACATGTTCAATAACTAGAGTAAGGTCTATAATATGTCCACATATTATGTGGGGTGAGTAACTTAATGGAAGATTTCTAATTCATCCCCTCCGAGAAGGGAAAAGAATGTGGAAGGATTTATGTATGCATGACAACGCAAAGTTTATAAAGAGCCCAAATTTATAAGAGAGAGAACACCAAAGAGAGAGAACACCAAAGACTAAGACAACTGAGCCAATTATCAATGGAAGTATCACTTGAGGACTCCTTGGACTCTAAATTATGTTCTCTCTCGTTCCAAATCATCCACATTATAGACATTGGGATCAACTGTATAATCTTCCTCCTGGATTTAACCATGGCTAAAGAACTCCATGCTTCCAGCTCCTTATCCATTGGGACATTTCTTTCCCAGCAGATACCCATTAGAGTTAAAGCATTTGACCAGATTTTCCGGGACAATGAGCAATGTAGCAGGAGGTGATTGATTGATTCTAAGTCAGCCTTACACTTGCTGCATCTGTTGACCAAAGAGACGCCCCACCTTTGTAGGTTATCCAATGTTAAAATTCTACCCTAGGACCTCCCAGCAGAAGAAAGCAATCTTTGGCAGGACCTTAGACTACTAGATTAATATTTAATTGTTCTATTTCTGTCTTAGGTAAGTGACGTTCAGAATTTTTGGAATTTATTTAAAACATCTGATATGATGCTCGTCATGTTCATTAACTCTTCATTTCTTTTGGCCAGTTCTCCAGTTCAAAAGAAGTGGAGATGCCTACCTTTACGATCTTGGGAGTACTCATGGCACTTTTATCAACAAGAAACAGGTATTAGATTGTTTTGTGTTTTTAGCCTATCTTGAAATCTGATGAATTGTTTTTTTATTGGAATAAAAACATTAGTGTTTGATGTCAACCTCACTTTTTCAGCAATGGACTGGGAGTCTATCGAATGAAAATGTTTTACCTTCTTGTTAAATGCATGGCTACATTCTCGCGCATGTCATCTATGATATACCTGTAAAGTGTAAACCAGAACTATGTAGCCCAGTGGAATAGGAACGGCCGAACGGGACACCAGGATCATATGTAATTCAAAAGGTGTTTGGTATGAATCAGACATGGTGTTGAACATCTTGTTACTAGTGTTGAGCACCTAAATCTTGTTGTCAAGCCAATTAACAAGAGAAGTGTATATCGAGGATTCTGTGTTGTTGAACATCTTCTTGTTTCTTTTCCTTCTAGTTCTAGATAAGCCACATAGTACCTGATAAGACCACACCAAAATACTCAAGAAAAGTATAACACAAACTCGTAGAAGGATGATATTGATAAAGCTTAAGAAACTGGAAATGAGGAAGAACAAGATAAAGATAGTCTAGCTATCAAGGAGCTAGTGCCTCCCTCACAAAATAACCTTTCAAAACCTAATTTGCACCACCACTACTACTGTCAGCTATATACCTGCACAAACAACATGATAAACGTAACAGAGAATATCAGATAAGGATGATAGGTGTCTCAATCTGGGCCCTCCACTTGTCACTGCTTGGTGCCCCCTTGATGCTTCTTGCCCCTTCTCTTATACTGCTTAATAACGACCCTATCAATACTCCCCCCAAGAAGCTTAACCTTGTCCTCAAGGTTAAAGGAAGGGAATTGCTCCTTAATATCATCCATCAGCTCCCACGAATTATCACACTCAGGTGAATTGCACCACTTGATTAGGACCTCCTGCTGTCTATTAACGAGAGTCCTCACTTGTCGAACATCCTCAGGTAGAGTTAACAGTTCCAAATCCTCAGTCAAAAAAAGAAGGTATAGGATGACCGACTGTGTCAGGGGATAGGCAAGATTTGAGCTGGGAAACATGAAACACCGGATGAATAGCTGCACTGGGGGGTAGGTCCAAACGATAAGCAACCTTCCCTATCCTTTCCACAATGGCATATGTTCCATAGAAGCGAGGACTGAGCTTCTGATAGGGGCGTTTGGCCAAAGATTTAAATTTATAAGGCTGTAGTTTAAGATAGACTCGATCACCAATTTGGAAAGTCACCTCTCTGCGCTTTCTATCAGCCCTCTGTTTCATGCGATTTTGAGCCACTTGTAAGTGTTCCTTGAGCTGCTCCAAAGTAGTATCACGATCGTGCAGCAGCAAGTTCACCTCTTCAACTACTGAAACCTGACCTGAGAACATCAATAAGGTAGGTGGGGGTCTACCATACTAGTAAAGTGACGCAAATAGTCTTCTAAACATCGATTAACTACCTCCGTTTGCGGGTGATATGCCGTAGACATTTTCAAAGTAGTGCCCGCAAGCTCGAACAATTCAGCCCAAAAATGGCTCATAAAAACTCTGTCGCGATCCGTCACAATTGATTTGGGGAAACCATGCAAGCGAATGATCTCTTTGGTGAAGGAGGCAGCCACTTCCTTAGTTGAGTACGGGTGTCCCAAAAGGATGAAGTGTGCATATTTAGTTAAGCGATCCACCACAACTAAAATGGTATCCCAACCCTTGATCCTTGGCAAACCAGTAATAAAATCCATTGTCACGTCCTCCCAAGATGCCATGGGTATGGGCAATGGCTGTAGGAGACCTTGGGGGCTCAAGGTAGAATACTTGTGTCGCTGACACACATCACATTTGGCCACAAACTGCTTTAAATCAGCTCTCACCACTGTTACCATTGATAGAATCACACCCAAATACAAGAAGAGAAGACTGGTTTTGAGGAACCAGTGGCCTCCAATGGTTTTCGAGGAACCAAAACCTCCCAAATACAGACCTTTGAAAACCTAATTTGCACCACCACCACTACTGTCAGCTATATACCTGCATTACATACCAAACGACAAACAACATGATAAACGTAACAGTGAATATCAGATAAGGATGATAGGTGTCTCAATCTGGGCCCTCCACTTGTCACTACTTGGTGCCTCCTTGATGCTTCTTGCCCCTTCTCTTATACTGCTTAATAACGACCCTATCAGTATCCATGGGAAGAGTCTGAAAAGTTTTTCTTGGAGCTTTGCTTTGGCCTAGAAACTCCAGGCTTTGAGGTATTCAGTCACACCATCACATGTCCATTGATTACCCCGTCAATCCCCCTAAAATTCCAAATTGTCTCTCAAACTTGTCTGTGAAGTAGGATTTGGCTAATTTATTTCTTGCCAATTTTGCAGAAGGTATATCTATTAGTAAAACAGTAACATATTTTTGGTGGGAAGTCCATAGTGAGAACCCTTTCCTCAAATACTTCCCATCATCCTTGGAGGTGCTTTTGAGTTCCAAATACAAGAGATAGGGAAGAGGGGGCTGCTGTGATGATAGTTGACTTTAATAAACTCTTCATATTAAGATCTACTGCAAAGAGGCCATCCTTATTCTGTTTCCAACAGATTTCCTCTGCATTATTGTCAATCCTCTGATTTTCGATGAGCTCCTAGAAATCGATCACTCCTGTCTTGGGAGAAAGAGATGTTCCAGCAAGTACCATTAGTTGAGGTACTAATCAAGTTAATGATGGAAAGTAGCTAGGACTTATAGATCAGGAGATAGTTCCCTAAAATTACATGTCCTATCCATAGTTCCATACGTCTTGATGAACCCATAATACTAACAGTGAACTTTATTTATTGTTTTGATTATAATTACAAACATTCCCATAAACATGTTTATTTCCACATAACTGGCGAAACTTTGATTTTAGGACAATTTAGTATGTTATGCTGTATCCACTGGCTTCATTTGATTGCTTGTCTAAAAATATTGTAAATAACTGATATTCCATGAAGAACACACATAGTTTGATCACGTGGCTAGTCTGATCACTATTTTGATGGAGTCATGGATAAGTAATTTTTCTTTTATTTAATGATTACTGGTGAACTTTTGATGCTCCCCCTAACTTTTGTCTATCTTCTATTTGATCAGGTACAAAAAAATATTTTTGTGGATTTACACGTTGGTGATGTTGTTCGTTTTGGCCTGTAAGTATACTTGATCGTTTTTTACTTGAGCAAATCGCTTTGCATCTGTTTCAATGCACTTCAAAGACAGACACCCATCTGAAATCTCAGTTCAATTCAGTCTTCTCTCCCCCCCCCCCCTGTGGATATCTCAATATCAATATTGTTGGCAAAAGGTGGAACAATATAATTAGGAGCCGAATTTATGCCTTGTGTTCTGCGCTTTGAATGATTCTTTATATTGTTGATGCAGGAAAATGATCTTACAGCAATAAGATTAGCAAAATCGAGAATAGTAACATGTAGATTAGAAGATGGGACAATAGAATTGACTCATAAGAGTCTTTAGGGTTCACCCCTATAGAAAAGCTTGTATTATCATTTAATAAAAGCTGCCTCAAACAAAGAGACTTAAAAGCCTATCTATATTAGGTTTACAGACTCCTTGATAACCTTAATTAAATCATAACTTTCCTAACAAAAAATGATATTTGACTCCTAAAAGATCCTATTTGTTTAACAAGCAATCGACTTCCTAAAATACCGTAAGAAATGACTTATTCCTATAACTATAATTATTGATTTCGAAATTCTAACTAACCTGGAGAATACGACAATGGTCTTGCTTCTAAAACTTAAATAAAACCCAATAATACTTACCCGACAATAATACTAACTCAAATAATGTTAATTATGAGCTCTAGGATGACCCTCAACTATAAATAACTCTCAGCTCTGATTTTTCTTCTTCCCATCCGCATCAATTGTGTTAGCGAGGGTAACTGCCTTTAACATTAGATCAAGAATCTGGAAGCATACTAGATTTTATGCATGGGAAATGTTGGACTAAATTTAAATCTTGGTGTTGTTTATGGATCAAACATTAGATTATTGGAAAAATCTTAAACCTTTAGTGTTGCTTGATTTTTGTTGCAACAAAATTGTTCTTGTAACTTTTAGGGTCATCACTTGTTCTTTGTGTAAGTTCTCAATAAGTCTTTATTTTTGTTGGCACAGTTCATCCCGATTGTATGTTTTCCAAGGGCCGCCCGAGTTGATGCCATCGGTACGTGTGCTTTATATAACCTTTTCTCTCTCTTTTTCAAAGGATATTTATCTGTGCTCTATTAACCTTATTCTGCAAAATTTACAGTTCTTTCTGCAGAGAGTTGCACTTGTCTCCTTTCTTCAGCATATGGTGCTTAAATACCTGTTACTGCACTGAATCATAGGAAGAAATTTTTTAATCTTTTTATTGAGGATATCAAATAAAGAAACAAATGTCGTACCACTCAGTTCAATGGAGGGAATGTTTATTTGAGATAAAAGTACTAAGACAGAGTCTCATTGGTTCACCAGCTATATTAAATGTCAACTCTGGTTTGAAATTGCACCGGAAAGTTTCTCCTCACTGTTTCTTTTTGTGCTGCACTCCAAAGGCTATATTTGATGCAAAAGTAAAACGTGAAATTGCCGCTTTAGTGTTGTAGTACCACAGCAAATGATGCATGTTTTTATTACAATGCTGTGAGTTTCTACCTATGTTAGAGTTGAAAAGATTATTTTGCCCCTTCTTGGAGAGAATGGAAAAGCAACAATATCTATATTAAATTCTCGTGCATTGACATGCCACGGTGTCTTGCTTAAATCATATGTATTAGTTTCCCAATGTTATTTTGTGTGGCTGTCATGTTGTAGGAAGTTGACTTGAAAATTACTAGAGATGCTAAGATGAGAGAAGAGAGGCTAGATAGAGAAGCTTCGCTTAAACGGGCAAGGATGGAGGCATCTCTCGCTGAAGGCATTTCGTGGGGCATGGGAGAAGATGCTATTGAAGAAGCTGAGGTTAGTCCAATTATGCAATTTTAGTTGCAATTTGACATATGTGTTGCATTGTATCTTATAGATTGTTACATTATTGATGGTTGGCGCATGTATATCAATATTGCAATTGGCTGATCTGCGCAAGAGCGGGAAATTTACTTTTATATCTCATGTTGTTTTTTGAACAAAATAGCCGGCAAAGGAAGGTACATTGACAGACAGTCCTTTGGGAGACTGAATGGGGATATGAAGTTATTAAGTGTGTTGGGTTTAAGTTTGTTCTCAAATGATGGAAGAAGGCTGAAACTCTCACGAGTTTCTCAAATTTGGAGTCCTTTTTATTTACTTATGCTTTTCTAATCCTTCTAATGTTGCTCTTCCCATTTAGGATGATGGTGATGAAATCACTTGGCAAACTTACAGAGGACAGCTCACAGAGAAGCAGGAAAAAACTCGCGAAAAAGTATTGAAAAGAACTCAAAAGGCAAGTTTTTTTCCCCTTGATGTCAGTGTAATACAGTGATAATGATCTTCCCCTGCCATGTTATCTCGTTGCCAGTTAATCTCCTCAGGATTTATGCTGTATCTTTCTATGTTTCTATAGTTGTCCTGAGACTACTTCACGGTTCTCTTTATTGAATTGTGTTACACTTTTAGTAAAATTATGTATTTGATCATCACGGTTGGTAAAAAAAGTATTTAATCTTCATGGCTTCCCACCTGGAGTCGAGTGATTAATTTTTCTGCGTAAGGAAAAAATACTAGAAATTAAAAGGACATCATGGAATACCCAAGGTTTCCAAGCTGTGTACAAGCAGACTCAGCGTGGAACGGTAATCTCAATTGACGTAAAAGAGTCTTCTTGTTTGTTGTTACAACTTTTAGAAGCTCGATCATCAAAAGATGGATTTGAAGGTTTATTCTCCCTTTAAATTAGCATCTCTGGCTTCCCTGCTTGATTTGTGTGTAATGTTTCTTCTATTCATACGTATTACTTTTGTTGTTATAGATTGCTCATATGAAGAAAGAAATTGATGCCATTCGTGCCAAAGACATTTCTCAAGGTGGACTGACTCAAGGGCAACAAACTCAGATTGCGAGGAATGAACAAAGGATAGCACAGGTGGAGTTATAGGCAGATTGGAGTCTAATCCAACCATTATTTTTTGTTATTATTGAACAGCAAACCGATGTTTTCTTCTTCTCCCTCCCCCACCTCCTCCTTTTAGGCGAGTAAATGTATTAATACCCCATTTCATCCCAACTGATGCTTTATCTTATTTGGTTTCATTTTCAATCTCTGATAGGTTTTTGAAGAACTTGAGAACTTGGAAGAGACACTAAATGAAAGTATCCGAGAAAGTATAGGAGCCCGTGGCGGAATCCTCTCTCATAGGAAGAAGGGAGCAACGGAGGATGATGAAGAGTTTTTGAGGTGCTTGATTATCTTTACTACGTTCTTTTAACTGCTTCAAAATTTAAAAAAAAAATACTTAATAAAGGTATCTGTTGAGGATAACTAGGTACATTGACGGATAGAGAGATGATTAATTGTTGTCATCACTTAGCATATATGTTTTTCTTCCAGTGACGAAGATGAATTCTATGATCGAACAAAGAAGCGTCCAAAGAAAAAAATTGGTGAAAGCCAATCAGTTGAAACGGCGGATACTCTTCTAGAGAAGAGAGATGACATCATGAGGGAAATGGAAGACAAAAAGGAGTTACTTTTGGCCGAGAAGAACAAAATGGCATCTGAAACTTCAGAAGAAACTGAAGCTGGAGATGTGCTTGATGCTTACATGTCAGGGCTCTCATCTCAGCTAGGTAGGAACTCTGGAGTCAACATTGATATAATGTCTCTATTCCACACTTGATTTGAGGAAGAAACATTTTGAGAACCTTTTTTTTGTTTTCCTGTTGGACATTTTTTGTCATGTGTGCTGGTGCATTTTTGTTATTTGCATACTCAGCGAACTTTTGTCTTTTATAGGATCATAATGAAGCCAGATTTGGTAAGACATACAAAAAATATGACTTGACTTGTGATTTGTTTTTATTTGCATACGCTTTCTGTATCTCTAGTAAGTATTGGCAAAGTTTTTTTGCATGAACAAGCCGAGGTTTAATTATTGGACTTACACATGGATACATCTTTTTGAGATTTGAGCCATTAATTACCTGTACTCAAATTTTTTCAGTTTATTTGTATGTTTCTGTATGTTTTAGCATGTGCTGATTGCTGATTGTTTTTGTTTTGGTTTGATGTCTAATGAATGATGGACTGGGCATTCGTTTAATTTTGTTACTTATTTCATTTGTTTATTGTCAGTGCTTGATAAGACTGCCGAACTTGAAAAGGAATTGTCCAGTCTCCAGTCTGAGCTGGACAGGGTTGTATTCCTCTTGAAGATTGCAGACCCAACCGGTGAGACTGCTAAAAAGAGGGATTCAATTGCACTAGCACCAAAACCTGTCAAATCTGAGACACCTGGTGCACCTCTGAAGAAGCAACCTTCAAGTGAACCGAATAAAAAAATTGGGTCAGAAAAACCCATGAATGTCCCCACAAAGAAAGAGGGAACCTCAGATGATGTGGCTATTATGGAGGGATCAAACAAGAAGCTGGAAGCTGACAAAGAGGGATCAAACAAGAAGCTTGAAGCTGACAAAAATCTCTCCGATGCAGACGTGGAGAAAATCCCTGCATATACTGTTGTAAAGCCACAATGGCTTGGTGCTGTAGGGGACAGGGAAGTGAAGAAGCCCCAACAAGAGGCAGACACATTGAATACACATGATGCTGATCAGTTTGTTGACTACAAGGATAGAAAGAAGATTCTGGGCGATGCTGACGTTACACAAGTGGACTCTGGGATTGAGAGTGCTGCTCCCGGTCTAATAATAAGGAAACCAAAGCAGAGTGGGGAACTAAAAGGCAGTAATCCTGAGGTTCCTGAACAATCCACATCATCCACTGTGAGAGCTGAATTTAAGGCGGAAGATGCTGTAGCACTATTACTAAAACATAAGAGAGGCTACTGTGCTGAAGATGACGAAGGAAGTTATGAAAGCCAAGAAATACTCGATGCAAAAGATAACAAAAAACCAAAGAGGGTGCTTGGCCCAGAGAGACCCTCATTTCTCAACAGCAATTCAGATTATGAATCATGGGTGCCTCCCAAAGGTATATCTCTCTCTACTTTCCTCCCCTTTCCTCTTGCAAAGTGGATTTTTCAAAATTCAGTCCATGAAGGGTTGCTCAAAAGACAAGTTGTTTTATGCAGGACAATCAGGTGATGGGCGGACTTCACTGAATGATCAATATGGATACTGAACTTGCACCTTTGGCCCTAATTGGTGCCTATAAACTCGCAACAAAAGAATAGCTCCAAGAGATTTACCACCTTACTGGAGCTTCATATCATTGGCAGAGGCAGTCTGTTACTGCATGCATGATTTGGAAAGAGAATGGCTGTCTCACTTGGGCTTCATGTCATGGCAATAACTCTGTGTTGCCTCATGCTTGCTTTTGAAAGAGTCATTTCATTACCTCTGAAGATGCCCCGGATTAGCTAGAGATAAATTAATTTGGTAGAATTTTGTGCTTTTCTTTCTGAGTCTTGAGCATTATGTTCAAATTTAATGAAGAGTGTATGCTGCGACTTTGTAAAAAATTAGCTTGGAGAAGGTGAGAGAGTGTACATGATATGTATATCATCAATTAATGTTGTGTCAACTTTTTAATGAATATTTCAGGACAGGAGGAGGACCAGGACCACATATTATCTATCTGGGTGAAACCTTGATGAATAATCCAACCGCACTCTAGACTTATTTGTGCAATATCACTGTTTTCCCAAGTGAATAGGACTTGGCATGTATGGATCCACATCACTGGTACAAGTTCCTGGATCTCTAAAGGAAATTATTTTGCATTTAAGGTAATTCAACCAAGCAAACATCGGGCAAGATCAAGAGCTACAAACTGAGAGTGGATGCTTCATGTCAAGTAGGATACATTTACTGATGAACTTTACATTGACGAAAAGGAACAACTATACGTGAAAGAAATATATGTAACATAGAAATATTAGACAAGATATGCAGTCGGCAGCAGGACTTTCTACATTTGCAATTTACAACTCCTGCAGTTGGAATCGGTGTCCAACCCAACACGCACACTGCAATCTCTTGCTCCATTTTGATACCGAGTCCTATGCATTGTGGACAAGCTGTTCCAGTATAGCATGATCTTAATTTCTCATTTCCACATCATCCTTTATCATTTACACCTTAAAACAGCAACCATTACATACACTCTCCCCAACTAGATATTGTGCAACAGTTCAAAGGCTTCAAAACCTCAGTTGAAGATGGCAAATCAATTAGATGCCATCTTTCAAGAATATTGATGCACGATGCAGCGCATCTCCTCCTTGAGATGTTTTTTCGATAGATACCCAATCATTTCTCTATCACAGCTAATCAGATGACATCTCCAGGATCATGGGGTTACTCCACTGAGAAGAGAAGAGAAAGCAAGGCCTTCCATCTAGTCAGTTGAAAAAATAAGGTGACTCCAACACGTCTGTGAGATCAAAGTCTCCGCGTTCTGGCAAAGGGGGGAAAGACAATGTAGGGAAAGACTGTTCGAAGCTCTCCAACAACTGGGCACAAAATATTAAAGTTAGGTCCACACGTCCAGAAAATAGATGGATGCTCAATTCTTAAGCAGAAATCAGGATTTTGATTTCCAAGTTCGGTAAAGGCCACTTAATACTTTTACACAGAGTTCCAAGTATAAACTACAGGCTATTTACCCATTTTTAAATGTTATATAATCCACCTGCATTTTTAAACAGGATTCCAATGATCAACAAATGTATGTTCTTACCTACAATTAGCATAAATCAATGATCATCTCGGGCAGTGAACAGATTCTTTAGGAATTTGCTGAAAGCGAAAAATACTTACATTCTCCAATATTGGTTGTTCATAGAGTTCGACAAACTTTTCTCTTAGTATCCTATTCAATTGATCCACATCGCATGCATGTGTCCAGTATGAATCATGAACTCCTGCAAACAAATGCCACCATTTAGTGCATCACAAAGACAACAACAAAAAAAACCACCACCACCATAGTAGTCTAAAAACAACCTGCAAAGTTCAAGCCAGCCATTTTGCAGGCAATCGCAGTCATCATCATATGAGACCCATCAAGGGAGTGAACAAAGTTTGGTGGAAAAGCTGTCCTCTGCCGCTTGACCATGACCTACAGTAGCAATAGAACAAGTGAGTTTGAAATTGGGACCATAAAATCAACATTCAATTTAATTTTCCTGTCTTCTTGTCTAGGTCAAATAAGTTTGTTACCATCAACCAAGGCCATTGAGGGTAAAGAACAGCTAAAGCTACTTTTGGTCCCATTCTTACTCTTCAAACAGGCTATTTCATCCTGTTCTACAAGAATGGGATCCAACACACTGGACAAACATTCTTAAGCATGTCTATAGTTCAAAACAAATATTCGAGATTGCCTCCATTATTTTTTATATTCATTCATACATAATAGCAAGAAAGCTACCTAGCAAGTTGTGTGTGGAGATTCTTTAATGTTGGGGCAGAGAGCTCCACATACTCAAATCCATGCTTATTAGGAGTCTACTTGATAATTTCCAATGACGAAATAGTATATGCAATAATCCAAACGAAGACATTGGACATTTCTGAGAAAAGAGAAACAAAAAGAGAGAGAGAACAGAACACACCTACCTAACGACTAAAAAGTATCCAAGTGCCTTGAAATTTGCTTCAAAACAATACACATCGAGTATGTTCTCCCAATTTGGAGTAAGACATTACTCAAGGGACACTTTATTCATCAAAGCAGGTTCGAAGAATTGTACATTTTGACATGATATGCAGGATAATCGTGTGTACACTGGAAAATGATACTTTCTATGTAACCGGTGTGACTGAGAGCTGAAGAGGGTACGCCTACCTTATCAGTTTCTCGTTGAAGGGTTAAAATCTGAAGAGGAGTCTTGACCTGTATCCAAATAAACAAGCATAAGCTAAATCACCTGAGATGGTATATGTTTAACTACAAACAAAATAGTAACGATATTAATGTCTAAAACAAATTCAAATACTCACAAGATGCCTTCCAAGTTGACGGTAAGGTTGCACAACAGGAAGTCCAAGTGGTGTCGTCCAACGCACTGGCTCATTTTCAGATGCAACAATCTGTAATGCTTAAACTAGCTGTCAGCACACATATCAAACAACCACCTCAAACATATTGACATAAGGTACAAATATATTAACTAAAAATAGGCTGACCTTTGCACATTCACCAAGCCAGCTCATGATACCACGTGCAGCTTGAAACATCTCCCCTAGAGCAGTTAAGGTAACCTGCTCAACCAAAAAAATTGCAATTTGGGCATTAACAAAAATACATCTAATCCATGAGCAAGACCATCTAACTTGGTAGGCTGAACCCTCCTTTCATTACCTTTCCAATAGGGCTTCAAATGAGTGGAGTAACTTCAGCTTAGCTCCACCCACAAGCTTGATGGGCCAAAGCTTGGAATGCATTAAATTAGACAATTCTCATTAAAACAACTCAAGCACAAGCATACAAGGGCTCGGCTATTGGTTACAAGACCATATATTTTTTGCTTTTTTAGCATCAACCTTTTATGTAAAAGAAACAATATGTAATGCAGTGGTAAAGAAGTCTGGGAAGGGGTGATGTATGCAGCCTTATTGCTGGATTAAGAAGAGGCTGTTTTCGTTGTTTAGTGATGACTAGGTTGCAATGAAGCTACTTCACCATTGCACTAAGCTTGGCTCCTAACATATATAGAGTTGGCTGGTTTTGTTTACTAGCCAATCTCACACCAGGAGGTTCAGCCTTGCTAGATTTGTGCATCCATACCTTTGCGGCATAACAAGAAGCACCAAAAAACTGTGTCTCATCTGCTATGGCACCACGTTCTTTTAATCTCCTTTTGATTTGATCACGAGCACCAATGTAAGTTACACCATACACTGATGTCATCACCGTCTGCTTCACCAGCTTCCTATCCACCTATACAGGCCCAGCTATTGGGGTCAACTTATGGTTCATGATATAAGTAGGAAACATGAAGGTTATCTGAGGAGTAAAACAAAGGAAGTGATGTACTAAATACAAGTTTTTTGCAAGCAACAGTTGTGTTTTTTTCATTGGTTGGGGGCGGGGGGGCGCCATGGTCATCAGACAAACATTATTTGAATTAAGACTAATAAGATAAACTGAGGACCTGACTGAGTAAAGTCCTTGCATGCAATGCATCTGGAAATAGTGCAGGATCTTTTTGTGCATCTCTCCGCATGATATCGAGTACTCTGTTGAAAAATGGCATTGTCATCAACCTCAAAGAGGTATTAAAAAACCACAACTTAGGAAGCAAATAGTTGAGACTTCACAAGAAAAGACAGAGGAGTACATCCCAAGTATACCAGGAGTATACTAGAACGATGACGTAAGTCCATTAAGAACCTTTGTTATAAACAACACTAAAAAAGAATACACGAGAACCTTTGTCCTTACCTTCTGTGACCTTAGAGTAGTAAAACAACCAACGAAAATTATTTGTAGACTCAACCTACAATTCTAGCCGAACTCTACAGTCCTGAGAACTTACCCCACCTGAGACTCCATATAGTCAGGTACTGAAGTGTTCAGATTCTAAGCTCTACTAGAAAAAATCTGATGAATAAGTTGGACGAAGTAATAAAATCTTTCTAGGATTGTAAATGTGTATCTTACATAAAAGCAATAGAAGTGTGTTATCTGTCGTCTGAGATCTAGGTTCGTACTTATTTTTCTATAAATTTGCCATATGGAAAATATAATCGGCCAAGTTATTATCTCTGGCTATTGGACAGACACGCCCATCTATCTCATCAATAAACTTAATGTTGATAGGTTTAGAACCCAAAAGATGATGAGCCAAATTTGCACTAAAAGAAATATCAGCTTACCTAGCAGCTATTCCAGAGTAAACATCTGCAGGCTTTTCTCCTGCAACCAAATTAACAGCAGCTGCTCCCAACTGAAAAGCAAGCATTGGATGATATAACATTATGCAGATAATGAACAGCAAGCACCCCTCAGTAAAATTTAACAAAAAATAAAATAAAATTGGTGCGATTATCCCACAACAAAAGTTAAATCTTATTGAAAAAATCTCAAAATCCTGTAAGCATACTATACTTGGTTTACGATTTGCAGGGCAAGCCAAAGTCTAAAACTCTTCAAACTTTTCACATAATTTCATAACCAATTGCTTGCCTTACTAACATCTTCAACAGATTTCATATGTTTTTCCTTAACATAGTAGGTCATCATAAGGAAAATGAAACAACTAATTGGGAACATCCAAATGCATAAGGTCAACACCTTATCCCTTCCAAGTGCAGCATAGTGTTGTAGGCCATTGCAGGAACCATCCTAGATAAAAGGAGGAGGAAGAAAAACAACACAAGAGGAAAAGCAAGATCAGCATCAGTTGTGAAAAATTACACGTCATAGATTGCATGGGAAGCAGATGAAAAAGATAAACAAGATAAAAATTACACATGACGCATTTTGGTGTATGTTCCCACAAGACTCGCCATTACAAAGACGTTACCATTTACGCAGTTATACGAATAAGAAACTGACTAGACAAACTTTAATCCTTGTTTCTATGGTAGATACAATGCCATACATAATACAAAAGTCCCAAATACCACAGTACCCAATTAATGCAGACATAATCTGAAGGCTAAGCAAAAAAAGAGCATTTTTATAAATAATAAAAAAAAAAACTCATAACCATGTAGAATTATTTGCTACACTAACTAGTTTCATTACCTGATGAACAGGGATAAATGATATATATGACTCTGGAGAGAAGCTTCTCAAAGCTTCAGTTAGATTAATGCAAGCAGCTAAGAACTGAAATGGATCTTCAGCATTCAGCCACCACCGCCTTCCTTCAAGAGGTCTGTCCGCAGAATCAAATATATCATCTAAGTGATTCTCAGCAAAAGCTATTCGACCCTCGAGAGATAATTTGTCCACACCGCCGGCAAAAAGATTTGCTAAGTGAATTTTGAGCCAGCGTAGGCCTGACTCCCCAAGAGGACGCCCCTCTGCAAACTCCAAAATACCTCGACACAGATCTGAGCCAAGATGATTTAAATATGGGTGCATTGGATATGCACGCCCTCGAAAGTCAAGATTGTGTGGATAGTAGAAACCTTCTTCATCCTTCAATTTGCGTGCTACCTGCTCCCCAATCAATAAGAGTTAGCATAACTTCTATGAAAAGCAATATGAGACTGCCTGAACGTCAAACAGATCTTACAGCAAGTTTAAGTTCTACATCACATCTTTGAGAGTGTCTCTCCCTGTTTTCTTTCTTCACGGATTTAACTTTCCACTTCCATTTCCTAATCAATGCTTCATCGTCAGTGTCTGGCTCTTCCGGTAAGGGAATCTGCAAAGTGGAATTAAATACCAGCTCCGAATCAAACTCATTTATACACAATAAATACTGGATCAATAGCTACTTGAATACTTATGAGTTATGACCAACTTGGGAAGTTTTATAGAAAAAAATTGCTCACATCATCACGATCCACCAAATTGGCGAGGCGGCCTCCACTGTTCCATATTCTATCTACAACACCAAGCACCCTCTTATTTATCCTCCATTTTGTATTCCCAAGTGTATCCAGGGCCTGACAGTTCATTTGAAGAAATGATTACATTATCTTTGCTTAAAAGTAAACCAAGAAGATAAAACACATGCATAATGCATATGCATTTCAAAGCATCATTATGTTCTCATAAGTGAGAAACATATTCAGATCAAATTATTATATCATCAAAATAACCACCATGACAAGTGATTATTACGTACCTCAAAAACTGGCTCTAGTTGCTTCTTGGGAACCCTCTTAAGCGCTTCACGTTGCTGTCTAGCTCCATGTATGCGCATGACATAAGATGGCAAGAACAAGTGCGCTCCTTTGTCATAACTGCAGGATAGATATATCAATTGTTTGGTGGGTTCTGGAAATTCAAAAGGCACGACGCAAACAAGTGATTTACACACATAATTAAGCAACTGCATCAACTTTTCTAAAAGTTCCATCCTTAGTTGTGGTTACTTAGCTCAGCAATGAATCTAAGTTCTAGCACTCTACGAATTATTCTATAAAAGATAAAATTCACAATGAAACTCTTTGGAACTTCATATTGATTTAAAGGAGAGAAATGTATGACTTATGAGAGTGAGGAACATATACAAAATTACAAACAATAATGAATGGAAAAGATTTATTAAAAGCACCAAGCCAATACAAAAGATTTAAAGCTTTATTCTTTTACAACCTCTACAATGATAGAAATTTTGAGGGGAAAAAACATTAGCATAAATATACATTTAAAACAAATTCCTCGTTAGTCGTTACTTAATATACTTTCGCATACCATGTTCTGCCATAACACATAAATGAAGAAAATTTCCTGAAAATATAGAAACAGACTAATAATCTCAGTTCATGGGATCCGAAAAAATATACCTACATCAAAAAAAGGTTTATTTCTAGATGTGTCTGCTTAGTGAGATAGTGAAGAGGATGAAAGTTTATTCCTAGATGTGATTGATGTCATTTCTTGTAGATGAGTCAGTAGTGGGTAGCACCCCCTTGACACCCAAATTTATGTTTTTTGAAAAAAAATGATAAAGGGAGAAAATTAAAAATAAAATAAAATAAACTCACAATTATTGCAATGTCTTTAAGGTGATTAGAATGTGAGTCTGGAAATCATTGCTTCACGTAAAAATTAATTGTTAGCATCAACAATTTCCATTTCCTCTTCATAATCCATTTTCTTCCCCAAAATCCGTGCAATGCATTGCGAAGACTTGGTAAAAGACCAACTTGCAAGATGGAGAGAATTTGGTGGTTAAAAAAAAAAAAAAAAAAAAAAGAAGTTCTCCAATTCATTTATCCCAATTAGATTGGGACCTATATAGTCATCTCCGTCTTATCATTTTTTATCAGTTTTATCCATGCCTTCTTTGTCTTCATCTCCTCTTTTTTGTATCTCTTACTTGAATTTTCTCATCTCTTTGTACTGCTGTGATCAGACCATCTTAGAGATTTTCTCTCATCTTAGCTTTGCTTGACGCTACTTCTAACCTAGATCATTTTATCTTGTTATTGTAAGAGAATTGGTCTCTTACTTAGCTGAATAGAAATTTGAAACTAGTTTACAGGGGCAGAATTGAAGCTCAGAACAAAAACGGAATAACCAAATGTAGAAAAAATACAGAAACAATGTCAGCACAGTATAATGTTTACATACCTTGTCCATTTGAGTGGGGGCACCAACATTGGAATATAAGGAATTACCATGTGTCTCGCCTGGAAAGAAAAGGAGGAACACATTGTCAAAGGTTCTCCTTAAATAAGAAATGAAGATGGGAGTGGGGTTGGGGTTGGGGTTGGGGGCGGAGCCATGGAGGGGCGATCTGAAGCTTTGTAAGTTCCTCACTCTAGCGAGGAGGACACGCATTTTCAACACCAGACACCAACAAGGAAAAGTAATATTGTGCCATGCACAAGAAGAACATAAGTATTAAATAATGGATAATGGATAAGAACTTTTTGGCTGGATATCAATTGGAGCATTTTGGAAAGTCTTCAAAGGATCTATGGAGTGCCAAACTGCAACGTCATTATCTCGAAAGCAACATAAAAAAGGTAAACACCTCTCATGCACAAGGCTCTCGCAATGGGCGAGGTATGGGGATAGGCATGTCAGAAGATCTTATTTCCACATTGTGGAGAGGTTGTTGTGACCTCTAGGTAGCACTCATACAACTCTAACACTGGGTCACACATTCGCATGTTAAAAAGGTAAACAACTCTCATGCACAAAGCACCTGCAATAGGCAAAGTTGGGGACGGACACAATGCACGCATCCTTCCCCAGCATAATATACGGAGAGGATGTTTCTGTAGTTTGCACTTGTGACCTCTCAGTAGCACCTTTGCATCTTAACCGGCCACATATTTGCATGTACCACGATAGCAACATAACAAGTAAGTAAATTTTTAGTGAAGGATGAATGACGGGATTTACTCACACTTCTCTCGAGGCCTTTGAGAACTAGCGGGTCACATTGAATGATGCCATATCTTCTTCCCATCTTCCTGCGCATAGGAAAGCGAAGAAGGGTCATTTTGGAAGGGGCATAAGTTTCTAATCTTCTTTTATGCAAAAACGAGACTATACAGCGGTCAAAAAAAATAATACTCACTGATTTTCTTTCACCAGAGTTTTAAGGGAGTGCATAAACGCAGGTCGAATATCAGGTGGACTATCGGCCAACTGATCAGCAGGGGGCTGTATATAAGCTGTTTGAATCAACAATTCAATTAGATGGCTTCCAACCTGTAGCATACATGGGAAAAAAATAAAATGTTTATAAAACCTATAAATTAAAAAAGAATAAGCTTTTGCCAGTTTTTACAATACTGACCTTCGCCTTGATATCCTGACTCCATGGCTTTGAATCATCCCTTTCCTTCACTATCTGCCTTACTGCTGGCAACTTTTGTTTTTTTATTAAATTTGTCACCTTTTTTCTTAACCTCTCATTTTCCATGTTATTAGCATTAGAATCATCTTCCTCGTCTTTGTTACCTTTACCTCTCCTTTTCTTTTTTGTTTTCTCCAAGAACTTGTGAATCCTAGCCTGCACCATGGCAGAGATAGTGATAGATGAATAACAAGTTTCAAATAAAATAGAATGAAAGTACGGTATCCATGACTGGGAAAAATAAAATTCCTAAAACTTCTGTTTTTCTCCTTAACAATTTCACGTGAGAAATACCGAGGATGATGTGAAAAAAATCACAATATGAGAAAAACCCTTGAGTCTCACAACTACAAAACTTAAGAAGCTATGAAGAAAGGCCATGCATGTGAATGACCTAGAGTCTAGCCAATGCCAAGTCTAATGAAGCCAAAGAAAGCCAGGATTCAATAGCGCTGATGACAAAAAAACTCTCCCAAAAATGAATGTGAAAGCTCATTTTATTATTCCAACAAAGATTCAAATTAAAGGAGCAAGCAAATTTATGATAAAAAAGGAAACTAGAATGAAGAACGACCCTACAGCCTATGCGATTTCATCATTCAAGACAACCATGCAATAAAACATGCAATCTTCACATTTTAAGCTTGTTATCATATTTGTCATTTGAACTGCAGACACAACTATATAAACAAATCAAAGAACAATAATTTACAAAGATCTAAACCACTTTCATTCTGCAAAACCTAGAATATGAATACAGGCTCATGACAAAAATCCAGTCTGACCATCATTTCCAGATATAGGATGCAAATATTTCTAGTATGCCACACCTTGGCTTGTCAGCCTAACCAAAGCTTTGTCAACAACAGAAGCTTTGACTTCCTTAAAATGAATTAACCAACCAACACTTCTTCAGCATTAATGGTACTCCAGAATTAGAAAAGACAGATGGCTAATGTTATATCCCATCTCTTCCACCTTTTCTCTCATGTCATGAATTTAAAGCATTTCCAGGCTCTACCTTCCATCTATCCCTGTTCATACCTTAATGTGAGAAAGCTCGCCATGATCCTCATATATTCTAATATATCTATGAAATGGTCTCTGTTTATGAAAGCCTAGAAGAAGACAAAGCATGTATATTTTCAATCTAAATGTCAAACAAGAAAGACTAAGCTTCTATTACTTGAATCCCGAAACTACCCAAAAAATTCATATCAAAACTAGCATGCAAGACAGCAAATCAAATCTCACCTCTTGCTCAATGGCCTCTCCAATGAAGCAAGCTGCCTGGACAACCCTGGCAGAGCCGTGTTCTCCAGTCATCAAAAGTCCCATGAGCTTATGCATTGTGATAACAGACATCATATCCGCAGGCAGCTGATCAAGATAAGAAGCATAAGCCGTCCTAACCTTTCCCAATTTAATTAACTCTTGCTCCTTAGCAATAGCATCCCTCAAAGGCTCAAACCAACCAAGAAAGAGAGTCTTCATATATGGTAAATTGGGAGCCAGTTTCCGTTCACACATATCCATCAAAAGCTCCCTATACTCTTTTGCCGCCTGCTTCCATGCCTCAGTCTCAATCTTGACCTGCCTCCTCCTTAACATGTGATACTTACCCATTCCCATCCCACGTTCAGATTCCCGCCTAATTCTATAACTATTTTGAGACTCCCTCTGCTCCTCCTTCCTCATCTCCTGCAACAATTCTTGCACCTCATCAACGACTGACACATCTTCCTCACAATCCGTCGAAGAAACAGCCTCAGCAACACTTGCATACCCTCTGGGGAAAAACCCATTACCCACAACATCACTCCTCAAGAACCCAACACTGGGTTTCCCCATACAGTCTCCAGAACTCGATAATTCCCCAATTCGGCGGACACCCATTTCTGGACACACAAAAAGGGGCTCAAGTATCCGCCATTTAAGCTTATCTTGGAAAACATAATCCCTGGGCATACCCAGAAAGCTATAAGCTCTTTTAAGGGACCGTGAACTAAGAGAAGACACAGCGGTTCTTGAAAGGGCTTGATTGGCTATGCTTCTCCACATTATTGTGGAAATCTGAGGTGGGTTTGGACAAAGAATTACAGGGTTAATGAAAGGAATAAAATGATCGAATTTCTGGCTGAAAGCAGCAGAAAAAATGGGGGATTTGCTACTGGTCATCAATTTGGCTTGAATACGAATGAGAAAAGGAAGAAGAAAGGAATGGAAATATCTGCAGGGATGAATGGATATTCATAGAGAAGAAGATAGGGTAGCCGACTTATAAACCCTCCTTAAGCCTTCCTTGAGCTCTCGGTGTCTGTATCTGAAGTCTCTGTCTACCGCCTGAGTGCACGCTATTACTCTACGTCTCTACCTTAGAAGGGTTAGGGCTTCCTGTAATTTTGATACCTTTGAAGGGTTAAATTGTAAGGGCAGTTCAATCCGGGTATTCATGAACGAATCTGGACCCTCCACGCGTCTACAATTGCTCCGGATACCAGATTGGATTGCTTGTAGGTTTAATAATATTCATTGTGAAACCTAAAAGAAAGAAATTCAAATTCCTACATGAATGTGAAAAAATACCATTGATCCATGATTAAATCTCATAATTAGCCAAAGCTTGTTGTTTATCCTGATTATTGTTCAAATTTTGATGTTATTAACTTCAACAAATTGAACCATTTATACAATCCCTTTTTCCAATCCCAGCCTTGTTAATACAATGCCTACACTTACCCTCCTCACAAATCAATTACTGCTTCATAAGAAGAGTGTCCACTGTTACTGGGATTGTTGAACTCAGATAGGACGGTTTAGGGATATTTTTTTTGGTAATAACAACTCAACAAACGTGACTTTTGCCTTTTTGGACAATCCATTAAACTCAAATTCGGACCGAGCTAGGCACACATAAACTCACCCATCCGGTTAGTTGGGCCGAGACCCAATACAAATCACTCAAAAATAATTGTGTCAACTTAGAATCAAACTCCTGACCTGATACTAGATTCTTTACGTTCTAAGTCCGGAGGCATAACCAGCTAAGCTATCGCTAAGTGATTAGTTTTGAGATACACATCCACATATGAACTCAGACTGATATCAATGATTTTTGTTAAATGTTTCTACCACTAATCTCTTCATTTTCGGCCATGGTTACCAACAAAACATGCTAAAAAGGCTTGTCATTTTAATTTCCCAGTCAAAGACAATGTGAAACAAACCCATTTCATCTTTCATGCACAAAGAAAGTCTGTACTGTACAGGGTTTAAACAGACCCACTTGACAACTTCAAGGCATCATAGGATTGTCCTGCTGCCCTGATATGTCCTTTGCGGACCAAATCAGGGTTTAAGCTAGGCATACATAATCGTATATTCCACCCATCAGGGGGATCCTGCATTCTTCATAACGCCTACCTTTGTATGCCTCCTGGAAGAACATATTGCAATTTCTGGATACCATTCAATCCGGCTTGGGGACTTCGATTTCAAAACAGTAGTTAGTACTCAATGCTGCTAAAGAACTAACAGCTATCATCAAGCATTTTTATACACTAAGGTACCTCTTACCAATATATTCAAGGTAATAAGGCACCACATCCTTTCATCTCCTTGAAGGAGGATGTGGGACATGGACTGGAAGTAAAGAATTTCAACAGACACAGATAGTAAGAGAGAGAGGAAGAAGGAAAAGCAGTTGATAGGGATATGCTGACACTGAATCCAATTCAACTTCCTGAATCAAAACGAAAATACAATGGTCTAGAATCCTGCCTCAATACAACGAAAACAGTTGACGACATCCTTCAGCAGCCTCTCTAAGTTTTGAGGTCGCGCTGATAAATATTTTCTTACTACACAACTGTAAATGGGCATCATACATAGTCTAATGCATGCCAAACAAAGGTAAGAATGCTGAAGAATACTTGTTTTCCCGGGAACTTTAAAACCCTCTGCAATAATCTAATAACTCATATCAGGCCCCATAAAACCAGTATTTGCAGAGTAAATTTACAGGCGAGTCGTGCAACCTTGATTTCTCTCATCAAAAACTAAACTCGCAGAAAGATGGGAAGGGACTGTGTTGAATAAAAGCACGTACCATACAGAAACTTACATTAATTAAAATCAGAACTAAATTATAATGTAGCAAGCATGTATCCTTACAAAGAGAGAGACAAAGTCGGAGAGAGGCCACTTTGGAAAAGATAATGAATTAGATGCACAACTTGCCCACAAATAAATTCCTATTCTTTCTCGTGTAAAATGAATAAAAAATACCTAGACATTTTCCCTATACCCAAACAATACATTGGCAAATCAAATAACTAAGGTGAAATACAACCTGAATCAGCCTATTAACCTTCAATTCCTCAGAGGGCCGTTGCCGATGGCTTAAAACAATCAATATTACACAATCCAACTGATCTCACCATGTTTCCAAAGCTGCAAAAGAATTCAATTCCAAGAGTCAAGAAAAACAATTCACAAGATGTGCCGCCAATGCAGGCACAGATGAATAAAGAAACAAAAGGATAATGGTAAGAAAACAGTTTTAGCCAGTTCGAATCTAGCTAACCGGTCAATGCTGTTCGTCGCTTTTTCAGGCTGTTCAGTGGCATTACTGGCTTTCTCATCACAGTCCACGCTCTTTCTAGATTTCTCTCTCCTATCAACACTAATTCTTGATTTCTCTCTAGTCTGTGCTTGCCCTTGGCATTTCTCTGTGGTCAGTACTTGGTCTATGCCTATCTTTTTTATCTGTGCTTGATCTGGAAGTATCTCTAACATTCGTGCTCTTTCTTGGATTATCTGGTTGGTCTTTAATTGGCCCAGACACTTTCCGTTGATAAGACCACTTCTCAATTGCTGTTATAAACTTCTTGAGATGCTTGATGTATTGTAGGTAGAGTTCCAGGTTACAATGGTTCCCCCCTTTAATCCATAATGGTTCATACTTCTCTTTGCACTGCTCCCAGAGTTGCTTCCCATGTGACCAATCCACAACGTCATCAGCAGTACCCTGCAATACGCAGTAGAATATCTAGGCAAATGAGGAAAAATCTGACTTCTTAGGCGCATGTTGCTCCTAACAAGTTACAATATTCAACGCCATACATGCACCTTAAGATAACACTCATAAAATAATAATAATAAAACCTAAGATCTTTTTGCAGTGAGTGAAACCAGCCCATCCTAAAACTAATATGAGCATTTATGTACTCAGATAACTGATAAGTACCTACCACCAACTCAGCATACCAAGGGCCCCACTCCGGCCCAAAGGGCTCCAGAGCAGTTCCTGGGCTTCGCCCCAGGCAGCGGATTGGGCCTTCGAGTCCCCAACCTAACTCCTTTTATACCTTGGGCCTCCAGCTTCTCTGGAAAACCCTCGGTACCATTTGAAGGTGGCGGCCCCCTTATAAACCACACTTCACCTTCCCTCCTAACCGATGTGGTACTTATCATTACTCCCCCCTTTCGAGGCCAACGTCCACGTTGGTCAGGCACCATGGACCTTCTGTCTATATTCAGACAGGCACTTCCATGGCTGGCCACTCCGCGGACGACCCCTCTAAGGGCCCGTCGCCGGGGCACTAGGCACAGAAGCATGCAGCCCCCCACACGGCGGAAGAACGGCTCCGATACCAATTGATAAGTACCTACCACCAACTCAGCATACCAAGGGCCCCACTCCGGCCCAAAGGGCTCCAGAGCAGTTCCTGGGCTTCGCCCCAGGCAGCGGATTGGGCCTTCGAGTCCCCAACCTAACTCCTTTTATACCTTGGGCCTCCAGCTTCTCTGGAAAACCCTCGGTACCATTTGAAGGTGGCGGCCCCCTTATAAACCACACTTCACCTTCCCTCCTAACCGATGTGGTACTTATCAATAACAAGTTCAAATGTTAAGTAGATATCATAAACATGAGTAAGGTTCATTACAGTTCACTTGAAAAGCTTTGCTCTCAATTAAAGAGAATAACTAATTATACACATTGCCTTTTAATGATATAATCTGCACAATTCGGTCATTATCAAAAAGAATTTAATGAGCAAGCCGCTAACTAACTTTGTTTCATGTGCATTAAACATCCCAAAGGTTAGAAACATAATCACAAAAGAAGGCAGTGCCTTTTGGTGCATATATATATATATATAGAAGGATAGCAGACAAACATATACTTGCAACATATAGCTTACGCAAATGCCAGATACATGCAAAGTGCAGTAGCATCAATGCAGGAGACACTTCAAAGCTTACTTCCCAGTTAAGTAACAGAACCAAATTATCCTGGCATGCCTCACTCAAACACAAGCATTTAACAAACTTAGACCACAAGTTGCAATTATCAAAGGAACCCACATGTATCACCAGTACTGGACAATTGACCATCGGTATTTTGTCAATGTTCTGCAACGCCAAAAAAAAAAATAAAGAAAGAAATAATTTAGTTCCCCACGTACGACAAGCAAATAAGACTACAAAATCTGTAACACCGCATCAAAATACTAAATGGAACCTTATAAATGTCGAACCAGTAAGTTCGCTTCACTGGATACATGACGCGGAGTCCAGACATGATTGGACTGTGGAGAACCACAGCCCTCAATCTTGGCAACTGGGTTGCCAAATCTAGAGTGGGTCCACTTCCCACTGATTGCCCATACAAGATAATATCTTCCTCCTTCGCTCCATATTTCTCAAGAAGGCACCTATATGCAGCTTCTATGTCAGCATAAGTATTTTGCTCACTTGGCTGCTCGAATGGAAAACAAAAAATGATTCAATAATCTTCTATGTAGTATCATATCAAACTCAATAATATTAGGGGAAAAAACAATTAATAGTCTACTGCCCCTGAAAAAATGATGAGATTCCAAAAGTATGTCCAACATTTCCAGAATATTTCACAATTTTTCCCAAGCACATCATCAGCTTCCTAAATATTCCTTATGTCAACAAAAGCATCCAACTTAACAAAGGTGCATAAAATTTTGCTTTTTTCCAGATAAGAGTCCATAAATCACTAACGAAATCTTCATCTACACTGCCCCTCAATTCCCTGAGCTACTGAACAGTGACAGAAGTCACAGAACACCCTAAATCCATGTTATCCTCTGTTCATAGCAGAAACAAATTTCTTGATGACCAAACAAACTATTAAGCGAAATCATTTACCTTCCCAGACGATTGACCATACCCAGAGTAGTCATACCTGCACAGATACATTCATAAACGCGATGTAACCACGCACTACATATAAATTAATACAACCATAATCCATTCGAATACACATAACAGAAGTCAAAGCGTGGACTGACCCCATTAGATTGACTCGGAGATGCAAACTGAGTTCGCTAAACAAATCGCACATCTGGCCAAGATCGGCGGCGTTTCCATGCGAATACAACATCGTCAGCTTAGCTTCAGGATTCCTAAAGTAGACCGCCACCACCTGATTCCCTCTCTTGGTCGCCAGCTTCAAAACGTCGACGTTTCCGCTATTCACTACCCCAGCCATGGTCAGCTTCCCAATCACCTCCTCCACCACCACCTGGTACGAAGGCGGATTCGGCGGGAAGAAGGCAAACTTCGCCGCCACCGACGACGTCATCGCCCCCATCCCCCAATCACAAAAATCAAAACCCTCAAAAATAAAGAGAAGGAAACACTCCAAATCGAAATATTCAGGGAATGAGAACAGCCAATTTTGATCCTCAATAAATTAACTTAAACGTCGCCACCACTATCAATAACGACTACTGACTACTGATTGAGTGTTGGAGGAAACTCCGGCGAGAGAAAAGAAGGAGACCACGTGTGACTGTGGGATACATACAGATGGGGTTTATGAAAGGGACACGTGTCAATATAGGGGCCAGGATCTAGCCGACTGCTGCGTCTAATATGGTGCCAGCTAAGCATCGCTTAAGTGTGTCGTTTTGTGATTCCCGTCTGTCTGATAGTCACGATTTTCTTTCAGATTTGCCCATTAATTATTAGTCAGATTTCATTTTCGTCACTTAATTTCTTTTCTTTTTTCCCTTTTCATCCACAAATATAGGAAAATACCCCGTTTAATTTTAGGGATCGTTGTTATTGTCGATCGAGGTCTATGACAACCCTGTAAGTTTAAATGAAAGTTGATCATCAAACTTGAACACCGATGTGATGTCGATCGAACAAGCTCCGATGGTAAAGTCAGTCAATGGCGGAAGATATTTAAGTGATAAAAGGGAATAGATTTTAGAGAGATAGGTACCAGGTAGTTCAAAGAGTAAATGATGAGGGGTCCTCCTTTATTTATAGTTTTTCAGATCACGTAGTCAACGCGTGTTATCCGTATGGACAGACTTCTTTACTAAGTCATAATTGAGCCTGCAGCCCAATCTGAGACTTACTTTACATTATACGTCTTAGGCCCTAGATGCCTAGTCTTGCACCCATCCTAACCGTGGGCCTTGGGCTTCGTTTGGACTTGGGCCAGATATGCCTTCAGACGCATATTTTGGGCTGATCCAATCCTGACCTTCGCTAAGCCTTCCATCATGTGCTCAAGTATTTCGGGCCAATGTTTTTTTTGACCCATATAGTACTTACAAAGTGAAATAAACAATTGGTTTGGAGGAATCATTGTTGAAGCCACTTTTTGAAATGATAGAAGTGCTCAAACTCTTCGGTACAAATTCAAATGATGTTTTTTTTTTTTCCTGAAATTTTAGGGAGAACAAGTCTCTCTCTTACAATTGTTTAGGGACTAAAAGTTTTACCCTTAAATTGTTTGGAGACATATTGTTAAATTTTTCAATTTGTTTGCCATATAAGATTTATCTTATGTGCCACATAGATGTCACGCAAGCATTTTTCGACCCAACTCTCACTTGAAGGACGAAGGGGGTACTTGTCAATAGTTGAGGTATGAAAATGAGAGAAAAAATGCTTAGAGACGAGAAATAAAAGCTACCGTCAAGGACCAAGTACCTGTTAGATGAGCTGATTACCATCTTCAATGGTGACAGCGAGAACACTTATGAGGTTTTGTAGGTGGAAGTCGAGTTAATGAGAGATGATAGAAGTGACAATATGGAGAGAAAGGGTAATACAAAGCCGCGACAACAAGAAAACCTAAGAGATTGTTTCGTAGACGGAAGTCGAAGTAAATAGAAATCAAATGAGCGGGGACTTAGAGAGAAAGGGGAATGCGAAGAAGACGGAAAATCTCGTTTTTCAGGGAACATGTTTTTTATACAATGGATAACCAAACGTGTTTTCAATATATTTTTTATTTTTCGAAAAATAAAAACACTTAGAAAACACTTAAACCAAATAGAGACTTATTAATTATTTTAATGTAGGGCTCCAATTAGGTACAATAATTTGATAGTCATAGTCCTTCTCATGCCCTCAGCTTTTCCATTGGTCATCCTTTGTTCCAAACTATTTATACATTTTCTTCAACTATTGATTCAAAGCTTCTAAAAATATTATTATTAAAATTTCTACAAATTTTATTTGATCCGATGCCATTAAAATGGTAAAAATAAATTAATAAATAAATAAAGAGGCAGGAAGAAAATTAATACTTCATCAATTGCCTTGGGGCCCAAAAAAGTTTGAAAGATGGGCTTTGCAACTCAAAGTCTGCAAAGGATAAAACCACAATGGGCCAGCCCAAAAGTGTTAGCTGTTGCCTGGTGGATCCATCATTGAGGTCCACTACTCAATTCATAAATTGGATTTTTTGAAATTGATTTTATAAAATTAACTTAAATATTTTTCTTTAAATATAGCTAAATTCCAAAAACAACAATATTTAAATTTTAAATTAGTGGAGCCCAATAAAGAAAAAGAACAAACAAACAACTACAAAATTATTCAAAATAGTAGTAGACACAATATACATATGTCCATCAATTATCACCGTCGATTACGCCAAACCTCCATCAGCAGGTCCTAGCATGCTTATCATTTCCGTTGAAAGCAAATTCAAAATTGATCATGGAAATCATGGCCCACCTTCCCCCATCAATTCTCTTCACCAACCATTTTATGGTAGAAATTAAAAAATAACTAGTGGGACCATAATCTTGAAGATTAAGAGATCAATATGGACTAATCATTTTTAGTTTGCTGATCTGTCAAAACCTCATTGGGTCTCCAGAAGCATAATTTGTTTTACTTTGTAACGGGATTAGCACCCATTAATTACTTTTTTATTTTTTGTTTTATCTTCATATTGTGAAAATTTTAAAAAATATATATAAAATGTGAGAGAGTCACAGGTCAGATTAGGTTGGTCTCTCATTTCTATGCCAAGGAATTTTCACTTGTGCCATCTCTGACAAGCTTTCCTCACCAAGAAAAAGGAAGTCGCATACAACTCTTCATATCCAAAGGTAAATCGAACACTGTAAATGCCGCATTGATATCTCAATCAGCTGTTTCATCTTCTGATTTGCATAATATCTCATCCGCTACGAGGTTATTGTCAATTTTGGATCTGGTTTAACATTGGGCCTCTTGATATGAACTGAAAATGCAAGTTGTGCTTCCTGGTTCTTTTTAAGTTATTGCTGTTTGGAGTCCTGGGTTTTCTTAAAGTTCAGATCTTTTGATTTGAAATTGTGAATTTAGGAGATATTTACGGGTTGTAAACAATAACTGGTGTTGGGTCGATTAGGGTTTCTGGGATTTAATTACTATGGATGGTATAGGACGGAATTTTGAAGCCGGGTCTGGATTATCTGGTTCACAGTCGATGAAAAATGGCATCTTTCGTGACGATGATGGTCGTCCTAAACAGGAGTCACCTATGAGGGGTGGTGGGTCGAGGAATACGAGTCCGATGGGTCGTGTAGGATCGAGGAATACCAGTCCGTCGAGGGTTAAGACTAAACCACGTGGCTTAGATGAGGAAACAGTGGCCACATTTGGCAAAGCTGTTCATCCTGATGTTCAAATGGAGGATAATATATGGGCAATGTTACCTGAAGATTTGTTGAATGAGATTTTAGCTAGGGTTCCTCCTTTTATGATATTCCGTCTTCGCTCTGTTTGTAAGAGGTGGAACTCGATTCTTCAAGATAATAGTTTTCTTAAATTTCACTCACAAGCGCCAGCTCATGGCCCTTGTCTTCTGACGTTTTGGAAGAACTCACAGACACCACAATGCTCGGTTTTCAGCTTGCCATTGAAAACATGGTATAGAATTCCATTCACATTCTTGCCACAGTGGGCATTCTGGTTGGTGGGTTCGTCTGGGGGTCTTGTTTGCTTTTCTGGGCTTGATGGGCTAACTTTTAGAACATTAGTTTGTAATCCACTGACACAAAGTTGGAGAACATTGCCAAGTATGCATTATAATCAGCAAAGACAGTTGATAATGGTCGTTGATCGAATGGAGCGATCATTCAAAGTCATAGCAACCAGTGATATTTATGGTGACAAGTCATTACCTACTGAAGTGTATGATTCGAAACTTGACAAATGGTTCCTTCACCAGATAATGCCAGCAGTTAACCTTTGCTCCTCGAAGATGGCATATTGTGACTCTAGGTTATATTTGGAAACCCTTTCGCCTCTTGGATTGATGATGTATCGGCTTGACACGGGGTACTGGGAACACATTCCCGCTAAGTTCCCACGGTCACTGTTGGATGGATATTTGATTGCTGGTTCTCAGAAGCGTCTTTTTCTAGTTGGAAGGATTGGTCTGTATAGTACTCTTCAAAGTATGAGAATTTGGGAATTGGATCATGCCAAGACTATTTGGGTGGAGATAAGTAGGATGCCACCGAAGTATTTTCGAGCGCTCTTGAGGCTGTCAGCTGAAAGATTTGAGTGTTTTGGACAGGACAATTTGATATGCTTCACATCTTGGAATCAAGGGAAGGGTCTCCTTTATGATGTTGATAAGAAGGTCTGGTCCTGGATTGCTGGATGTGCTCTTCAGTCATACAACAGCCAGGTTTGTTTCTACGAGCCAAGGTTTGATGCTTCCATCTACTAAACTGGAATCCTTTTTTGCCGCCTATATACTATTTGTCATAAAGGACTGTCACAAGGCATCATCTTTACATGCCTTGTATTTCCTCATCCTGCGTGTACACATCTATTGCCGAGACTTCTTTTACTCTAGCAAGTTCATTAAGAATTCAAGTTCCTCCAGCGTTGTTAGATAAGTAACAGCAGTGCAAGCTGGAGGCAAGTTTTGATAGGCAATTTTCTAATTTAACCATTGGTTTAATTTTCTATAACTGGGCTTTGTTTTGAACATGGAAGCAATGCTGTTGTAAAAAATCACTTAATTGGGTTGGCTTCTTCTTTTCTTCTTCGGGAGAAAAAGGAGTGTGGGGCGGGGGCAGGGAGTTCTCAACAACATACATGATGGCTTATGACATTTTGGGGAGATTTGTAAGAAACTTGTTATTTTTGCTTCCCCTTCCAAGCTTTTGTACCTTTGTGGAAGATCCTCGAGTACATATAAATTGGAAAAAATTGAACTGTTTTGACCTTCTTTTTTTGTCATTACTAAATTAACATGCTGACTCATTTATGTGATTGTTGTGGTACTTTTATGCTGTGGTTGTGCTTCCTTGTTTGACCATTCTTTTCAGGTTGCCCACTCACTATATTGCGAGCTCTGTAAGGAATTAGGGATATATTGAGCTTTGTTGTACTATCTGGAACTAATATGAACACTGACCTTAGTGTTCATGTTACTGAATAATGATCTTAAAGTAAATAGGTGTATAAAATTACTTGAATTTGTCCATGATTTGTAAAACTATTGACTTATTGTGCATCAAATACCTCACTTTCATTCGCATTAACATTCATACGATTGGTAGGAAGTGGCAAGTCAACTGTCCCTAACAACCCACATAAGCTATTCTTCTGGTTTAAAAACCTGATTCAACTTAAGCTTCTTGATTGTTTTGGGAAATGATAGTGTACTGGATCAACATTTTACTCTCATTTGTCGGTTCAAGTATTTGTTCATCTTCTTTCATGATTGGGCTGGATGTAATGGTCTCTTTCCACGCTGCCAAAGGTGACCTGCTCTTGTGATCTGCTATTTACTATTAAACGAAATAATAATGGGACATGTTTCTTTACAAGCTCTTTGACTGCATATGATCATAGAATGAATATTAGTTTCTTCTTTAGGTTTTGTTGTGTGAAGGACTTCTAAACTGTTCGGTTTGTACTGAACAAACCTTAGTGTCTGTGAACTTTATTGTACCTAATTGGAAAGAACGTTTGGCAATTGTATAAGGGTTATTTTGGGTGCAGATCTCTTAAGATGTAATAGGAAGGTATGTGCCTATCCACTCTCCGGAGAAGGAGATGATGGGTTGGCTGTCCTCTTCGCAGTAGGAAAATGGCACTCTTACGAATGCCTGGTGGGCAGACGCTTTGTGATTTGCTCGCGTGAATTATAGCCCGACAGACAAGAGACTGTGTCTCGATGAGCCGGCCTCAAGCTGCCACCGCGTTATTATGGTCCATTTAAGATAGTCAAAAAGATCGGCCCAGTTGCCTATAAACTTGAGTTACAGCATCCGCCGTCTTCCTCGTCTCCCGTCTGGCTGTCTCAGAAAGTGATGGGAATTAAGCCGCCCATAGAAATGTTTAGATCGTCGCAAAGAAGACTTCCTTTTTTTAAAACCGAGTGCCCAACGTATCATTTGAACAGTTGGATGGGCGGAGTGTTAATTTTGAGTCATCAAAATAATTTGCAGTTGACGAATGGCGATAGATAAGACTTTTTGTACCAAATTTCCAGAGCTACAAGGACTGGGGCCACCCGATGCACCAGGCTTATGCTATCAATTCGAATCCAAACTGATGTTATCACTAACAAGAAGCCACAATGATAAAATGTAGATTTATTCGAAATCTTAACAACTTTGTCTGGAATAATAACAACTCTGTTTGGAAAAACCAATGTTGATTGTACCAGAAACAGTGTTTAAATTAAGAAAGGGGTGGGGTCCCATGGCCCTAACGCAAAGACAAACTTCAATGCACATCCTTCCATACATACAGCGTGACTACTAAACTCTTTGGCCCACCCTTCTTAAACTTCACCCACTACGCGCACGCTAGCATTCAGCACTACCTTAACTAACTCAATTATCTTAATTAATAAAAACAAGATTTTCTTTCTTCGCCTTTGTTTATTTATCTAGGGCTTTCTCCATTGATAAGCAGCAAGCAAACAAATAAATTCACTCCTCCATTATTCTCGCACACCAATTCGGACCCCACCTTCGGAGCCCCAACCACAACCACCACACTCTTGTCACTCTGTTCTATGTATATGACGTTTTGCCTTGTCTTGTAATTCTATCGCTCACTCCCCTCCATTTTCTTTCGCTATGTTTGGCTTAGAGGTTTGTTCTTTGTTTTATTGCATAAATTAGGGAAATTTTGGCTTGACAATCGGAGTTTATTGTCGAAATGGTTAAATCCGCCAAGTCTCAACTCGAAGAAGAAGAGCAATCCGATGATTACGATGACCTTGTCGCCCAACACAATCTCTCCTCAAAAGGTACGAGCTTGTATGTTTTCATTTGCTTGCCCGAATTTCTGTAAATTTTACTCCTTTAAGCATATTTGTCTTAAATCACTGTGATTGCAGGGGAATTGATGAAGGCAGATGGAAAGGGTAATGAACAGAAGTCGAACTCCTATAGGTCTAAGCATTCAGAGACTGAGCAACGTAGAAGGAGTAAGATTAATGATAGGTAAGCCTAATTTCAGTCTCTTCAACCTATAATTCGAATCCATGTTTTTGGGTCCTTTATTTTTTTCAATATTTTCTTTTTGATTGGAGTTTTTTCGGTATGTAATTATTTAGTGTTGTTCTGTTTATCTGTTTCCACATCGCCACAGCAGTTTCGGTCTGTGTTAATTATATACCGAGCAAACAATAGTGGAAGTTATTAGTTTGAGGATCCAGAGAGGTCATGTATTGTGAAATGCAAATCTGGATAGAACTCTGTTAGGACATGCTAAATTTATATGACAAAAAAAGAAGGTATTTGGTAGATTTTATATTGACTAGGGAGAATAGAGAGTACATATGTACAAAAGAACAAATCAATATGGTTAAGTTGCTGACCTTTGTTGAACGGATCAATTGTGCACTTTTGAGCTGTGGTTCATTAGGCATCCTAAATATTAATTGACATTCTGGATCAATTTACTCCTGTAAAATACCTTTGGATGTGGAAACCATATGTTTTTCTAATGTTATATTAGTTTGTTTAGTTTTAGTTGCACTATTGTGCATTTTGTTTTACTTTTTTGTTTGCTGTTAATACGTATTTATCATCTTAATCATTATTTACAGTTAGTATACTTTTGGTACTCCTGCACTTGCCTGACAACAATTATATCTTTGAGTTAGGTTTCAAATTTTGCGAGATCTCATACCTCAAAATGATCAGAAAAGAGATAAGGCTTCATTCTTGTTAGAGGTTCTCATTTAATCATTTTCTTTTTGATCTTTGGTATCAAATTATCATTTTTTATTTTGAATTCTGTCCTCCTAATGAATTAAAAAAATTTCATCCATGTATGCAGGTTATCGAATATATTCAGTTTTTACAGGAAAAGTTAAGAGTATATGAGGGCCCGTACCAAGGGTGGAGTCAGGAGCCAACCAAATTGATGCCTTGGGTAAATTCCAATGCTTGATATATGCATGTTGATGTGAATATTAAGTTGCTTGTGAATCAAATTGAAACCCTGTTTTGGTTCAATTTATATCGCTATATTCAAGTGCTAGTAAAGTTTATATTATTTTTTTAGACTTGAATGTGGAAAGATCGATACAGAAAACTTCACATGGAAACAGGTGTGTAGTTAATTGTTGGAATGATCAGTTGCTAGAGTTGTGCCTGACAAGTCTGCCCAGCTAAGTAATTTAAGGTAGCTATAAAGTTATAACAGAACTCTACTGTGTGCTTTACATGGTATAACTCTTTTGCAGTTTTGCAAGAAATGAGCATCATGCAAATACTTCATTTTACCGTGAAGTAAGGGAGAACAAAAATTGGATTCAAGTGATACTGCTGATTTGTGAGTCATTGCCAGCATAAATGATTTACTTTAAGACATATTCTGTGTCATTTAAAAAAGAGAAAAAAGATTAAGGGAGAAGTTTTGGAGGATACAAAGTTTAGCTCTGCCTATTTTCTTAGCTTCTGTAGGATGAATATTTCCTAGTTGCAAGAAACACTCAAGTATCTGATGTTGTATTCAATTCGCATAAGGTGGGTTGTTGTGTGTGATATGGAGATGCTTTTGTATTTCTAGCTTTGAGATAAATTTGGGCGCTCCGTTCAAGAAACAAAAGAGATAAATTTGAACGTAACAATTTCCTACAGGAGACCAAGTTTGAAATAGGTCTTGTTTGAACGTGAATGGGTTTTGGAGATATAATGTAAGCTGAAGGAGATATAAAATGGCTTCTGATGGTTATTACACCCTTTCTGGAATACTTAGGTGACTTGCTCAGTTAGTATAGCATAGCTTTAAGTTGAAGGTTTGACTGTTTGACAAATGGGTGGTTATGGATTTGCTTTTATATTTGCAAATTCACTTGCGATGGGCTCCAGCATGTTGATTGGTTTTGGGAGATTTTGTTGATGTGCATGTCTTTCCAAAACAAAGCAAAATATTGTTAATAGTATATTTGTGGAAACTAGTCTTTTCCCTGAGTAAAAATTTGACTTTTGCTCTTAGCTATCAATGAAGAAGTTTAGAATTTCAAGGATCTTTTTTTCTTTTTCCCCTGATTTCGGAAACAACCAGCAGAGTATATCATTAACGTTGGGTTCTAGAGATCAAGCTTAGGGGGAAAAGATAAGAGTAACCGAAGCGTAGAAGTTTTCTCTTTGATGATGTTTTTCTGGCCATGAGTTGCTATATGAATACTCTTTTTTGTGGAGGATATTAATCTACTTAGTTCTTCTCCCATAAGAAAACTTTTAATGACCCTTCTTTTGTTTGAAACAGCAAAATCATCAAGGACCCCCAGAAAACTTTGGGGATCATTCTCAAGTTTTTAAGAATGGTTCCTGTGAGAATAATGTTGCACGGAACTCGGTGGAATCTGACTTGGGCACAGCTTCAATATATGAAGCACTGGATCATCCCTCTGGGACGGCCACTCCTGTGCTTCCCCCTAATACACAAATACCATCAAATATGTATGGTACTGTTGGGAGCAGTGGCATGCCTGCACAATCTCTGCAAGAATCTGTACCTGATGCTGCAGCCATGGCTTTCCAGTCTCAATCCCAGCTGTGGAAGGGTAGACCACTTTTAAGCAATCTTGCTGTTCCGGACGATACATCAAGTGGACAAGAGGAGCTTAGTATTGAAAGTGGATCAATTAACATTTCAAGTGCCTATTCTCAAGGGTGAGCGTTTGCTCTTATTCATTAATACTTTCTAAGTTCTATAGCATTGCGAAGCTTTGCTCCTTTTATCCATCTGACCATAGCTTTTCAATGATATTATTCAGGACTTGGTCAGTAAGAATTTTCTGTTTTATTTTACGACTCTAACCTCATATAATTCATTCATATCCTAATTTGTACTGTTGGTGATAAGTGTTGGTTCCCCACACTGAATCTCTTAAAATAGTGTGGTAGTGAGTCTTTTTGGGCTCTTCTTTGGGTTCTGATGAATATTTACTTATGGAAATGGATCTTATGAATTTGATTTATATCCTTGGATTTTGATTCCTGAGCAGGCTATTAAATTCTCTGACTCAAGCGTTGCAATCCTTGGGTGTTGATCTGTCACAAGCCAGCATCTCAGTTCAAATTGATGTTGGTAAAAGGGCAACTAATGGGTCAACTGCTATGACATCCGGTTCAAAGGTTTATTTATCATCTTTGCTGATCTTTCAAGGACTTCTTTAGTTCAATGGTTTTGGAATACATGTTATTAGTTAGATACTTGTTTTAGGCTTTTAGCCGAGTTCTCTTCTTACCCTGCCATTTGCATACGTGTAAACTTTTTTCTTTCTATTAATCTTATACTATACTGTTGTCTACCAGGATCATGAAAACCCACTTACAAGCAATCACTTATTGACGCAAACTGGAGATGGGACTCGCGGTGACGATTCTAATCGGGCTCATAAAAGACTCAGAACAGAGAAAAGCTAGTATACAACTCTGGTCATCCTCCTCTATCTATTCAGTTTGATCAATTGTTTCGTTCCTTGGAATGAGGTGTTCATTTTTGCCATGTCATGGTCCACAGATTACTAGGCCAATGTGAATTGTACATGTCTCTGCCTCCTGGTTGTCAGGTTACATATTTGCATGGATTCTCCAGTGGGAAGAAGAAGATAAGTTATACAGTCATTTGCTTGTGTTTGGTTTGGAAATAGGGAATTGTTCAATAATGAGCTTCGTTAACCTGAATGACATCCATTTTACCTACAAAGCTTGCTTGCTTACATGGTTCTTTCGATTTGCTAACATCCTCCAGTGCATGTGCCTTTGTTGCTTCAAATGGGCCTATTCTGGTTTTTGTGTGATTCATTACAGTTGGACTTACGGCTTTTTGAGACACGATGGCGCCATGCCTTGCATCCTGTCATTTGTTTGCTGATATTAAATATGAGAACTTATCACTTTTATTTTTGAAGCTTTGTTAAGACTTGGATTCTACATCGGTTAGGTGTGATTTATAAGTAGAGGGCTCATAAAGGTGTTGGATCCATAAGGACAAAACCCCTAGGGCATTTTCAATAAATCCCGGGGACAATACCTTCACACTGTATAGGATCCTGTTAAGGACAAAAATTATGCGGAGCTTTGACGTTCAAGGCGGACAATACCTCCACAAGTTATTTGGGTTAGATTTTCTTACAAGCTTTTGTAGTTTGAATCCGTTAAGGTATGGGTAGAAAGGAATGCAAGCGAGCCAAACCGAATAGGAATTTTCTAAAATTGAGTTTTATTATTACCTGTTTAATAAACGAGCCAAGCCTGGACAGCTTGCGAGTGGCTTTGTTCGCCACCCCTAAGCCCCAAGGGTGGTAAGGCTTAGGTGTGAATGTGAAGAGGACTAGGTTAGTTTTAGAAAATTGACTTGGATTCACAAGCTATTTCGACTGCCTTCTTGTCTGTGAATGACTTGAAGAATAGTTGGCTTGGGGGTGGAGAATACAGCAAGAAAGATGGTGGTTTTGCTTCTGCAGACATCAAGGCACGTTTTATTTGCAGGTGAAAGTTAACGCGAGTGGCCCTCTTTTAGGTGACAACTACTTGCTGAACTTTTGCAATACTATGGTTTTATATTCTGCAGATATTCGAGGGCAGGACTAGGCATACCTTTTCTTTACATATAAAATTTTCATTTAGATATTTGCCTAAATTCGGCTTGTCATGTTGGTACGCTGCGAAGTTTTTCATATGAATGACAAGGTAAGTTTGGTCAAAGTCGAATCAAGCTCAGAACTTTCTGAGTCTAGTCTATACGATTTGGATTCAGACAGATTCAGATTCATCACTATATGATTGACTATATGTGTACACATTTCAATATGCCTAACACTGGATCAAAAATTGACTAGTAAGTGAGTTTAGTCATAAATTATTATATAAAAAAAACAATGAAGATGCAGGTTCTGTTGTAGCAGGAGTCATCGACGCAATGATTTAATGTTCACTTGGAACCATGTTGGCGATTATTATATCCAATAAAAGTGTGTATAATTTAAGCATTTCAGTATTTCACCTACAACCAACTTTAGTTAGATGGGACATTTTAATCACATTCCACTTTTGGTGTTGGTGGTGTAATGCAAAAGCTGAGGTTGAAATGCTAAGTAACCAGGCACCATCATTGGTGGGATTTGGAATTGGAGCTTGGAATCCATTAAGTATTCATCCACCCCCTTGATTTCTTTTATGGTGGATGACTTCTTGGATCACTCACAACACAGTAAATTTTCTTGGATCAGTAACTCTTAACCTCTCTTGGATCACTCACCATCTCTATCACCTATCCATCCAACACTATTTCCCATTTATTCTCTCTCTCTCTCTCTCTCTCTCTCAAGCTCTAAACTTTCTGGGGATTTTGAATGAATGATGAATTGACTAGAAAATTAATATTCTCGTTCTTTTGGCTGGCATATAGGGCAATCATCTCAGAATCATAACACAAAGTGTTAGCTTTATGTTTTAATAATCCAGTTTATGTAATGACAATAAAAATATATGCATCAAGGGTCCTACACTGCAGAACCTCCTTAGCTGGAAGGAATTGGATTCTAATAATTTCTGATGATATTCCAGATGGGATGTTGATGTTTCTTGTTGAATGTGTAGGTGAAATGTATGAACATGAAACTAGCATATACCTTTGACTGTACAGTTGAGCACATGTATCTTATTCAAGTATTGAGAGAGAATCATAAAACCAGGTCCACTCATGCTAATCACATCAAGTGAGTGGTTCACAAGCATTACTTTTGTCACCTACAAAGAGACTAACACCATGCACCAGACATCTGCATCTAACATTTGATCAACCAGAAGTAGCAGAAATGGCAATTCTGGGAAGGGGTGAATTGAGTTGTTTTAGTAACTCTCCAACAAAGTTCTGTAATTTGCCTTCTCCTTTTTCTTTTATACAATGCCAGCTAAAGTGGCATTAGACCTCTCCAATGGAATATTTGTCACACTATACAGTAATCACATTATTCAAAAAAGAAAAGAAGAGTAAACAATTTTAAATACCCTGTTGAACCTTGATCCCTGCTCAGGCGGCCCAAGTTCTTCAGTAGCCGATCTTCATTAACAGAATTAGAGTTCTCTCTGCGCCCTAATGTCCGGGTATTAATGGACTAGATTGTAACCTTCAATCAGTAATTAGGGGCGTAAGGTAATGGTGGTAGATAGCCATTTTGTTTGCATGAGCAGGATCATGTGTACCTCAACGGTTCATCTAATGATTGCAAGCATTCATGTGGATTGGCATAGAAGTAATCTTCTTCCTTCGGTCTCTCTGCTATGACCATTCGCTCTCTTGGGTTCCCAATACGATCAGCATGAGTATCCTTCACAGCGGAAGAAAATTCATCCCAACTCAATGATCCAGTGATGTATTGATCTACCAAATCAACTAGAAGCTTTCTGTTTAATGCAATAGTCTTCTTGAACCCCAAGAATCTGAAAATCATTGTAAAACAAAATGAAAATAAGTATAGATTATTTTGAAAGAAAATAAAATCAGCAAAGTTCATCAGACCATAGTCCATTTGCAGCAGTGGCTAAGAAACTTGTACTTTTATCCATATAGTCATAAGAGTAGTGTTCATTCAGGGCTATTAATTCATCCATGGCGAGATAAGAAACGCATGGTCCAGCTAGTTGATTGTAAAAACAAAATATTCCATTTAACAAGTTAACAGAAACATAGAAGCAGATATTACCGGCGATGGCCTTCGACAACTTTGGCCATGTTTCCATCATATGTAGGAACAAATATATCACTCTTGAGAGAGACAAGATAGTCCAATGCTGCCATTTGAGATGAGTGATTTTGGAAAAATATCAGATCTGATGGTTTCAGTAGGGTTTCTTTCCTAACCTGTTTCACAATCACACGGCGAAGTGTTTGAGGAACATCTGCAGATAAATGTAAGAACAATGTTCTTTAGGTTCTGGATACTAACCAAATTCGGAAAAGCTGCCGCCAAAGAAGACATCCTTCTTTGTCCACCATAGATTTCTCCAGCAGCAATATAAATCTGAACATTGTGATTAATTCCCAGGGCACTTAATACTAGAGCAGTCTCCTCAGGTGTCAAGGGACACAAACCTTCTTTCCTCTTCAATTCGGAATTTATCACCTTTTCCTTCCACCAGGGATAAGCATACCTAACAATAAGGTTTGTCACGGGTAATAAAGAATGATTAAAAAAACTGGGGTTTGAAACTGAGTACAAGTATATCACAATAACAGATAGTACTAAAAGTCTAAAATACCTCATTCTTGTCAGTTCTTCAACCTCATCACTATTGCAACCATGAGAGCAGCCAGAGAAAGCCAACATGTCCATCTCATATCTGAGATGAAGGACTAGGAAAGAACCTCTTTCCCGCAGAATCTTGACAACCCTTCTACCCAATTCTTCTATCTGTGGTGTAAATCTCAGAGCGCTGAAATTTACACGGCAGCGCAACTTTTGAATTTCAAGAGGTAGTCCATTATTAGCAAGTCTAGCATCAGTTTTATTCAAATGAACAACTTTGTGCTTCTGTAACAGCGGAAGAATCTGTTGGCAAGAACTTAAGCAGATTAGTTGCATTGCATAAGTAATAGAAAGAGGTACGAAAAGCTTAGAAGTGTTACTCTAATCAGCTAACTAACCTGGTGTAGGTAGTAAGATAGATTAGACCAGCTAATGGGTGGCAAGGAATGAAACATTCCGAGTTCAACTCGTCTTTTGAGCCTAGGCGGTAGCTCTTTCAATATCCGTACCTCATCTCTCAGTGAAGTGATGAAATGATCAACATCGAATATGTCTTGGAACTCACTGCCTCAGACATAATTAACCATATAAAATAAGGATAATTATGAACTGCATTACGGAGGCAGATGGATTGCATATTGTAGAATATATTAACACACCTTGGATCATTCCAAAATGAAGTTTTATCCAGCTCTGGTACAATAAGAGTGACATTCAAGTATCTCGCTATAGCAACCATATCACATATCTGCAGAGGAGCAGAGAGAGATCATCACGTGTCGACCAAGTTACAGCAAGCAAGTAAAATCAAAGGAGGTATCAATACTTTGATTTGACACTTTCATAACAGTAGCTATCAACTCACCGCTGCTCTCATTTGGTTCAGTCCTCCATTGCAGGAAACCATAAGATAGCCATTGTTCTTATAAACCCCTGTAAGCACCAATCACCAAATTTTAGAAATTCAACTTAATTTCTAGGCCATCTCAATGATTCATGAAAATAGAATTCCAGAGCACTAAAAGATTATCTCTGTGAAGACAAAGCTAGAAATGGACTTATATTGAAAACATACATAAAATTTTCACATGTGGATTAACAAAGGAAACTGAGTTGTTAATAATAAAAGTTATGTTACCATTGAAAAATTGAGGAACAAACTGCTACATAAAATATAAGAGATGAAGTTAATAGAGTAGACGTGAATATCGAATTCACTTTAATATGAAGAAGGGACCATATAGGATAATTTACCAAACAAACAAAACAAAACTGGAGAACAGGTAACACTGAGAGTAGCAATTTAGCTTTTCTACAAATTCAAAGTTCAAAAGGAGCACTGCAAATAGAATCTACCTTCAGTAATCATCAACTATATGTCAATTTCAAAGCTCAAAAAGAACTGGGGAAAACATCAAAACCAAAATTGGGAGAATTTTGAACTCACTCTTCGGCGGAAGAACAACTTTGGCCGGCAGAGATTCATCAATAGCTAAAGAAAAATCAGATTGATTAAGACAAGAAGGCCAGCTCTTCAATAATCTCGGCCCCCACGTCTCTCCAATTGACATCAGCTGAACAACACATGTCCATAGCAATGCCGTCATGATAGCTCGGATCAGCCATAGCTTCATCCGGGAACTTGAGACCATCGAATGCTTTAACTTCTCTGCCTTCCCATCTACCAAAAACCGCATCTTTACCTTCCACACTTCCCTATAGTTACGTCTCTCAACAGAATCCTTTGTCTTGCACATTATCTTGTAGTTCAACCCCAATTGATCTCACTCTAAGCAACTTGACCCTTTAAAGCCATAATCAAACTCAAGAGACTACAAACGCTTCCACTCAAGCTTTGACATTAACGCAGCCTGTATGCCAGTAGATCTTGATTATTGGAAAAAAAAAGTCTCTCCCCAAAGAACTGAAGAAGACAAGATGGTTCTTTTAACTTATCCACAACACATTGCAACTGTAAAAACATCAATCTTGAATCCCACAAATGTATCCTCAAAATAATCAAAAACCCATCTTCAAATCTCCATTTCTTTAATCCCCATATGCTCACCTACTCTATCACTTTTCACAGCTCCACTAAAAAAAACAACAAAACCCATAATTTTTTTTTGACAAATATTTACCAAACCTCGAAATGCTATCCACGAGTGCTGAAATGCCTCTGTAATGGGGCACCCAAAATGGAGAGAAAAATGGGTAGAGAGATCCGGCGAGACTCTCCGATCAGATCCCGGCGATGGTTGCCGGAGAACTAGGCTGAATGTTTTAGTGAGGATTGAGATATATAGAGATACGGAGAAAAAGAGAGAGGGCACTAGAGAGAGAAAGAGTGTCGGCGTTACAATTGGAACCGCAGTGAGAAGAGAGAGCCTGTGATTAAAGGCCGCAAGGTTGTTGCATTTACAACGTAAAAGTTGCAACCAATACCATACCATACCATATCATCTTATTCTTTGAGGCCTATTTAAATCCAAAATATAAATTAATTTTTTTGTTGTTATTGTTGATTGGGATAACATTAGTGGTGAATATGTGCTTTAATTTTATTTTCAAAATATAATAAGTTCGTAAATATGTTGGGGTCGATTTGGTTTGTTTTCTATTTTCTATTTTTCTAGAAAACATTCTAGTGATGTGATTTTTTGTTTCAATCAAATGTGTTTTATAAAACATTTTTTGTTTTTTTGAAAAATGAGAACAAAAAATTCATAGAAAACAAGTAACACATCTACAAAATCATAAATTGTTTGATATTTCAAGGTAAATGTGTATTATTTATTAACAATTCAGGTATATTTATGATGCATTGGTCTTTGCATATCATAAATAAATGCTAGTGACATATGGGCTATTACCTAAATAAGGTAAACATGCATGTCTTACTTCCCCCAAAACCCATTAAGGTTCTTCTCTCTATTTTATTTTATTTATTGGGCAGGTAAGAGATATCTCTCCAAATATATCAAGCATCAAGTTGAAAACAAAAATCTCTCTAAGGAATAATGATTTAATCATGTAAGGTAATAACATGACGAGTATAATTAATCCATATTTGTAAAATATGTGCAAGACACCCACTTTATGGTATGGTTAAATCAGGTAACCTAATTAACTAAAATAAAGAAAGAAATAAATTTTTTTTATTAATTTGAGAGATATATATTAATTTGTGGGTGAAATCTATTATCACACCATAATCAAAATATTTGGATACTTTCTCAATTTGTAATATAAATCCATGTGCATGGATTGTGCTTATCTTCCAATATATTCCAATTTCAATAAGTTAAAAAATTGGTTGAGATTACTTGATTCTCTAGTAATTACATATACATGTACACACACACACAACATATGTTAAGGATAGGAGAACCAATAAAGGAATCATCTTGGGGCAGAAGAAAAATGATTTTTGCTCTAAAATCCAAAAACTTTCTGGTTCTATTTGGAAACTGAAATAGAGAACATACCTCATCCCCTGCTTATAAGAATAGCGGTATTTGGACACAAAAACAACAGTGCCTCTTCACTACAGACACTTATATATATATATATATATATATATATATATATAAGTGGATCAGTTAAATTTTCTTTGAAGGGTAGACTCAAGACAAAAAGTTAATCACACTTAATGTGCAAACTTGTGATATAAAATGCTTTGGTAGAAGCATTTCTTGATTTGTCAAGAAATCAACCATTAATTCCATGCCTCTTTGTAACTCAAATTTGCAGCAATTCTAGATTTCTGGGTTACTTAATTTACCTGCAAGTGCCCACTTACCCTATAAAGCTGGATGGCTCTCTTTCATAATTGTAAAAAGGGACAATCTCTCTCATCTTTGCTTCTATAAGCAAAATCATGTATCTTCACTCAACAGACTCCTACATTGTTTTTCTTGTTATTTTTTCATTTTTGGTTATAGATTCCTTGAAGTTCATTATCAATGGTTCTCTCAATAATGCCTAATTTATCATTAAAAGATTTACGATTTCTATTATACGATAATAAGTTAGTCGAGTCAAAATAAGATCACCGTCAGAAGAATTTATCTCCAACCAACTCGACCATGTGAGTTGTTGCACAACTTAATATACATTTATTGAATTAATTAATGAGTGCCTTAACGCATTGATTAGGGAGTTATGGGGTAATTTTTGTTTATATACATATGACAGCAGCTTATGAATTAAACAGAAAAAAAAAAAAACCCCGTAGATTAAGACATTTGATAAATTTTTGAAGTTCTCTTGACTAGTGCACACCATACAAATTTATCTTTTTAGATATTTAGTCTAAATTTGGACCGTCAAATAAAGTAGTAACTAGTGGTACAAATGCACTAATAGACTAATAGTAGGGGACACAAGACCAACTCCATATTCAATAATGGATGTACAAATATTTTACCTTCTCACACTACAAGGAATTAGAGTGTGACATTCCTCAGCCTAGGTGGGTTAGATCTATGTGGGAGTGATTGACTGAAATTGAATTCCTCTTTAACTTTCTCACATGCCTCTTTTTGTTGTGTTCCCAACATTTGACAGTAGTCCAGCTACTGTTGATAATAATGCTTCACAAAGCTGTCACTTTTATGATTCACAATGGGGATAATCCTAATAATAATAATATATCAATGATATTATCCGCTATGGACCATTGCTATTGGTTTAACTTTCAAACCTAGAAAACGCGTCCATACAATATCTTTATTTATACACCACTCGATAGGGTTATGCCAATTAAGTGTTGGGATATTAGGGTTAGACAATAATTTCACGCCTACAAAGGTGAACTTGAAGTCTTGAACCTAATTTGTTTTTTGGGTTTACATGATTATACCCTAATTTTAATTTGTTGGGATAAAGAGGGCAAATGAAGATAACATATAAATCAGAACTAGCGGACAAAAAATAGAGATTTTGCTAATTTAAGTAATGGGCTACACCATAATTGCATTATGGGCCCACGATTGATGGAGGTAGGTAGTTGCAGTCTTGCAGATGTTGTGGTCCTCTTTCACAGTACTGACAAAAAAATGCAATCGGGCTCGTATAATTGGACTGGGCTAAATAAAAATGGACAAAGAAAGCCCAGCCCATTAACGGCCCTAACCTGTTTCCTAGTCCAAAGGCCATAAAACTACATAAACTTATTAAACTGCATCCCATCCAAACATGAAACTTTTTGCAGCCCATCCAAAAAGACTAATAAGGGGGCAAGAAGCAGCACCTCTAGAAATCGAATGACTCAGTAAACAAGCAAGTGAACTTTATAACATCCGAAGATCAGTTTGCCCAGGGATCCCATCAAGAGTCTATTTTAGTAACAAAACCAGCATCACAAAAATTCGGCCACCAATCAATACAAAACTTGTCCACAATGACAACTAAACAAAATATAAAGACGCAACGGAAAAATAAAAACCCCGTAGCTCATTGCAATAATCAACTTCCCAGCAGTTTTTGGTTATCAAATCAAGACATCCGTTGTGCAGCCTCCTTGGCTAAGAGTCTTTCCTTTGCTTTCATCTTAGCCTGAGATTTGGAACCCATGATGCCACCTCCCCATTTCTTGCGGTGCTCATCGTACTTGTCATTAAAGTTAGCCTAGGAGTATAAAATGAACAGTATAGAATTAGGGCGAGAGAGATTTACAATGAAAATACTGACAAATATAAGTAAATCACTAAATCTTGAAAATGTCAATGCCAAAGGATTATCCTGGATTAGAAAAAGGAATAATTTTCACAAATGTAAAACAAACAAGCCCAGGACATCATTCCATTCCATTTGGCTAGAAAAAAATTCCTAAACAGATGGCATTACATGAGTATGAATGAAATACAATATGGTATTATAGTTGTCACTTGGAAGAATTCATAACCACATGGGTATTAACTATTGGTGGGACTGGGTAATCCAATTGAAAAATCATTATAGAAAGTTTAGTTTCCCAACAAAGATTAAGTTTTTTAGCATGATAGAGCATATGCAACACCATTAACTCTGAGCCATAATTCAGCGGCTGAAGCATTACCTTGACTCCCTCCACAATCCTGCTAAATTCCATCTTATCTTCATTCTTCACTGATGTAAGGCACAAAACTGCAGCTGTTTTCTTGTGCACAATCTGATTACCACAGATCATACATCAATTAGAAGGTAGTCAAGAATCAGTCAAGTAAACAAAAATAACTTCACTCGAAAAAGGAAAAGGGAAAGAAGAATAACTGAGAATAGCACTTGTTTTAATTTAGACAGAAATGGAGCAGAAAATCACCGTTCCAAGCCTTGACTTGCCCTTCACAATTGCATAGGGGACCTCCATTTTCCGGCACAAGGCAGGCAACCAAACAACAAGCTCAATTGGATCAACATCATGTGCAATAACTACCAACTGAGCTTTGTTCTGCATATATGATACAACACATGAATTTCCTTTAAAAATAATAGCATGACCAATTAAAGAACACACACAACCCTGCAAATGCTCAGTCTGTAAGTTAACTTATGATAAAAAAAATATATTTAACAAAATGATCAACAGAACTCTTCATTAGAGCACAGCTGGGATGTATATAAGAGCAATTCAAATAAAGTAGTTGAAACTTGAAAGTTACATTGACCCACTTTTCATCAACACTGTTCAACATAATATGTCTACCTGAACAACCAACTCAACCAAACTAGAAAAGACAAGCCCAAGTCACCCACTATTTAGTTGCACCAGACAAGTAATGACCTTTCTCTGAAAATAGTGATAATGATACCTGCTCAATGAGATAGGTAACATGATTAAGGCCATATTTAACAACAATGGGTCTCTTAGATTCCACACTCTTCCCCTCAGCTTCAGCTTGTGCTTTTTTAAGAAGTCTTTCCCTCTTAGCAGCCTTGTCCTCAGGTCTGTATTTGAGCAACAACTTGAAAAGATTTGTAGCTGTGACAAGAAACACAATAAAAGTGGGACACTTAAATACCAGAAAAAAATTACATTGGTCCAATGGTTCTATTAATTCAGACCCCATACCCCATACTGCTCATAAAATTAAAAAAAAAAAAAAAAAACTCACATTTAACACAAGCTGTCCATTTTATTTCGATCCAATGGTTTTATTTGGCCAGCATAGAATAGTCTAAAGTCTTACCAAGGTTCTTATCCAGTGCCTTTGTGAACTGGTTGATGGCAGGTGGAACCTTCAATCGTTGCTTCAAAATCCTCCTTTTCCTCTGAATACGAACAACATGTGGCCACTTGACAAATCTAGTCAAATCCTTCTTTGGTGGTAGTGCACCACCAATTCCGAATTGCTTTGGTCGCTTCTCAAACAAAGGGTTCACAACCTTTTCCTGCAATAACCAATTCTTCATGCAATTAAGAAACATAAAAAAAAATAACAAAAGTAAACCAACTGACCAACACCCGCCCATGAGATACAAATGAGAGAAATTAAAGCACAGAAAGAAATTACTTGAGAAAAATCAACTTATGCGCACCCAAACTGGGCATAGTTTCTCTGCAACAATTTTTCCCAAAGTTTTTTTGGGGGTTTGGGGGGAGGGGGACCTACCAAGATGAATGAATAGCTAAACTAAAGGGAATAGCAATCAGCTCCATCTGTTCATGCAAATTCAAAATGGGAACCACAAGTTTGCTCATTGGAGAAAATAGAACCAAACTTTTGCAGAGGAAAAATAAAAGTACTTTAGCCAATAAATTACAAGCGAAAGTACATATGGTGTGTATTAACTTGCATACGCGCATAGGTTTATATGAACAATGAACAGCCATCATAAATTTGCTCACAAAGTTTATTCTGGCACGAAGAAGGATGAAATATATGATTCACTTACAGTTTTCTTTTTCGCTGCTACTGGGGCCTTCCCACCTCTTTTGGGAGCCTGCAAGATATGAGAACAATTAATCTAAGAGAAAAGGTAACATATTTCAGTCAAACTACTACACCACAGCCACAAATGATAGATATAATGATCTATGAGTCCTATTCATAAAACCATTTAAAATTAGCATAACATCAAAGGGAGCTTGCTTTTTAGGAAAAAACAGAATTCACCGCTAGATCTCCACAAAGTTGCACTGTTATATTTTACTGGGTATTTCCACGCACCTAATTCCAAAATCCTCATCTCGATGAGGGTAAAGAATAGCAAAAGAAGTTCATCGATGTGCAAGATGCACAATGCACATGATTGAAACTCCTCTTGGAGTACATCCTAAATTTCCCAACTAACAGGCTACAAGTCATTTAATGAACAAAATTGGTTTGGCTAGGACTGTGTAAACTTTCTCATTTTGCAATCATTTTCAACCATGTCCTAAACTTGCAAATGCAGCAGCATTGGGGACATGGTTTTGCTAAATAATTCGTGGCCTGAGTGCAAACATGAGTGCTGATCACTCTTGGGGTAACTAGTCCATTCAACACCACAGTCCCATTGACCACGTGGTGGTAGATGACTTTCTAAATCATTTTGCCAGTATTAACAAAAATCTTCACATCCACAAGCAATCTAAAGGGCAACAGGAAAAGCATTTGAAGAAAGAAATGTGGACAAAAAAAAAAAACACTGAAGATTCTACAAATGGCATTGGATTACTAATTTTTCTTCTTTCATTCTTTAAAGGACTATGGGTTCCAGTTCTTTGAGCAGTTTAGATGCTTTAAACTGAAGCTATTTATGCGTTCCTTTCCTCGACTTCCCTTCCCACGTTTCACGAAGCAAACAGCGCCAATTACTTATCAATTACAAAAAGTACTTGCATCAAGCACTACATCTACTTCCAGTGATTTGTAACATAAGATTGCACAAAAAGAGTTGAACTATGAAGAAGAGCTACTCAATCTACTTTTAAACTCCGCAACGCTAAATCGAGAGCAAATAACAGATCGATCAATTAGGTTTCAAATTTCAAAATCGGTGCAATCCGTGATCGAGTCAAGCTATACATTCATAAAAGTTCATACATGCAAAATTTAAAGAGATCTCGAGAGAGAGAGAGAGAGGTACCATGTCTGCGCAGTGCCGTCGAAAGCGCGAGGAGTAGAAGGAAGCGGCAACCGCTTTGAGGGTTTTCTAACGCGCAGAATTCTTACAAGTACGTTTCCTACAAAAGAGCTGGCGCAAAACCATATCAATTAGAACGGGCTAAAAGCCCATGGATCAAGCTCAACTAGTGGTGGGCCAAGCGTATTGCCATCGTTTTTCCTTTCAAAAAGTGGCCCAAGCCTAGATCAAATAGAATGGGCTGAAAAGTTCATGGGCCAAGCCTAATGAGTTGGATCCACATTTATTATTGATTATTTATTATCATGATCTGATGGTTCAACGCCATACATGAGAAGAGCACAGTGAAACCTGGAATTTTTTTTTTATTTTTCTTACTTTACTAGATTTTTTTACTTTTCTTGTACTTTACTTACATCAAGCCCGCATGGGGAAATTACACTCATACCTCCAATCCCCCAAATAAACCTATACGGCTATACCCCAGGTCCCCAACCCACAAGTGAAATTTGAACCAGGACCTCCAAGTCATGGGCAGGGTAACCTACCACCCATGCTACCCCCGTCTCCCTCGTCTGACTTTACTCGAATGTAGTTCTTCATAGGGCTCAACTTGAGTTCGACTCCCTTGGTAGAGAGGATCAACTTGATTCCTGGATCCGACTTCGCTCATGATAATGCTCCTCACAACTTCAATTTGTAAATCCCTCAGCAGAATGGCACCTAAACATCAGATTTATCAATGCAAAGTGCATACACAAACATCAATGCCAATGACTAAAACTGCACCAGGGTTTTTTTTACAACAATTGCAAATTAGCATTCCTTCAATGAGGAATCGCAGCTGATGTTTAACTTTTCTTCATAAAAGAAAATTCATTGTATACAATACTTGGCTTTCTTCAAGTCTTGGTTCCTGAAGAACATCAATCAATGAGAAAATGGCACATAGGAACAATAACAAGTTAGCCAGTGAACCATCTTCCAAATGAAGTAGTAATTGAAAATCTCATACAAGCCACTTTGAGTTAGTAATGCTACAGCCCCGAAATATCCCCAATCCATGCGGCATGTGGAATTACAAAAAAATGAATACGTTGAAGTAGTAAGTGGACGATCAAAAAAAAGGAGCATTCCAATAACAAGCGACGACATAAATATGTTGATCAAAGAGAGGTTGGAGCCATTACTAGACCAATATTATCATGAGAAAGGCTGAGGGCCAGGGGGAGGGGCAAGCACGAAAGAACGAAATATGCAGTTGGAATATTCAAATATAAATAAAATATCTTGGTCTACAGCAAAAACATATTCGATTTCTATAATATTTAGAAAGAAAAGGTTAAGAAAGAGGCAGGGAGGTGCATGAAGCTTAAGATCCCAAATAAATCATCAAATAAAGAATGGCATTACAGAATAAAGAAAGAGTTAGACAGTAGGTAAATGTAATGTTGGCTGCAGAGCTTACAAACGACATACGAACAATGATCTCAAAATAAAGACCACTGTTCCTTGCAGAAAAAAAGATAAGACAGAATACTATCGCTTTGGCTATATGCTGCAGGAATCAATTAGCATTACACCCTCCATGTATTTGTTCATTTTTCTATCTAAAATAAAAAAGTATCAGGTTGCAAAATCAAAAGTTACAAAGAAAAGGCAATAAAAATTTTAAAAAATAAATCAACAGCGGTTTCAATTGGAGAGGAGTATGCTAATGCATGAGCATCATAGTTTGGAAGGGCTAAAACAAAAAAAAGGTATGGATAGACACCAATTCATCTGAAAGAGCTTCTATCCTAACAGAGAAGTTGGAGCACATTTACAACACTTTTCCATCAACACAACTTTCTATGCCCAACAATCTAGACTTTAAAGTTAAAATGTTACCTGAAAGATCGGTACATAGTAATGCAGAAAAGTTCGCCAGTGAAACTGTGAAGATTAGTTACTTCATTCAACCCAATAAGTTAACTTGTAGGGTTAACGCATTTCACATCATTTATACATATCCTAACACTCCCCTCACATGTGGGCTGGGCAATCCGCCGGCCCAATACATGCACAACAAACAAGGCCCAACACTAGGGCTACTCTCACACAAGGCCCTCGCTTGGGGGCAACTACAAACATACACAAAGGCCCTTACTTGGAGCAACAACAAATGAAAGTTTAAAATGCGTAAGCTAAGATTTGAACACAAGACCTCCCGCTCCGATACCATGTTAAGATTATTAGTTACTTTGCTATTCAACCCAACAAGTTGAATGGCAAAGTAACTAATCTTACCCAAAACAACTTCCAAAATGCATCGATGATAACAGAATCCTCACCAACCCAATTCTGACATTATCATAAATGGTAAACATTTTTGGTAACGCTAAGAGTACTTACCATGCAGGAACACAGAAGATTTGTCAAGGTGAAATGAGAGACTCCGACTTCCACAGCCATAATAATCATTCAAATTAAGTTCTCAAAGGTCTCTAAACTTGCAGTGTGTCTGCCTCACCATTTTTCTTGGAGTCACAGCTGTGCATAGCAAAAATATAGAGAATAAAAAGAAAAACCGCACATCATGCATCAAGATGCAGAAACAAGCATTAATAACATATAAATGAAGTAGATTCATCCAGAATATTTTTTCAATGATACTTGTAACTGTTGTTTCCACAAAGACAAGAGTGCAACAAATTGAAAGATGGATGAATTCAGAACCAAAAATAGTTTAAGGGCTAAGAGTGAAACTCAACCGACAGTCATGGGAGAAAAGGTGTCATTGCAAAGCCATAAAAAATAAGCTAGTCATGCTACTTTGAATTTCCAATTTCATTCAAAGTGCAATATAAATGTCCGACGAAAATTTCATTACACGATTTTCTTTTTTACTTTAAGTCAAAAATCTAGGCAAGAATGCACATTTTGTCCCTTAATCTACAAAAAAACCCTTCATCCCACAAACATCTTATATTCCGTCCTTGTCATACAATTTTCATTTGGCCCCATGTCCCTCTATGTCAGGGCCATGAGTCCCTGTAATGGAAAATACATAAACATGCTCATAAGTTAGCACTATCTTATAGGGAAGTATGCATTTTCTATAGTAGAAACTAACTGCCATGACAGATGGAAAAACAAAAGGCAAAACAAAAGGAGTTTAAAACAATTTGTAACAACAAATTAAGGGACAAATTCATATTTGTTCAATCTGTGAAACTGAAGAGAATATACAATTATATCTAAGTCAAATTTGAAGAGTGCATTAATGCCTCGTCTCACTCATCCACCAAACCCCATCTGATATTTACAAGAGAAAATGAAAAGATAATTAAAAAAAAGGCGAGAACAAACGCTACCAGGGACAAAAAAAAATAAAAGGAAAAAAAGTAAAAGAGTTCATTTCACGTGAACGGTAAAAACACAGCGACTTTGTTTCTGTGTCCAGCTAAGTAGCCTGAATTGCCAGACCTGGACAGACAAAAGTTACCAAAAGAGAAAAGGGAATTAAAGAAAAAAAAAACTCAATGAGAGTCAGTGAGGATAAGTATCATACACAACTCTATTAAGTGATACATATGCCGTCACAACTTTCAAACATTTGTGCACACACAGAATATTTTGGAGAGGGATTTCAGATAGTATTAGAAGAAAGCATGGCTTCAAATTTCGTAGATCTTTGCTCAGGTAGCACAAGTACTATGAAGCCCTCTTATGTGCCTAAATCAATCTCAAGTTTGTTAAAAGATCTGGAGGACATCAGTAACATTGACAATAAGCTGGAGTCGTTGAATTTTCATCTTCATCAGTATGAGGTAGAATTGGCAGGGGTTGAGGGCGTCAAAGACCTTTTTCCTCGATGCATGCTGCTACTACTGGATGGTCAGCCAATTTTGTTTTTGTTTTTCCTTTTTTTTCCAGTGACAATTTTGATGATTGTCTTTGATGAGACTTCTTGCTTAATGGGAGAGTATGAATGACAAGTTTACTGCTTTTTCTTGATTTTTCATTATTTTTGGGGATTACAGCAGTTGAAACATTAAGAAATGAAATAGCAGAAGTGAAGGCAACTAACACATCTACATCAATACAGCGAGAAATAGGGTGTTTAGAATCAAAAAGGAAGAGTCACGAGGAAGACCAAACGAGGGACCTTAGGGTTGGAGGAAAGGACCTGGTGAACCCTAATCATGATAAGAGACAGAGAAGGAACTCTAGTAAAACAGAGGTAACCCTTATCATGAAAAAAAATTCAATCAAGTTTTTTTTGATTAGATAAATTGTTAATTGGACATGTTTTGTTTTGTTTTGTCACTCTAGAGTGACAACAGGACAGAAATGCTGGGTAGGAGCCATAATGTTATGGCTGATTATCATCTCATGCCACTCACCGAGCCAGCTAGGAAAAACAATAGAAGAAGCTGGACTACAGAACTTTCTAATAGTTTCATCACTGCTGTAGAAACCCTTGGAGGCCCTGAAGGTGAATATTTAAAAATCTTCTTATGGTTTCATTTTGGCTCCCTGTTTGACTAAGCAATTGCTGCTTCAATCATTGTAATTGAAACTTGGGATTAAAAGTTTATCCAAACAGCCTTTCATGTGCAATTGCAAATGGTTAAACACTACCGCAAAAGCAGGTCTCCAATCACTAAATAAACCAAACAAAAAAACAACTCCTTGCACAAGGCTCCCGCAATGGGCAGGATCAGGGACATACCTTAACCCAACATAATATATGGAGAAGTTTTTCCCAAGAATTGAAGCTATAACCTCTAGGTTTCTATCAAGAAACAACTTTATTTATCATTTATTTTGCATATGATGAAATTCTGCTTCTTGCAGCGGCAACCCCAAGTAAAATAAAGAAGCTAATGCAAGTAGAAGGCTTGACTACTGATCAAGTAAAAAGCCACCTGCAGGTAAAAATTTTGATTTCTAGCTATGCATTTTTAATGTGTGCTGAATTTTAAGTAATGAGAGCATGCTAATTTGCTAATTCTAAATATATATATTTTTCTTGCTATGTGCTTTCGTATGTGAGGAAAAATAGAGACATGCCAAGAAGCAATGCCTATGTCAAAGCATATAATTGTCTTCTGTTTGAAATTTTTTGATGCAATGGGAGGGTGTATTTGTACTTAGGTATACACCCGGAGGCAGAACTTGTGCCAGATCATATATACAACCCCATCTCATATTTGGTTTCAACAAATTAAAAAAAGAACACCTCTACTTCTCTCTATAGTAGCCAGTGGAGTAATGTTTTACAAATTACAACAATGTCATTTAACTGATTATTCTCCAGTACTACAGGAATGGGCCACCCAATCAAATAGTAAAGTACAAATCAACTTCTCCAAAATATAATGGTCAGCACTGAAGATTTTCCTATAGGTACTTATAGGTTAGCACAACTGCTTCAACTCTAGATATTGTCAGAGAGATTCAAATGCATAAATAGGAAGCCTAGCTGAATCCCACGCTGCACTCTCATTAGCCTGTCTGATTGATGTCATAACGGAAAAATTCATGCTTATTACCACATATCCCTTTGTTTGCTAGCTTGAACTGTTGCTTCTGTGGAATTCCAACTTAGCTATCATATCATGCACATATATCCTGTCCTAAAGGTGGTAAAGTAGAACCATGTGCTTGATTTTTTTTTTGCTAATTCATAGATTATGGGAAAAGATGTCAACCTTAGTCACTACCAACTTTGTTAATTTCCTATTCTTGTGGTACTATTTCAAGTTTACTAATTCCTAGAGATTGAATTTTCTGACTAATCCGGAAGTGAAAATGCTTGATGACCTTATTGTCTGAATTCAGAAGTACCGACACCAGAGTCGAAGGGCATCACAACCAAATGAGAATCCAGTAAATCTCCCCATAGACTTTCAAGAACAGTGGATCTGTGAAAGTTTCCCCGTCAACATGATGGTGCCAAATTCTTCCGACGTTCACTCTGGAGCAAGTCATAACATACCAGGTCATGAAAGCAAAAATGCTGAGAGTAGCGCACCAGATATCAAGTGATAAGGCTTCACAAAACCCTCCTGCAGTTGGTCATTGATGTGTTTTTGTGTAGCTTTTTAGATAACAACCTCTCTCCTCTTTTCTTTAAGGAACTTTAGTATTTTACCCAGTCTGTAAAATTGGATTAATTAAAATGTTTACCATTGCATGTGCCAAGTGCTGCTCCATAATTGGCTCTGATCTTCTCATATCGTCTGGCAATCAAATAGGCAAACGGGGAAACTTACACAATCCACTGAAATTTGATTAACCCAAGAGTCTATTGGATTCACAAACAATCATTAAAGAAAACGTGGTCAATGTGTGCCACATCACTAAAAAAAATCCAAAACTAAGGTGAATCACATAAAACAAAGGTCCTTAATAATCTCTGAGGGTCGTACAGAAGCAGCAGTTGCCTTAGACCTCAAATCGTAAGCTATTCCATATTCTAAAACCTTCCTCAATATCAAATGAAGCTGCAAGAGGCAGTTGAAATACTGAACTTAAAATCCTTAAGGATAAATTTCCTATGCCACTGTCCTAATATAATTTTGGCTACTGATAAGTCAGATATGAACCCCCTTATTAAAGACACCTGTTCCTTGCAACAAACACAAGAGGCAGTTTGTAACAGTTTGGATTTTATACTATAGGAACTAATAATGATATTGTATAGACAGAGGGAAGAGTGTAGCTTTAAAAAGGAACTAATGGCAGAGTAGGATCCATTTAGTGGACTTCAACTCCAACCAAGTTCTCATAATGGTTCGTGTAGCTGACCCAAACTAAGTCATCAGGCCAGATAAAAAATGGCACTATATTCTCATAGCATCTCATACTAAGTCCAAATGCACTAGCGTCCCAGAAGATGCATATTTCATCTCTTAATATTTTGGCATTGGAATGCTTCACAAATCTTAAAAATCCCCTTGGTATGAAGAGAATGTCTTTCACATATGTTTCTCAATTAACAAAGCTTGTAAAATATTGTTTTTAGAATTTAATCTGTCAAAACTGATTATTATTAAACTCATAGTAAAATTTAGGTCAGGCCAGTTATGACTATTTTGATTGAAATGCATTCATTATTTAATGGATACCAGAAGCATACTAAACTCCAGTTGATAACAAAATACCGTATCTCCAAAAAATCCATAACAGTAGCTCCAAAAGGCATGGGTCTACACTACATACTAACAGAACAGCTAAATATAATAAAACAAGCATGCATCTACACTCTACACACATTTGATATGCAATCATTAGAAAAGGCAAACTGAATTAAAACAGCCAGTGAGACATCTTCAAAATGGGGAATTGGGGATGTGAGTTCATCACAGTCTCATATATATGACTCAACAATATATGTAAACATACTTACCATAAAGGTCATAGGAGCTTCAATGAGGAGAAATGGGATGCAACATAAGAACTGCAACAGCAAACAAGAGCCATTAAATCTGGCATTTTAAATACAAAAGCAACAATAGAAATTTGTTAATGAAAAGAGAGCACTAAGTAGGTTAATATTGCACCAGTATGATCATGGCCAAGGGGGGATACATAATAAAGTCGATGATCCCCGTTGAAAGAAAAGAGAGGGGTAAGGGGGAAGAACCTAGGAAAGAAAGATAAGAAAAGAAAACAAAAAGAAGCATTTTCAAGTCTGGAAGACACAGTGAGTCCTAGCAAAAAAAGGCAGTAAAGAATCAGATCTGAAAAGAACAATATACCAGTATCATTCATTGAATGCTTGTGAAATTTGAATACAAATCGAATTTTACATAACTCTAGCATGATATATATCGTGCTTGGAGTACAGACATTGAAATACATCAAAGAGGACACCAAAAAGTGTCTATACAGTAGTCATACATCAAAACCCTTAACTAGATCTGACTTTTCTAAAGTAGCATTCTATCCTATAGTTCTCAATCACCAATCTTAAACAGAGAACTACGCCAAACCATAATGGATCGTCAATTGGTACTTGACTACTTATACACTCTTCCTCTTGGCCATATTCATTACAGTTCCCAGTATTAAACACACAGATTATGAAAATATTTTCCACTGATTTGCACCAAACCTTTCATCACTTCTTGCCATTTATTTCACATCCTCAAACACAATATTCCATACAAAAGAATTTAATAGTTTTTACTACATATTGCTATCATTAAAAGCAACCATAACTCCCCATATCAAGACAGAATGAAAAGCTTCAAATTAGAACATGTCAATAACCCAAGAACTAATGTTCACATGATATACTCCACAGAGGGTGGCAACTGCCTTTGGGCAGGTGACTACTTGACCAAATCAACCTAACTTTTGGTCAGATGCAAAACTCAAGATAAGACCTGGGATTAAATGGGGGCCCTTAATATTTTTTACCATTACAGGATTCAGATATTTCAAAGCCCGAATTGCCAGCAAAGGAGCTAAATATATGCTATGAATATTTGATCCGCTATCGTAAAATCAATAAATTTACTTCCAAAGGTCAAATAAAACATAGCACGTGTCTATTGAAAATTAGGAATAGTATTAGACTATTAGTGAAGAGACATAACTTACAACTCACAAGCAATTTCATGCATTTCAGATTTGGGCTTAAAAGCGTCTTCATATGCACTTCCAGAGCACACCTTGACAACAAACCAGCCAATAGCTGTGATAAAATGCTTCTCAAATTTACATGAAATTTAATAGCTTTATTAGTAATCAATTCCATGATCGATAACTGATTATCTAGTCTCCAGAGGATTGTAAATGTAGCGAGAGAAATACCACACCATAAAAGTCTTTTACCTGAAAGAACTATCGCATCTTTGTGCAAAAAATATCAGCTTGCTTTGTTTATAGGAATGCTGCCCAAAAGCCAAAGAAAGTGATACAACCTGAATACCAATCAAAATACAGCCGTTTATTTAATAAAATGCATAAAAATAAGTTGTGAAATATTTGTGTAGATAGAAAACACTTCTTCAAAAAAAACTTTCCTTTAAGAAACTTCTTTTGATAACTTTACAGATAATTGGGTTACTACTATTACTGTTGCAAAACTTTGGAGTAATGCTACTGGTACGAACTTCTTTGATAGCATTAGATTATACATCTTGTAAGTTGTAGCTTGTTTGCACCATCTTGGTACTCCTATTAATAATATCCTTTTTAAATTTTAAAAAACTTTATAAAGTACCCAGCAACTAATATGCCATAATTAGTTCCTCTAATTTATTACTAACAGCCCTCTACCACATGTTGCTAAGCCTACATGTGCTATGGTTTCTTTTAAAAATTTGAATGAGAATACAACAAACAGGAGTGACGCTCAAACCCATGTCTAGGGGCATCTTATACATTCAAAAACTTATTTCCTTCTATTTTGCCCCGTCACCATTCTTTTGCATTGTTAAAGAAAATTATGTTCCTCTCACATGTTTACTATACCAGGGTAGTGTTTTTTTCTTTTTTCTTTCCTATCTTATTGATTTTAAATACATCATAACCCAATCGATATGTATTGCAGACGAGAGTTAACGAGATTTTGCTGTAATTTACTTCCACATGGCACCTCATCACCAAATCTGTTCAAAATACCTTTGCGCCAAAAAACTAAAAAACTCAAAAGCATGAAAACATTAAAAATGATCATACTATTTAATATTTTCCAATCATAAAATGAGTTACATGCCAGATGTTAAAAGTTCATAGTCTTTACTCCAATGAAGTGATAGAATGAGTTTGTTTCCAGGAAAACCAAATTAATTTCATATTGGAAATCAAATTATCAAACCCTAAACTACACATGAACACCACACAGGAAAGAGTGATCTTGCATCGTGATCACACTTCTTGAATCAAACCCTAAACCACACATGCTACAATCAGCATAAAAGTAACTACTCATATGCACACAGAGGAATCAAATTATCACGTTCCTGAACACGAATCTATGATCAGAACTAGTTAGGCCAAACAACCAAAAAAAAGCACAAACACACAGGAACTAACCTAACGGACATGGAAAATATGTCATAAAATGAGAGAAGATTAAACTAAACTCAAATCAAACCTTGGCATGGAAATCCCAGCGAGTGACAAAATCGCACAAAAACTGCGATTACAGTTCGTATGGGAAAGTCGGGGACTTTATTATGCTGGTATTTTAGTTATGTGCGTATGTACTGTACTCTGTGTGTATTCAGATTTAACAGCCAAAAACGGTGCGTTCTTCCATAGGGTTGCGTGGGCCTAGAATATCCATGCTTAAGCGGTCCATTAATAGGAGAAAATACATGGGCCGAAATCTGCATGTGTAGACAAAAAGTATAAAAAGAAAATTACGTACAAATTGCACCAGCCGGGAATCGAACCCGGGTCTGTACCGTGGCAGGGTACTATTCTACCACTAGACCACTGGTGCTTCGTTAAGGCTTTCCTCAACAAGTATATATTATATTAATTTCAAAATTACACGCATCATCAATACGATGGTTGCAGAATTTACTGAACCGCCAAAACCTGTGTCGTCGTCTACCGAGGGTTATACACTTGCATGTTTGTTTCAGTTCACTGAATACGGAATGGTGGGGAAGCATTTTTTTTTTTGTTTTCGGTTGAATTAGACTACACACTCTATGAAACCTCGGTATTTAGGGGTGGATGATCGTCATCCACGGAAACAAGAGATCTGGCTGGACGGTTTTCATGCGAGGGCTTCGATTGACGGTGGTGATGAGGTATGATTCTACATTACTACAGATGCCAGGTTATTGTCCAAAAAGCGTCGATGAATTCATGCATTTCGTGAATTCTGCTTAATTTGATTGTTCTGTTTAATTTTCTTGTTGTGATACTCATAGAGCATCATCAGTGGTTACACAAACTGAAGTTTTAATCTTTATTGTGATGGTGATTAATGTGAAATTTAGTATTATCTTGTTGAATAGAAACTGTTCTACAGGGTATATGTAACAAATTAGAGGAGAAGAAAAATACTTAGGAGGTTGTCTCCTGACAAATTGGATAATTGACACCAGATATAGATTGGAGAATGTAACCACAGATACCCATTTCACTAAAATTCTAATTTACAATGATAACATATCAACAGATGTTTGGAAACTTATTTGAACTACAATAATCTCATGTCATGTCCCTCTCACTGATAGCAATTATTGGAGCAGTGTACATGTGTGACCTGATAGTGTTCCATTCAAGGAGAAGATTTCTTTGAAGAAGAGGAAGAAGCAGGGGGGATTCCTGGGCCACGAGGAGGGAAGGGGAATATTGGAGGGAGAGGAAAGGGGAAGGCAGGTGGTGGCGGTGACGGCGGTGTCAGGCCAGGAAATGGAGGCAATGGAATGAGAGGAGTTGGAGGCAGTGGAATGAGAGGAGCTGGAGGAGGCTGAAATGGGTTAGGAGGCAATGGAATCAGAGGAGCTGGAGGAGGCTGAAAAGGGTTAGGAGGCAATGGAAGCAGAGGTGGTGGCTGGAATGGGAGTGGAGGAAAAAGCGGCGGTGGCTGGAATGGATTTGGTGGAAATAGTGGTGGAGTTGGAAAGAAAAACTCTGGGTGTGTGAGCTTATCATCCCCAGGTTTTGTCTGTGCAGCATTTCCAGGCAATGGTGGCAGTTTAGGCAGACCTGGTAGAGGTGGCAGGTTAGGCAGTCCTGGAAGAGGTGGCAGCGGAGGGAGTTCTGGAAGTGGTGGTAGTTTGGGAATTAGAGGGAGAGGTGGTAGATGGGTTTGGCCTAGTGGAGGAAGATCAGGCTTTGTAGGGTCTTCAACTGGAGGTGGAAAAGTTGGGTCACTGATTGGAGGAAATGATGCTTTTTGGGAATCCAGTTTCCTGGAATTTTGAAGTCTTGGTTCTTGGCTGCATAGGCTTGGCTGTTTTTGAGGCTTGAAGGTGAAAAAACCCGCTGAGAAAATGTGAGTTCCTTCCTTTCTTGATTTCAAATGGAGTGAAGAAGATGCTGCCGTTGAATCCACAGCGCAATTTGGTTCGCTGCTTCTAATTAACTTTACAGAGCATGCCTTAATTTTCCTGACGTGTTTCGCAACTGAGAAAGGTAGATGAACTCTGAACTCTCCATGCTTATCTGTTGTCACTTCTTTCCGGAAACTCGGTCTTGAGTTCTCATCTTTGCATTCCACGGCAACAGATGCTCCTGCATACAAAGTCCACGGAAAACATTAGATGCACACACACCATAGTCTGGAAAACAATTTACTAACAGAAAACAACATCTTAGACTCTTAGTGCACAAGACTCTTGCAGTAGAGGGCAAGGCGTCGTAGAATGACATTGCGAAGAGGTTGTTTCCGATTTTTGAACCTGTGACTCTTAGCTTGTAATGAAGTAATGATTCGTGCAAAGGTTTGCCTTCTTAGCATAAGCAACTAAACCATCAAACAAGTTGTTGAAGTGAAATTACCTGAAATGAAGTGACTGGACTTTGAGAAATATTCTTGGAAACATTTGTCACAGTAAACAGTGCCAACAGCAACTGCGGATGCAAGCTTCTTCACATGTTTGGCCTCTACAGGACTATTCAATGTGAAATTAAGAAATAACACTATGAAAAACCAGGACATTCTGAAACCTATCATTTTTCTAAGAACTGTGAGGATGATGAACTATAATGCAGGCTTTTTATATAAAAGGCCCAAGCATATCTCTATGGTATAAATATTCTATCTGTTACTATTCTTTCTGTCGTTTTCTTGCTGTGTCAAGGAAAATGTTAGTCTTTATAGCCTGAGCCACTATGCCTATTAATTCCATTCATGTAAAAGCCAGTGAACTGCAAACCAGCAGCAGTGAATGTTGGTGTATTCCCATTTGTTTCTACAACCAAAAGAGCTTAAAATAAGGTAATTTTGTGTTGGGGAAGTAGATAAAGTGAGGCTCCTAGCATGCCCGTGTTTTGTTCACTTACTTTGAGTTTGTTCCTTTGTTAGCAAGCATGGCTGGCTGATCTTTTGTGGACTGTCATTGATTGAGTTTGTTACTTACTTAGTTTGAGTTGTATGATAACTGGTGTAGTTGGGAACCTGTTGAATCACGAGATACACAGAGCAACCACAAATCTCATGTATCCAAGAGACACTGACCATTGAAAAGAATTCTTGATTGTTTCTGTGATGCTCTCTCTACTACAGTATTTTTATGTGTGAATTATATATGTACAGGACAAAATACAGGTTCCATGTTTATCTCCTAGGAATCAAAATCTAGTTGGAATTTACACTTTAGATTTCAGTGAACCGTCTGTGAGCTCTCTGCCCCCACAAGAAGGAAAAAAACACTACACAAATTGTTGTCATCTGTAATCGTTATCAACATGTTTGTCTGTAAACTGGTAAAAGACAATTTGCTGTCAAGATGAACATGTATATGATGGTGAAGGAATTCACGTTCCAACTTTTTTATTTTTTTTGGGTCAAATTCTAGAGGTCACGGGTGTTGAAATCTGTGGTTCTAACATCTTCACGGGCCAACTTAAAATAGTGCTTTTCGTGAATGTTTCCATTCTGTACTTTTTTTAATGGTTAACGCAAGAAGAATGAATGGCAGAAAATTCTCCACCTTTTATAGCTTCAAGACAACGAAGCCATAGAACTGGGCCTGAAAGACAGTCAACTGATACATATGAAATGTGAGTCTCGGCCCTATGGGCCTGATAGTGTTGTTATATGGGCCTTGAGAGAGCATATAAAAAGAGTCCCAAGCTGGATGAACCAGAATTTGGACCCAAGAATTGCCCTTCAATAATGACCCCAAAAATGTAATGGCACCTTTCAATAAATCGATAGCCAATCAGTCTCGGAAGTTGAGTTGACTACATGAACTTATGAGAAGAATAATGAGTTCATGAAACAATAACGAAATCCATTAAACATATTCGTTTCCATTATTCATGGATCATACTTTCATTAAACAAAATCATTTCTTACTAGATTTCACTCTTCATTTCCCACTCTCCCCTAAACAAAATCCTCTCAATTTTCATCACCACCACCACATAGCTACCTCTACGTGTTATATCCCTATATCATCTTAAACAATTTTCTCATAACTTATATTCAATTGATGCTATTGATATCTTCATGTGACCACCATGCAACGAAATATTCACATTTCTACTAAATGCATTACTACAATCCCATGAATTCATTCCATGTTTGATTACTTTAGGTCGAGTAACAGAGAAATGAAATTACAAACAAAAAGTCAACACCCATAAAAAGGGACCTATTATTATACAGGAATAATTTAACACTGAAAACATTACTTCTATACACTATTAGCTGGGGCTACAAGAAGAGATCCATAAGGCATGCCACACTTCTAGTGGATAGAGATTAGAGACACACACTTATCAGTGTCTCCCCTGCCCCTCAAACAAAGTCAGAAAAATATTTCAGCCTCTTCTGCATCATGAAATGCATTGGCCACCTTTTTCAGCAAGCCACTTTGAACCGATATGCTCAACAGATATCTCACCAGCAGTGCCTGTCGTTCCCTTGCTCCAGAAGGGGCTGTATTCTACATATTGTTCATTATGATATGAAAGTGGCAAAAGGTAAAAAGGCAAAATATGGCAGATTTTAGCAACATCAAAACGCATCAAGTGCTCAAGGTCCTATTTGCCTAGAGCTCCTTATCGTAGAATGCCAGAAGCTGCTTCACATGATTAATCCATGAACCAACATTCTGACCATCGACTGTAACCCAGCCAACAACAGTGGATGCAGGTTGCTCCCACCACTCATCAAGCTGCATCACAATTACAAGAGGCTCCAAGTTTATTATAAACAAAGTCCACTATAATGGCAGAGACACAAACAACAAACAAACCACATAATTAACACTATGAAGTACGAACATAAAAACTTCTGCAATAAATGCCACAGCTTTATTTTAAGCTGCTAATTGTGTCAAGTTCCACATTATCACTTGCAAAGACAACAGACATGAGTGGGATAGTCGGATAGAGAAAGAGCAGTTTGAAAGAGGAATATATTTCAGCGATCGGAACAGGATTATAAATGGTCTACAGGTAAATGATTAAACAATCAACCGAGATAGTTTCTTACCAGACCCCCAACATATTTGCAATCTTCCAAGCACTTTTGAGCATTCAAAACTGCAGTCTTAAGTTCAGGCAACCATTTCTCTGAAACAACTTTTTCTTGCTCAGCAGCCATATTCAAACAATGATTACTAGTCCTGCATGTTGTGATCCATATAGTATGCATGAGTAAAAGTGGCAGAGTAACAATATTAACAATAAAATTAATATTCTTTTCAAAAAAAAAAAAAAACAATAAAATTAATATGGAATAGCAGTAGATAACGATAACAATAACATTCACTAAAATACTATTAGGATAGTGTGTAGTAAGCCATTACTCAAATAACCAAAGACAGATTGTTAAAGGTCCATGGAGTAGCATAAAGAATGGGTTATTGACTAAAAAATTTGCATTATTGTCTTGACAATGTCACAACTTCTCTCAAAAGTATTCGAATATTAAACATAAACAAACAAAATTCCTATATGCAGATTGCAGCTTTACCTTTCATAGTCTTGCTGGGCACGGTAGGCATGGTTTAGTAATGCATGGCCACTTTCAACAAGATTTTGCCGTACGTGGACCAAATTGATTGCCTTAGCCAAGTCCTCTAATACACTAGCCTCAGAACCACGAAGTTTCAAACAGAATTCCAGGGCCTCTAATACTGATGCCAAGCCAGTATCTGAACCCTCCAGTCCTATTATAAAGCAAAAGGAATTCAACTCAACTAAAATCACATCTAAAGAACATGCAAGAAAATATAAAGTATACACAATGGCGATGAATCTAAGTTTTCAAGTCTCTTTCTTCAGCTCTACTAGTTTCTCTTCTAATATTTCCCCTAGTTGTCTACTATAAGCGTATAAACTATTAAGACATAAAAACACAAATATGTATAGACACATTTCACAGAAGTAGAAATATAACTAGACAAGGCTGGACGGCTAGCCAAAACCACCATATAATTAAGAACTCAGTATCAAACATATTTGACTATTGATTGAATCTCTCAAATTAATTTTCATTTGGTGTTCGTTCCAATGACAATAAAATACATTAACCACCATGCAACAAGTGCCCCTATCAGTTCGCCAAATTCTGGATGCTAAACAAATTAAATTAAATTTTTGGGCAGACAATAATCTCTGCGCAAACAGGGATATATTTTTCCAAGACAAGATTCAATTGTGCAAGGAATCCACTTCCACACTAATGCTATTTTCTGCAAAATCTTAGCAAGTAAGAAACTGAAGGAAAACTTTTATTGATTCATCAAAGTTGAATCATTTTTTATCGGAAAAAGAAAATTTTATTAAACTTGAATGTCAACCAGATTGCACAAGACATTCAGTTCCGAGTCTCTATTAGGTCTCAACTTCCAAATGGGTAATTCCTAAAGGTTTTTATAATTTAGCCAGCAAATTTTATGCGATTTCCAAGTGGCCGATTCAAAGTAGGAGTTGTCTCCTGGTTGAAATATTCAAAAACAATCATCCCCAAACCTCTTTAGGCAGAAAAAACCCATTACCACACAGAAGCATAAATATATTTGAAAAAGGCAACCGACACTCTTTTCATGGGAGATGCTTGAAGCCTTCTAGATGAACAAAAAACTCACCAGCAGAATACTGAAGGGCGGCAGAAATACGGCATATGGATGGTATTGCTGAGGGATCCCTGGCACCAGCTCTTGCAGTCAATAAAGCAGCATTTTTTTCGACAGCCGCAACAGCTTCAGGCCCTGTAGATCCAGTAGCCCCCATGGTCTCCAAAAGCGCCTGGTAGAAAATTAAAGGATAAATAGAGCACCAATAGCATGCATATATAAAACAAGGTAAACAAAATGCTGAAATATAACAAGATAAAAATCATAAAATAACTCTATAACATGGTCAAAAGCTGTTTACTTCTTTTTCAGTAAAACACTTAAAATCCATAAAATGGAAAACCAACCAACAGCAGTTTTAAGTTATATGAAAAGGTAGGTGGGTAAAGTAAACGACATCCACATACAAGACTCCCGCAGTAGACGGAGTTGGGGACATGCAAGATGTACGCAGACCTTTCCCCTATATAATATGTGGAGAGACTGCTTTCAAGAATTGAACCTGTGACCTCCAGGTTGCACTCCTATAACTCTACCACTGGGCTACATGTTCGCCTATTTTAAGTTATATGAAAAGCTTTTGAAAAAAAAAACTAAAGCAACAAAAAAAAAAGCAGAAAACGACGAAAAAAAAACAGGCACTCATATTTAAATCGCATCTCATCAAAGCATTTATCTCAAACAAATTGAGAGTTCAGCTATAGAAAATCCATAATATTAGGTCCTTCTACTCCATAGATACTATCATGCCCTTCATTTCAATCTAAAGCTACAGTCTCCATTGATCCTAGAGTCCATATCCTTTCTTTTCGCTTACATCCATGTCTATTCATGCCTCCCTCTTCTTTTTTAAGTACTACAAAATGAATTTTCTCAACTCTCTGCACCATTGCACTAATAGCTCAATTATGTATGCGCTCAAGCCATCGCAGATGATTTTATCCAATCTTCTCATACATCAGCACACACACATACTGATGGATGACAACATTATACAGTAGCTACTAATCAATTACAATTAACTAGTATTCACAATGTTTTACAAACCTGTGGAGTTGATGGCAGCATGTAAAGGCTATTATCAGGACTTCTATAGAATGCACTAACTTCCTTATCAATCAGATCTTTTGTATTATTTGCAATGTCAATAACAATTGTGCAAGCAGGAATAATCGTGCTTGATGCATACTCCCTAGCAGCTAACGGCTGCTGATTCCAGAATGCAGCTGCATTCTACAAGAGTCAAGAGAGATGAAATTAGTGAATACAGAAACGAAAGCAATTTCAAAACTCTCACTTAATCCTATAAAATGGAAGGCGATGAATGTCTACAACAAACACAATCAAGCAAGCTTGATCAATCTGGCTTAGACAGCAAAGCGATAATGATGTTCTCCCATCATTCCTTAGCCATTTCGACAATACTTATAGCTTAGAGGTTTGCCAATGAATATCAGGATGTGATATCTTACCATGTTAGCCTTGAGTAGAGCAGTATAGATGGTTTCAAGTTCAGTTCTGCGAGCATCAAACTCTTCAATCTTCTTCCACTTCTTTTTTAAGGAATCTTCAGCTTCTTTCCTCTCAGCACACAATTTATTCAAGCGCTGAGTTTCGGACATCAACGTATTCAAGCATGCCCTCAACCCAGCAGCTTCCCTCTCCTTGGCCCAAACTTCCAACTGCAATAATAAAGTGGCAATTATTAGTCAAGCAGTCATTCCACAACGAGCATGAGGCTGATAATAAATTTTCAACATGAGTTAACTTAGTTGCTACTTCTTACTCTTTTGTTTGTTCTCTTAGACAGTTAGACCGATAATAACAAGTTTCCATACTCTAAGAAATGTTATCAAGACATGAAACCCTGTATTGCCAAAACTCAAGAAGTATCAACTACGAAAAACACATGAGGATCAAGAAGATGCAAGTGATAGAACATCCACCACCATAAGTGTCACAACCAAATAACATGGTAATAAATTACTGTAAATTCATTAAGCAGTTACCTCAAATTGCCGAAGACTGCCTATGTTCTGTGATGTGCTTCCAACACCAAGTGCGTGCGAGGAAAATGCATCACCATTTCCATGCAGACGTTTTATGAGCTTTTGACATATGTCCCTAGCTTCGGCAGCTTTGTTTAGAGCATCTTCAGTGGCCAAAAATTGCTGAACATGGGCTTTCTGCAGGAAAATAAATAAACAAATAATGTATACCACATAAAGTGATGGATAACAAACAACTTTAAGAAAAACCATAGGAAAGCAAAAGTAAAATCAATCAATCCTAATCTCAATTCAAGCATAGAAAAAAGTTATGAAACCAAGCTCTTTTTGTTCTTTTGCAACTACTGACATTATATTTAACCAAAAGGAGGGCAATGTCTTGGTTAGGCTAAATTTTAGTTTGATTGAGTTGACCTACAAAATTGTGCAACCCTTGTAGAGGAAGAACATGCAAGATGCCCAAGGTCCCAAATCATTGTTTCCTAAAGATAAGTGCGAAGTTTAGAAAACTTCTAAGGATACACTATTAATACAAAAGCTTCCATCCATAAATAAGAACCTGTCTTTCAAGAAGTTGATTTCCTCTAGAATATACATCGATCCCTATCTTCCCATTACCATATAGTTGATAATGTAATGGAGAGCTCGCATCAGGAGAAGAAATGTCCATTACTCTGTTGTTCTCATACTTGTACCTGACCAAAAAAATTATGAACCTGGTAAACTGGAGTTCCCAGAAAAGCAAGAGCTGTACAAAATTTAGAACTTAGTCAGATAATTGGATCAATGGCATAATACGTAAAATCAGTATGAAGAAGTTGGAAACATGTATACATAATTTATATTATAATAGAACGTTTTGCTCCAACACTAAGTAGAACAAAGATAGTACACATAAATTCAATTACAGCAGCTGATTGCCACTGTAATTGTTGGCAGCACAGTTTTTATTCCAGTATCATTAGAAACACTCAAAACAAATGCATGCAAATAAATTATTCTCTGAATGACATAACAAAGAATCAAATGACCTTTTATGTACCACATCCTACAAGTTGAACTTATAAAACAAAAGGGATCAAAGTTCGTGGTATAAATGGCCATTAGTTGACAAAGGGCACTACGGGCTACGGGATTCTCAAAGTCCAAAAATTGGTTAAATAGAAAGTATTTTTTCTGGTATACTGGAACTGTAAATGACAATACCATTATACTTTCTCCACCTGAAACGTTATCAAGTGCCGAGGTCGTACTTCTTTCGAAACCTTCTTGGTGCTTTCAACAATTACATCTTTTACCTTTAAAAAACAAATAATAATTGACAGACAAAGAAAGTAACAAAACAAAGGAGGGTAAAGGATTATAACACACAGCATCATGAACAGAAAGGAAAATATAACCATACCTTAAGGTTTCTGCATCAGCTCTAACATCAATTTGGTCTATTTCTCTAGAGATCAGAGCTTTCATCCGTAACGTGTATACAGTAATTGCTTGAAGTAATTGAGGAGCACTCTTAAGACAATTCACAATTACAGTTTTAACCTCATCGGGTATTTCCCCATCATAATCAAAGCCTAACTTGGCAGCTTCTAGTTGAGGATTTGAATGAAGACCACTTCCTTCATAAGCAGGAAAAGAGTGACGTATTTTTTCAATCATATGCACTGCAAGAGACTCACAAGCCTGCCTAATATTTCTTTCCCGGGTTGTTTCTATAAGAATGACATCCTCCACTGGTTTAGTACCCTTAACAGTTGAATAAACTGCTTCTTTCTCACTGTTGGCATTGAAGCTGTTAATTACTTCAACCGAAGACTCAGTACTTGACCTTTGAGCATCCCTTGCTAGATCAACATACTGATGAAGACGTTTATGGTACTCTGCAAATATTTTTGCAGCTTCATCACACTGCTGATCATATGCCTCTAACATCACCTGCTTATGTCTGCACCATGAATAAGGCATATATTACAATCTTTTGAGAATAATATCAATTCTATCACCCTTTTTTTCTACAAATACCACTTATCGGCTATTACTAGTTTGAAAAGACAAAACATATTAGGTTCAATGACTAAATAATGTAAGCCCTCTGATTTTTCGTGGAAATCAGAGGTTCAAATTAAAAGAACCATAGGTCATATTGATGCAACATATCATTTTCGGAAAATTTACAAATTCTCTGCTAACCCGGAACACACATACAATGAGAAATACACCAGGGCTCAAATATAGCATGTGCCTATTAGGACGTAACTTTGCCATTATATATGAAGCCAAGACAACAGAAAAGGCATAATCAAAAATTTCATTGTCTAGCCTTTCATCTGCATTTATTAAAGAGCAAAAACTTACTGATAAACAATGAATCTGCAATGAACCTAGCATAATATTTTGAAACCCAAACCTGTAATTGGTGCGCTCGTCAAGCATCCGCTTTCTCTCTGCCTCCTCCCTGGAAACTTCCAACATCCTGGCCTTCAAATCTTTCTTCTGCCTTCTCACAATGTTCCTCAACCTCTCCACTTCTTTTGCCGCCATCTCCCTCTCCTGTAATGCAGCCTCCCTGCTCTCCGCTGTACTCGAGCTCTCCCCTGCCGTCCTCTCCTTCCTCCTCCCCTTAATCTTGCCCTCTTCCTTCCCTAAATTAGCCAAATTGCCACTCTCACCACCATGAACCATTATGTTCCTGCGAATATTCTCCACAGTCTTCTCCGATTTGACTCTCTTTATCAAGAAATTCCAAACGGGAATCATATTTCCACGGCAAATTTTCCGAAGCGCATCTATTGACGGCAACTGTGACTTGCTCGAGGCGCCGATTGAACCCAATGGCCTGTATCCCATCTCCTTTTGGAGCCATTCCAGTATGGCCTCAGGCTGCGCAACAGTGGGAGAGCTCAACGAGCTGCTCTGCATTGTAAATAAACGCTTAGGGTTTTCCAATTGCCGAGAAGAACTTTAGGTACAACTAGATTGCCATAGTGAGGTTTTCAATCGAATACCACCAAATTCTGTAGATTAAAAGCCAAAACCCTTGTTCCCTAAAATGGAGCTCCTCGAGCTCTCACTGTGGAGAAATGCAGGCTCCCAAAGCAAATTGGTTGCGAAATACGAATCTGGCAAAGATTACGTGGAATTGTATGCAGGGAGGGCTGTGACAAGGAGATCTGACAAATGTGGCAGGAAGATGCCTCGACAAAGTGGAGAGTCGTCTTGCTTGGACTCGGAGGTTCAAAAATGGAGGTCCCGCTCTTGTTGATATTTGATCGACTGTTAAGAAATGTATGCAAATACGTACAACAAGACAAGAATTGAATCTTTCGCTGCTTTTTAACTCCTTTTGAGGCGGCAATCGCTGCAAGTCTAGTTATCTTTCACACTGAGCCTGTGCGATGTGTAGTCGCAATTTGGCAGAGGGATGGATGGGCCGTCCCAAGTCCCAACCAAACCAACCTTAACACTTCAACAAACGCTTCTTTGGTATAGTCAAACTAATTATCTACAACCAATTTAGTTTGAAGCTCATAACCTTAACTTATCAATTTATCATGTATTTTTGTTAACTACGCCGTACAAATGTATCCTCTAGACATCCGATGTGGTTAAACTCAGACCGTCGGCGTATTTGCATAGAAATTTTCCACCCGACGACAAGATAATTGGGTCAAAACCGAAAGTCGTATGGTCACAGGGAGTATTATTTCAATTGGAATTAAACTCAAGATCTCGTCTAGGGATGACAAAAAAATGATTATCGATCAAATAACATCATGTGTTTACGAAATATTTATATGTCAAAACTTTAACCGGATTAGATTTTAGACATATTTAATTGACTAAACCCGGATTGGTTTAAATCGGGACGATAATCTAATTCGAGTTAGGGTCTGAACAAGTAAATCGAGCAAGATTTATGTGTTTATATCCGGACCCGATTTTAAACTTGACAAAAAAGTTTATATTTGGACTTGAATTTCGGACATATAACTTATGTTCAAATTTAATTTAATCTTGGTCGAATAAATTCAATCATAACAAAATTTTGTCACCCCTAGCCTCGTCCATAGGGTTTTTTTTTTTTTTGAAAAGGTCAAAAGACCTAATATATATTTCAGAACTCACCACGTGAGTAAAAGAAATGGAGACCATCAAAGGTACTCGGGCCACCATAATGATGGAATACAACCAAAATAAGAAAGTTGGACAAAACATATAATAATAAGACATAAATCAGCTTATAAGACGCCTTATACTAGTTCTCCTCCTAGGCCTTGCATATCTCTTTCCCAAGCTAGCTTCTCTGCATAAACAATATTCACAACCGAGCTAGGAACTTCCTCAATCCAGACCTGCATGTCTTGGACGAGGAGCGCATGTTTGGCCATGGAATGAGCAGCCAAATTTGCTGTACGTCGCACAAAGACAACCTTCCAACTCATGAAATAGCCTAGCAATCTCTTGATTTCCTCTATCACTTTACTCCATACAGCACGGGTTGGAACACTCCCATTAATTGCATTAACAATGACAGCAGAATCACCTTCAAATATCAACTCAGTAAAGCCCAACTCAGAAGACAATTTCACTGCTTGTAAACAAGCCAAAGCTTCAGCCAAGGTCGGGTCTAGTATAGTAGATCTCACCAATGCACAACTGGCCAAAACGTCTCCATATTCATCTCTAAATACAATACCCATACCTGTACGATTAGTTTGAGTATGTATAGCAGCATCCCAATTAGATTTAACGACATTCCTAGGAGGACCTCGCCAAAACTCTAGTATCCGTTGATTATTCTCCGAAATTCCGCCAGGTTGAGGGACTTCCAAGCTTTGTTTAGCTTTAATAAAATCATCAGCTGTATGAATGCCTCTCAAGGCTATCTGTGTAGGATGCATAAAATTCCCTTCATGTACAAACTTATTTCTCCTTAACCAGATCATCCGCATTGTGATTGCCAAAGTAGATACTTCTTGAGTAGAAAGAACACACCTTATATCATTCCAAAACTGCCCAAAGGACCCATTGAAGTACGAATTCAGCTTTTGTAATTTTCGAAGACTAACACAAAATACATCTCGTGCCGAAGGGCATTCCCAAAGTGCATGGATTGTTGTTTCATTATTCTGCTTACACAATGGACAAACCGGGTTATCAAGAATATGCCTATGATGTAACAAAGAATTAGTAGGCAATATTTCATGGACTGCACTCCAAAGAAAAACCCTCGTGGAAGGAGGGACATTCAAGGACCATATATGAGTCCAAACCGTAGTACAAGGATTAGCTATTGGCTCCGAACAAGAAGCAGATGGTCATTCTCTTATTTCAATCGCACGGTAATATCCACTTCTCACTGTGTATGAACCATTGGATGTCCCATTCCAATATACTGAATCACTAACATAAGGAGACCCAATTGGTTGTTTCAATATCATGCTTGCTGTTTCCACCTCAAACAATTCCTCTAATAGTCTAACATTCCACCACCCAATTGACCAATCTATAAGAGTATCCACCATAGCTGTCCTGGGAATGCCTAACTCTTCTATATTAACATTATATATAACTGGTTCCGGCAACCAATTATTCCCCCAAATATGTACTGTTGCTCCATTCCCTATCCTCCACCTCAATCCATCTTCTATCAAATATCGTACATTCAAGAAGCTTGTCCACAAGTAAGAAGCATTTCTCTTCTTCTCCACCTTAAGGAAATCAGTGTTCGGAAAATATTTGGCTTTCAATACACGACTGGATAACGAGGTTGGGTTTATAATGATTCTCCAACACTGTTTCGCAAGTAATGCATCATTGAACGCCTCAATATTTCTAAAACCCATCCCTCCATTTTTCTTTGATTCACAGAGTTTAGACCAAGAAAGCCAAGCTTTATAAGTACTTTTAGAATTATCACCCCACCACACCTTACGTAGGATTTGATCCATCTCAGTACAAAGACTCTTAGGAAATTGAAATAATTGCATTGCATACGTGGGTATAGCTTGTAACACAGATTTAATAAAAACTTCTTTACCTGCCTTGGATAAGTTTCTATGTGACCAACCCATGACCTTCTTCCTCATTTTATCTAAGATATAAAGAAATGCCGACTTCCGTGATCTTCCAACGATTGCCGGCAACCCCAAATATCTATCATAATTTTTTGCCTCCACAGCCCCAATCATAGAAATCATCCGTGCTTTCTGTAAAGGAGAAGCAAATCGGCTGAAAAAAATACTGGTCTTGCTGTAGTTGATCATTTGACCCGAGACTCTTCCATACTCAGTTAGAATACTGAAAATGCACTCCCAATCCTCGTCTTTGACACGGCAAAAAATAAGGCTATCATCGGCAAAAAGCAAGTGAGAAACACGTAGCCTGCCTCTACCAAATGGGAATCCACGAAAAGTATGAGCAGCATGCGCAGCATTTAAATTACTACTCAAGGCTTCCGTGCATAAGACAAAAAGAAGAGGAGAGAGTGGATCACCCTGCCTAATACCTCTTGTTGGGATAATCAAGTCCGTAGTAGAACCATTGACAAGGACTCTGTATGTCACCGAACTGATACATTGCATAATCCACTTCTGCCATTCATCAGAAAAGCCTAAACGAACCATAATCTCTTGTACAAAATGCCATTCCACCCTGTCATAAGCTTTACTCATATCGAGTTTCACCGCCATGTAACTTGTTCTACTCCGGGCTAATAAACTCATGGAATGCAACGCCTCATAGGCCACAATGACGTTATCTGTAATTAGCCTGTCTCTGATAAAAGCAGACTGATTACCTCGTACACATTTATGTAATATAAGTCCCAATCTGTTAGCCAAGATTTTTGAGATAATTTTGTATGATACATTACATAAACTGATGGGGCGAAATTCAGTTACCTTGAGTGCTTCTTTTGTTTTGGGAATCAAAGCAATATGAGTAAGGTTGACATCAGACTCCATAACTCCAGAAGCAAAAAATTCAAGCACAGCTTCTATCACACATTCACCCACTGTATCCCAATGGCTATGATAAAATCCAGCCGAAAAACCATCCGGGCCTGGAGCTTTTTGATTACTTATACTACGTACAGCATCCCACACATCCTCTCTAGTAACCATTCTACATAAATCTTCATTCATCTCCGTATCAACCACCTTTGTTACTGGATCCAGAAAAGAGTAATCCTGCACTTCATTACCTGCCGAGAACAAATTGGAAAAATATTCATGAAATGCTTCAGCGACACCCACCTCTGTACTCCTCAAACCCCCATCCTCATCAACTATCTGATCAATTCGCTTCAAATTCTGTCTTATTTTCATACTAGTATGGAAAAAACTGGTATTTTGATCGCCAGCTTGTAACCAATGTTGCTTACTCTGATTTTTGAGCACCTCTTCTTCTTGCTCACGCAATTCATTTAACTGCTGTCTTACTACCGATATCTCCTCTTGTTTACCAGCATCCTCATTAGCAACTAGTGAATCCAATCTTCTCTTCAGGACTTTTTCCGTGTTGCTATATTTTTGTCTCTCCTTAACCATCCATTGCTGAATTTTTGGGCCACATTGTTGAAGGTTATTCTGCAGACTTTTCAAAGCCATATGACCACCCTCCCTACCAGGTCTACGTACCCATTGTTGTCTCACCAATTGCTTGCACATTTCCTTGGCTCCTAAGTTCGGCTCGTAACGGAATCGCTTAGTATGGGCACCTCTTCGTAATACTCGATCATCCCAACATACATATTGACAGCTGTGATCAGATGATGTAGTATTAATGTACTCAACTTGGTAGCTACCCCACTTCACTAACCAATCCACAGAAGCCAAAGATCGATCCAATCGTTCCTTAATAAAAGACTCAGGGCACCCTCGCCTATTACTCCATGTATATTTATTCCCCCTGAACCCCAAGTCTAACAAGTTACAATCTGCTAATGCATTATTAAAATCATCCATCAATGAACCACATCTGACACTACCCCCAACTTTCTCTCCACCATTTGAAATGGCATTAAAATCTCCTACACATAACCAAGGAGATTGTATCGAACCAGAAAGAAAACGTAACAAATCCCATGAAAATTTCCTCTGTGACGCCTCAGGATGACCATAAAAGCAGGTTAAATTCCATGAAAAAACATCAGACCCTTCCTTAATTTCAACATGAATGTGCCAAGTAGAATAAGAAAGCACTGAAATATCCACCTCTTCCTTCCATAGTAACATCAAACCACCCCTAGAACCTATTGAATCCACTGCCAAACCATGTTTGAAGTGGAGTTTATTGCGAACAAAATCAATTTTAGAAGAATGTAGTTTTGTCTCTATTAAGAAACAAATGCGTGGGGACTTTATTCTAACCAAATGGCCAAGTTCACGGATTGTAGATCGGTTCCCAAGCCCTCTACAATTCCAGGCTAGAAGACTCATTGATCTTGGCGGGGCTGTTGAACAGCCTCCGCCGAAATAATACACTGCTTCTTATTCTCCCCTATCTCCACTTCCGTCAATATTTTCCCATTGCCTTTACTTCTTCCCACATTATCTTCGACAATCTCCATAGTTTGAGCAGTATTTTCTCCAATGGCCCGTGCTCTCCTCTTCCAGCTAGTTTTCTGGCATTTTTTTTCTGTAGTATGGACATCTCGAGAAATCATAGCTTGCACCACTTTCTCATTCGCCTTTGTGGACTTGTCCATAACATCCATGGACTTATTACCATGGGCCCCCAATGGGCCCTCTTCATAATCTTTTCAACTCCGTGATTTGCTGATGATAACTCCTCAAAAGCAGTTCCCACCTTATCTGGCTCCCGTGATTGACTCCCATCAGCACTTTGACTCTTTTGATTGCCTTCCTCCGGTTTCCACAGATCACCGGACGTAAAAGACCGCCGCCGATTCTCATTACTGTTCATACTTGGTTGCTTCCTTGTAAAACTTGGTGCCCGTATCCAATTCCCATACTCCCATTGATCTTCATCTTCATGTAGACGACTAGAAGACACCACCGGACATCCACCTTTTTCATGTGTTATACGCCCACACTTATAGCAGAACTTTGGAAGGAATTCATACAAAAAACCCACTGTCACAGAACGATCCGGCAGATCTAACTTTTTTCCCCTAGGAAGAGGATTATATAGAGGAATCAAAACCCTAATACGCAAATACGGTCCCCATCCTAGTCCATCCTTTTGAGTATCAACATCCATACAGACACCAATTGAATTGCCAATAAGCTTCCCAACTCTCTCCGTCATTGCCGCCAAAGGTAGATTATGTACTTGCACCCAAAACACCTCTGAAACAAAAGGGATCTCCCGCACCGGAACTATACTCTGCATCTCCTGTAGGACCAATAAATGTCGATCGAATAACCAAGGCCTCCCCTCCATAATTTTTAACTTGTCCTTTGTATTATCAAAGACGATTGCAAACAGATTGCCCCCAAGATCCTTAAACTTAGGATGCTGACGTAATTTCCATATACTTTTCATAGTATTGGAAAGTACTTCTCCAGTAATACTTCGTTCATGAAAAAGTTTCCCTAATAGACTCAACTCTCCCTTTGTTGATGAGGATTCCAGATCTTCTCTTCCGAGATGCAACCCCTGCTCTTCCACTCCTGTAAGGTTTAACTTCTTCCACTTATCTGTAAGATCCTCCATAAGGAAAATCACAGATTATCCTTATTGCCACACAATAAGAACTCCCCTTACACTCTATCGAAGAAGAAAGAGAAAACTCTTTCGGTCGAGAGAAAGACTTTTTACTATCAAATGGACTTTTTACTCGTCCATAGGGTTTGGCTCCAAAGAAATTCAGACAAAAAATTTATCATGTGTTAGACTTTAGACATTGAAAATAAGTGCATGGTAAAGCTTTCTAATGATGAGGCTTACTGAAAAAAGTAAAGGAGGCAAAAAAATTGTTGTACATTTATAATTTGGTGAAATTGATTCCATCACGGCATCACCCCAACCGAAACCAAAAGAGCAGACAAGACTGCGGCGGGGTGGCTTCTATTCCGCGTCTGCACCGCTTTTCTCGCGCAAATTATTTTCATCCGATTTCCCAAAAGAAAAGGAGAAATATTTTTCTGGATGCATACGATCAAAGCAGGGTAGTGTTGCCGGTGAGATTAAAGAATTTCTGTGGATAGACTTTTAATTGAAAGAAAGAGATTGAAGTAGAGCATCATGGGTGTTTGTTGCTGTTTGCCTTTTGAGGATGTTGAGGAGCACAGGAATCCAAGCAGTTCAGTCTACAGGAACTGTACATGTCTCAGATGTTTTGTTCAGAATTTTCTAAGCCTGGTAAGTCTCATAGTTTCCAATCCTTTTTTGTTGGGTTCTTTTTGGTTTGATCTGAAATTTACCTTTTAACTGAAATGCAATCACACTCGGATTGACAAGTTGGGATTGTGCTTTATATTCTCTGTTGCCGTTAATTTTACTGTTATTTGAACTTCCAAGACTATATTTTTTTGTGGGAGAGGAGAGTTGGCCTTTATCCAACCTTCTATCCTCAATCTTACAAAAGGCGTTGCAAATAAGTGACGATGCCAATGTTGTTCAAGGATGGTGCTACTTTTCTCCCCTTAGTATTATGCACTTTCCATTTGAAAGTTCCAAAATGACATGATATTTGGAAATATGGGTGACTAAGAATAGAAGTTGAAGTTAATGTATGACTTCTGTTTGTGGATCTTTCCATTAGATCTGGGAGTGTAATGGCTTTTGAGTTGTCGCCTTATCTATGGTATTTGTTTTTTTACTCTCTAATCTAGGGTAGCTCGTTTGTGTATGCAGAATGTTAGATATACTCTGTTTGGGCAATGTTGGTCTTATTTTGTAGATCAGGCATTGTGGTGGTTATGGATCATTTTGAAGGACCATATACCGGTCTAAAATTAGTTGATTAATGTTCTGGAACCATTCGAAGAAAACTAGTGTGGTGTAACTGTCCTTTCTTTCGGTAATAATATCATAAGGGATGCGGTAGTTAGGCAGTGAAAGCTTTCAATCCTTGCTTTCATGGTTGGTGAAACTGCTATTGAAGCCCTTCCTATACCCTAGAATGGTTTCCTACGTTGGACGCCAGCTTGGAAAAGGGATCTCCTTTCCTTTATATGCCGTAAATTTGGATGATCAAATCAATGTCTTATGATTCATATTTATTTATTTATTCATATGTCCATCAAGGATCATATCTGACGCAGATTCAATATTTTCCTCTTTGTTTTGGTTGCCCCGTTGATGCAGTGCGCCTCATTGTTTCGAAGAGGGGATGTGCATTCTCTCTCTTCGTCCCTTCAGGGGACTGCATCTATGACTTCTAGTGCATCACTGGACAACTCCCTCTCTGACATGTACCACTCTCCTCCAAGACCCTTGCCTTATGATGCCGACCCCAGATATTTACGGTTGCAGCGTGATGGTTTGGTTTCTAGACGGGAAAAGGGTACAGGTTATTCACATGAAGAATCAGAGCCTTTAAGAAGTGAAAATGATGTGGATTCAGAAGATTTCATTGCAGGAGACAAATGGAATGATTCTACTTGCGAAGAAGGATTCAAGGAACAGTGTTCTAGATCCTCACTGAAGCTCTCACCAGCAAAAGCAACAGTTGGAATTGGGTATATTTATTCACTATCGGAAGATGAAGATGCCTGTCCAACTTGTCTTGAAGGTATTTTGTTTTTTTCCTCTCCAAAATATACCTTTAAGTGGTTTTGCAGCCACCAAGCTGAACTAGAATAACTTGATTTTATCCGTTCATTTCTAAAATATTTGACTGATTGAAAGTATCTCGACATGTGCCAAACACAATGTACGTGTGTTTTTTGGCTTCAACTTAAGTAGGAAAATCACTCTATTACAGGATTCATGATCTCTGCCAAATTTTTCTTTAATATGATACTTCTAATGGTCATAAATAATAAATTGATTATGACCCACCTTTTCTCAGATATGTGCATTCTCTGGTAGTGACGCTTTATTCTTTTAACTATTTTAGTTAGAAAGTGAGGAACAAGTATAGGAATTGGTTTCTGCTTAAAGCTATTTAGCAATTGGCAATATTGTACATTAAAGGAAAAGAGTAACTGAATAGGCAAGCTTGGCTTTGATTTCTAAATTACAGTAATTTAACTAAGGTCAGTCTTCCTTAATAGTTTAGTAAATGAAGCATGCTGTTCTGCACATTCCTCACACAAATCACTAGGTTTTCTCACTCATAACCTCTCTCTAGGAATAACAGGATATTAGGATGCATTTGCATAAAAAGTGAAGAAAAAATTTCATGCCATGGTTTGCTTCTTTATCTCCTTTTTGTGGCCCTCATGGTCAAATGTGCCCAATCCTGAGAATTAGCATTGATGACAAAGGCAACCTGCTTAGATGAGGAGATTTTCAAGCCAACTTGGGAAGTTGAAACCGCATACTATGGCTATAGGGTACATATTGCTGTCAAATAATGCCTGATGGTGCATAATCTACTCTTTTGAAGCACAGGTTTAAAACTATGAACTGTTTTAACATTAGTGTCCCCTTCCATATGCAGAATACACTCCAGAGAACCCTAAAATAATGACAAAATGTTCTCACCACTTCCACCTTGGTTGTATTTATGAGTGGATGGAGAGAAGTGACAGTTGCCCTGTTTGTGGAAAGGTAATATTCCTTTCCCTGTAATTATTTTAATTCTGTGTATGCTTGCTCTGTAATTGTTTGCCTGCTAGTTTGTATTGTGGCTTATATCGTCAACAAAAGGCTTAAGAAGTTGGCTCCATAAAAGCAGACAGGGAGAATGCAACTTGTTTTTTGATGAACTTGCATGTGTGGTTCTTTTTTTATTTGTGTTACATGGCTTAATGTATAAGAATCTATTTTGTGATTTAAAAAGAAAAAAAAAATTGTCCAATAGCGTTTTGCAGAATAAATATAAATGGTGAAGCGAGGCTTAAATGGTAGGCATTTTTTAGGGCATTTTGTTTGAGAAATAATGATGTTTGCCCTGCAAATGTTATATCTTAGTTACGTTTCCTTGTCATCTGGGAAGACTCAAGTTATCTAACATTCCAAAACTGGGGATGAATGCATATCTTCATGGGCATTTTCATTCCCAATTTATTGTAAGTTCACTTGGTTATGTGTTTATGTGCGCATGTCGAACATGTCACGTCTACTTAATGGAGTTGAACTGCTTGGTTGTGTTATTACCAGGATCCTAATGTAACATCCCTACTTCTTTGCATGTTACGTGACGAATATTGTGTGGTGATATGCTTTCGGAAATTGTCCATGATGTGCTGTTTTTTGTTAGATAATTTTTGCTCACTTACATTCATTTGTCTGGGTTCTTTAGGTGATGGTGTTCGATGAAACGACATGGGCTTCAATGAAGGATGGAACCAACAACATGAGAAATTAAAGACGAGTGGTATAGAGTTCTTTGTGAAGTATTGAAGGTTAAAGTGTTTGGCATCCATGGTAAATATGAAATTGTTACGGTGACAATATGAATATCTCCAAATGTCAATTTTCTTTCTGAGTTATGAAAATCTGGCCAGTCTAGAAGATGTGAATGAGATGAAAAGAAGCTGAAAAGGAACATTGATTTTCATTTGCAAATGCAAATCTTTGATCGGTTATAACTCTGGACGACAAGATTCTAACACAAAATTTACACGTAAGTTCGGCGGTCCGGTTAGCTGGAGATGCCTGTGTATTTTAAGAATCAATTACATCTATGGATTCGTGATTCATAGTTGCAATATTAAGAAACCCAAATCGCCATAGGATCACACAAGACATATACGAAAATCATGATCCAACGGTAATATGCAATGCAAGGAAATATGAGAGAATGAGAAACTCACAAAGTAAAACCACAGGTGTCTGGTTTTGACTCGCGTAAAATGAGATAGGTCTGAGATTGTGACTTTGACCTTTCGGTCTTGCTGGTAACCCGACCCGTCCGACTCCAAGTTTCCAGGAAACTGCCGCAAGCGGTAAGTCAAAAATATCTATCTGAACACAAAATTAGAATGCGTGCTTTATTTCTCTCGAGGATTCGGTTCTCACGAGCTCCTCCGATTCAGGTGCGTGGTTGCGTTCTTGGATTAATTTCTTCATCGATTCGTCTCTCACGAGGAAATCGTAACGTCTCTCCTACCAATGATTCTTTCTATTTTTTATTTCGATTTCCGGATTCTCTGTTTGACAGATGAAGATTTTAACCAGACAGTTCGAATTGAATTCAATAATTTTTTTTTAGTCTGAACATAAGTGTTTGCGACTTTGTGATGCTTAGGTGAATGTTGTCATGTACCGGAAATTTGAATTCTTTGTCTGATTTTCCATTTCCTTTCCCCTTTTTTTCTCAGTTGCGATACAGACATTACCGATATCCTAGGTTGTCGCCTCCATTGTTCAAAATGTTAAAATTTTGAATTAATTATTGTAACTGTATATTTGATATATCCGTTTCAACCTCTTAAGTAAACAAATATTGAACGAAATTTTGATCGATCCGGTATCATACTTTCAATTGCTTGTGTAATATAATTGTATATGAGGTCTCATTTTTTTTTTCCCATGATCAGGAATTGTAAGGATGAGAATGGACATTGATGTGATTATTGGGGAGACACCCAGACCTGTAAATCTCCCAACCAAGAGTGCAATCTATGTGTGGGGCTATAACCAAAGTGGTCAAACAGCCAGGAAGGGCAAAGAGTCTCAACTGCGGATTCCAAAGCAGCTCCCTCCAGAGCTATTCGGGTGCCCGGCTGGTGCGAATTCCCGATGGCTGGATATTGCTTGTGGCCGTGAGCACACGGCAGCTGTGGCCTCCGATGGATCTCTTTTTACTTGGGGTTTGTTCTTTTAATCACATTGCTTAAAATTTACATTGTTTGTTCAAGTTTTTGCTGTTTGTTCATTTCGTCATGTTATTTGGTCTCGTTGTGTGCATGATGAATTTTGCTATGCATTGTCTCACTTTATCTAAGGCGAGAGTTGATGTGTTATTTTATACCTACCTATCTATGTTTGTCTTGGTGGATGAAAGTCGGAAGAGATTGGAATTTTAACAGAAGGTCCAAACCTCCAAATTGTTTGCATCCTTCTGCAGAAGGTCCAAGTATATGGTATCAATTTGATATCAGACATGTCAATATTCTCTTACTATTGTGACAAAGTTCCTGGCTAAATGCGGCAGAGGAACTAGCTCTTTCACCATGGTAGTGGATAAGTTGATCCTCAAAAGTAAAGCTTTTTATGAAATGGTCATACATGGAGACTACACGTTGTGAATTATTCTGTCTAGTAATAGAGCAGAGAATGTCCTTTTACATTATTTTTTTATAATATAATAAACTAATCAAGTCGTCTCATAGATTTTCTTTTAGACACATGATTGCTTATGATCGTGCTGTGATTATAATGTCATATTTTTCATTTTTTTGTGCTTATGTTTAATGTTAGTCAAGAAAAGTACTTGCTAGTGTTAATTTTCCCGTATGTAAAGGTTAATGTTATCCATTGACCAGGCGCTAATGAATTTGGCCAATTGGGTGATGGAACTGAGGACGGTAGGAAAGATCCAAAGAAAGTAAAGCACTTGCAGACAGAGTATGTCAAATATGTGTCTTGTGGAGCGCATTGCACTGCTGCTATTGCAGAACCTCGTGAAAATGATGGAACTATCTCAACAAGTAGGCTTTGGGTTTGGGGTCAAAACCAGGTAGTATATTTTATTCCCCAAAAACATATTTTCATTTCTTCTTGGTCTTAGTGATGCTAATTAAATGCTTTACTCTCCTTTCTTTTCAGGGATCCAATTTGCCACGTCTGTTTTGGGGAGCCTTTACTCCAAATACGGTATGACAGAAATGTTAATTATTGATCTGAATATTCTCTTTTATGAATAATCAACTTATTTGTTAAGCAACATAGTAGTATTGACCGTTCATTTGGAAAATGAGCAATAAAGCTTGAAGATACGTTGATTTTCTTTGAAGAAGGAAACACATAAAGTTCAAGTATTTTACTTTCTTTTATGACCCGGATAATCAGTGGGTATGAATAGGATTTTGTTAGACATAAGCTATGAGTAAGATGTATATAATTATATAGTACTATTGGAAAGAGAATTTTATGTTCTAGTTATCTAGTACACCGAAGTGGGTGTTTGGATTCATGCATTAATTATGATGATAAAAGGCAAATAACTCTGTGCACAAGGCTCCCGTAGTGGGCGAGGTCAGGGACAGGTAAGAAAAGTACATATTATATACTGCTGATATGCTATTAATGATGAGGCTGATGATGATATAAATATAGATGGACCTTGGTGTTATCTATGGGTTTCTGAAGACTATTCAGCGCCAACCGTGCACCATCAACAGCAAGAAAGCGTCTCCCATCAAGCCTATCCATAAGCCTGTTCCTAAGACAATAGGCATGAAAGGCCTCTACATTGGCAGAAACCTATCTTGTTTTCCCCAGTCATTGATGAAATTTTGTGAGGAAAAGTACCAAGGGGAGTTTTCATGGCATTTGTATTAAATGAAACATTCTGAGACCAACAACCACTTTGACATTCTTCTCCAGTACAGCTTTCTTATTCTTTACAAACTCATAAAGACCCAGAAATCATATTTCAGTGAATCCGAGTCGTAGTAGATGTTTTGCCAATATTTCACCCTTTTACATTTTACACTTTCCACTGCGAAAGATACAATCAGGCTGAGGCTAATTCGTTGTAAAGATTAGAATTTCAAAACCCGTTATGCCAGGAAGCTTTCTAACTCTTTTGCAAAAGAGATCTTATCATTTGTTGAGAGAGGATTTTGTGATTTTGTCAACTTTTCAGATTATGTCTGCCCGAGATTTACGATCTATTACTCCACGAGTCCACTCTAGTAATAAATTGATTTCAATTGCAAGCTCTACCTATATCCATTTTTTTTCAGTATGAATAACAATTCTGTTTTAGGCTTGTAGCTTATCAAGTATGAAACACTAGTATGGAGAGGCTACCTAGGGATCCAGGTAGGATGGGGAGAGCCTGTAAAGCCCGTGGAGGCCCGGTGGCCATAGAGTGTGCCAACGTGGGTGTTGGCTCAGTAAAGCGGAGGGTATTGATAGAAATTCCCACATCGGAAAGATGGAGGAGTGAAGTGCCCTTTATAAGGAGGGCAAATGCCACTCCTTAACATGTCCAATAGGTTTTCACAAGGGCCCATGAAACATTGGTATTGTGGAGGCCCGTTGGACTACATCCGGTCCTGTTGGATTGTTAGGGTGGGGTTTGGGCCTAGACTCTCCAGAGCCCATGAAACACTGGTACGGAGGACTCCTTATCAGAAGTCATCTTGTTGGGTCTATTTAGTTTATTTATGTATGCTGAATCACATGTATCATCAATCAATGTCGTTGATTTCTTCAATATCGTTTTACATCATTTAGTGAAACCTAAAGTTTATCTTGTCATAGATTATCCGCCAAGTGTCCTGTGGGGCGACTCATGTGGTGGCTTTATCAGAGGATGGCTTACTACAAGCTTGGGGTAAGTTAATTTGACCTCATCTTTATTGTGTAATGTCATGTTGATTTTTTTGTGGGCATAGTATTTTGGCTACTAATTTTGGCAGTTATGTGCCATTGATTCAGAATATAATGTGTTAACTAGATAATAATAAAAAATTAAAAAAAAAACCATGTGAAACTTAAGTACTTGTTTCTTGTTGCCCATTAATTGGTATTTTGAATGTTGCTTTGTGATCTAGGCTACAATGAATATGGTCAACTCGGGAGAGGTATTACTTGTCAAGGTCTACAGCGGGCTCGTGTAATAAATGCTTACTCAAAATTTCTTGATGAAGCTCCCGAGCTTGTGAAGATTGTGAAGGTGTCGTGCGGGGAGTACCACTCAGCTGCCATAGCTGAAAAAGGCGAGGTGTAAGTTATCTGAAGGACTTCATGGATATATTTTCTGCATTTAAACTTGAGAATTGTGGTTATCCACATGACACAAGTGATTCTGTTTGAAGGTTAGGAATTCGTCATTTGGGACCTCACCTCTAGTCAGGGGGCAGAATGCAATGGAAATGGGATGCATTTTGATATGCAAGTCTTTTCCTCTTAGCTTGGTTGGTCCATGATAAATATATGCTTATTTCGCTCATTTTGGAGTTATTAGCTTCATTTGTTGATGAAGTTATTTGTGCCATTTGTACATGCATTTGCCTTTTATGTTATTGCTCTCAATTACTTCTTTGGCTTATTCTAGATATGGTGAAGTAGTACTATTTTGTTCCTTATTGATGGTTGCTAGTACCAACTCTTACGATTCTCATGTCGTCTTATTTTACTTTAAAGCGCATAAGAGCTATATATAAGGACATCATCCACACAGGTTTTCCTGTTGTTAATTGATCAATGGAATTGCACACTGATCTCATTCTAGAGTTAATAGTTATGGTTCTTGGGTTGGTTTCTGCTTAAGCTTTGTGATCTTTTTTGTCTTTGCATAAAAATTATATATATATTTTTTCTCGTTTGGGATTGAACCCGCAATAGTCCTTGTTCAATGCAAAATCTTGCAAATAACTGTACCTTTGCTTCAATACACAGTTGTACCTTTATATGAGCCAAAGCATTGGATGTCGTGTGTGTTAGTCAGTATTTAAATATGAAGGTTTGATTTGAGTTTTTATATTGGCTTCAGTGATGATTCCTGGACAATAGAATAGTATGATAAGATGTAAATATTTTTTTCTTGTAATAATGACTACTATTATAAAGACATCTACATATTAATTCTATCATTGATGAATGTTCTCTTTGGGTCTCGCAGGTATACCTGGGGTTTAGGGACTATGGGTCAACTAGGGCATTGTTCCCTTCAGTATGGCAATAAAGAGTTAATACCCAGGCGAGTGGTGGCTCTTGATGGAATCTTCATTGAGGATGTTGCTTGTGGTGGTGTGCACACATGTGCTGTGACTCCAAAAGGAGCTCTTTATGCCTGGGGTGGCAGTCAAGCAGGGCAATTGGGCCTTGGGCCCCAGACTGGATTATTTTCTTGCATCCCTAATAACTCTGAATCATATCTTAGAAATATTCCTGCTTTGGTTGTCCCAACCAATGTGGAACTTGTTGCTTGTGGTCATTCTCACACCCTTATTTGTCAAAGGGATGGAAGAATCCATGGATGGGGTTACAACAATTACGGTCAGGCAGCTAATGATAAATCTACGTATGCCTGGTATCCATCACCGATTGATTGGTATGGTATAGTGAGGCCATTTTTAATTTGTGTGCGGGGGATTATATATTTCTGGCCTTTGATTGAAAGATAAGTATTGCAGGTGTGTTGGGGAAGTGCGAAAACTAGCAGCTGGTGGTGGGCATTCAGCGGTGCTCACTGATGCATGTTCCTTGAAAGAGTTGTGTGAATTTAGGCTTGCTGACAGCGTTACTCTTTTGAATGCTTCTACCATTGAAGATGTTGCATCAAGAACGGGGTCAGATGCTTTAGCACGTCTTTGCGAAAGATTGAGGTATCCGTCTCTTTATATGGAAGATAAAAGTTCTTTTCCAAACTGTTACTGCTCTTACTTTCTGATTTTTGAGAAATGTGATGTATCATTCCTTTTCACGATAATATGTTACCGTTGTTGCTTCTGCAGGGAGCATATGCTCGACGGTGGAGGCTTTGAGGATGAGGATGAGGATGATGATGACAATGGCGGAAAGAACTGAAGATGATATTTGTCTCCTTAGTAACTGCTAAAGCAGTTTTGTAGGGTGTACTTCCTTGAGGTCCCTTTTATTACCTCTCTGATATCACCCTTTATACAACTTTGATTTAAGACCTAATACCTATTCGTCTAATTAGAGGATGAAGGAGGGGAACCCTTGTATTAAGAAGGATATGGTTACTTTGAACTGTCACTCCATTTGGTCACCTTCATTTCCAATAAAGTCTGGATTCTGAATGAAAAACTGTCCGCTTATGATGAACTTGTATTACTTTCCCACTTGATATTTATACATATATAAACTTGATGGTTGGATTCAAAAACATTTCTTTGTGGAGATAAAGATTATGCAGTTTATGGGTGCACAGTTCAACCACTAGAGTAGTGATTTTGCAGTAAGATCAAATGATATCTGTTTTACTTCAACATTTCATGAGCTCAAACAGCCAGTCCAGTCAAAGTGGTGGAAACAGAAGTTTAGTCTTCTAATCCATTCACATGACGAATCATCCATGGTGGTATATGGGTACTGGAACTTGAAGGTTGAGTTTGATGAGCTCTGGTATCTCCATTGACTCCTCTCACCTGGAAAGTGCCACTGTATCATTTTTAACATACATGAGTTAGTGAATTTGCCCGTCTTAAAAAGGCCTGAAATAGAGCATGATATGTTTTATGCAATGCAAACTTCCAACCTTATCAGGTGTTCGATGAAATGCCACCTTCAACTTCAGGTGTAAAGTGAGTATGATCTGGCATCACTCTTTCGAAAGTTTATATTGTAAGAGAGGGATAGAGTGGATACCCAATGGTTAAAGCAGGAAACGGCAGCTGTGGTGGCGGCGGCGGCAGGATAAAGGCCGATGAGTTTTCAGCAAGGTTTTGCTGCTCCCACTGTGCATGCTGATCATTCAGTGTCTTCTCCTTCTCCTGGAGCTATATTTTTGTCCCAAAAAATGAATTATAGTGTTAGACGCAATGTGTTTTATGTCATGAGAAGCAATTGGAATCTAACTTCTGTGAAGGGGTTTTACCTTCTTTGCTAGCAAGTTATTGTGCTCCTGCAGTGCCTTTCCCTGTCACATAGCTACAGTATTAGGTAGCAGAAAAACACAAAATCACAAGGTTCTATTATGAAACAGAATTGCTAATGCCTTGTGAGGACATATATATATATACAATCAAGAACCAGAACAAGCAAAATTTACCAAAACCTCACCTTTTTCTGGAGCTCTGAGACAGAATCATGCATGAGCTGGTTCTGCAATATTATTAATGGCAAAATTTTCACACAAACACTTTGAATCTTTGATGATCAACAATACAATATTGCTGCAGCTTCAGAATATACACCTAAAAGCAAATTAATCAAGCTCACCTTCCTTAATCGAACACGCTTAAGGGCAGTATCAATTTGTTGCTCCAAATGTTGGAGCTCTCTAGAGCTCAAGGGATCAAGCTCTTGCCCAGTGTAGTGGCTTATGTTTCTTTGCAAGACTTCAAGCCTACTCATTAGCTTGGGAAACTCAGCGGGCCAGATATCCTGAAACAATCATGGCATTTGGAAATATTATATAATACATATTCATCTCATTATATGAACTTGGCTTGCTCTTCCACACACACACAACAATGCATAATCACATTAGAAAAATGTAATTTAGGTTAATTAATTACCTGTGTTTCAGAAGTACCAGTCATGAAATGCTGTTCTGAATACGAATATCGCTCATATTTTTCTAGGATCTGGTCCATGCTGATTCAAATTAAGAAGAAGCAATCATATACATATACACACACACACACATACATGCATGATGTTACACATGTTCCAAATGTTTAATAACATCAATGAGGATGATCATATTGAAAGAGAAACCAATTAATCACTGCATGTATGAGGAACTAGAAATTAACACCACTAATATCAACCTGACTGTAACTGGCAAAACCACAAGCATTACACTTGAGAAAGGAAAAACTTTAGAAAGTGAAAGTGAAAGTTGGAGAAATGTGTTTGAAGTCATTACATGCATGCATCCTCAACTTTTCAAGCTTTCACAATATTCTACAACCATATACTCTATTGAAATAAGAACCTTGATCCATAACCGATCTCTCATATGCGAGGCAACAACCTAATCCTTAATGCTGGCGAGTCAAATCATGAATAACGGTATCCTTATTCATGTCCCACGTATGCCCTAATGCACTCTATTGTTAAGAATTGGAGAGGTTCCCAATATATACACACACACACACATGAGAATGACCACCAAGTACTATAGTGAATTAATTAATCAATTAAATAGACATTTTGAAGTTCATAATTAGTCTTTTAATCTGTCTTATACTCATATTAATTAAAGAAATTTAGACAACATGCTTGGTCTACCCATTACTATGTTTTATTACTAATTAATCTTGCAAATCATTATGTCAAAAGAGCAAAGACAAAAACTTCTTAGATTTATTTATTACAAGTTTTATCTTTACTTTTTTTTTTTATAGAAACATACAGGCTTGTGTGGTTTCCCCCAATCCCTATAATTGTTCTTCTAAATAACAGAAAATTATTCAATGATATCTCCATTTTGTAAGCTAATAAATGAGAAACCTATTTTCCTAAATTATTGAATAACCAGCATATGATATCCTCCTAGGGACTATGTATCCTAGGTTTCTTACGCAGACCAAGCTTGCACCATGGACACAGAGCTCAAGGAGTACTTTCTCTTGGTCAGACTCAGACATGACTACACTGAGACTTGTTCTGTAGAGGTGGTTCAATTTGGTTAAGACACGTCTCACACACCCCTATCAAAAAAGCAAGCAACACTGCTGCTCCTGTGTACTCATTTTTCACTGAATATATACACACATAAGCTAGTAATCAAGACTATTACAGTAGTACTATAGTTGCATGCAAATAGTACTACTGTGTTGTAATAATAGTGTGGGACAAAAGTAGCACCATTGTTTCCATCACAGCTAATCTATACACAGAAAAAACAAAATCTTCATAATCATAGTGAGTTCAAACTTATAAATTAGTAAATTACTCATCTTCTTATATATATATATATATATATATATATATATATATATATATATTGGTAAATTTATAGTGTAATGAATTCTTTCACTTCAACATACCTAGAATAGAAAGCCTACTGAAATGAAACCAATTAATAGCAATTAAGGAAAGAAAAGTGTATCTATGTAAACAAAACAAGCATACTATATACATGAAAATGAAGACGTTAATGGTGTACTATAAATATATATATATACACACACACTATAGGAGCAAACTTTCTTGTCTCTAACTTGTTTTTTTCTTATATTTGATTGAGATATAAAAAAAAAAAAAAAAACAGGGAAATGTTAATATGAAAAACTCAAAAGATTCATCTTCTGCAATGCATGCCAAATATATAGAAATTATATATACATCCATAACCTCATGAGGAAAATAAAATCAAACATGTGTGTAATATAACAGGCAATAAAACAGTTGCTAAAATTTTCTTTTTAAGAGAAAGAGAGAGAGAGAGATGATTTAACTGAACAAGGTAGGTCAAGTAAAAAATCAAAGAAAGAAAGAAAGAACCTTGAATCTGAAGAGAACTCAAAGAGCTTCCCTTTATTGGAGAAGACAATCAAGGCAACATCAGCATCACACAAGACAGAGATCTCATGTGCTTTCTTCAGTAAACCAGTCCTCCTCTTGGAGAAAGTCACTTGCCTACTTACCTTGTTCTCGATCCGCCTCAACTGAACCCTACCTCTCCCCATTTTTTTAATTTCCTCCCCCTTCTCCCCAATCACCTACAACCTCAATAAACCGTAGATTTGGCCTCCATTAATTAACCTAATTTGAACAAAAACAAACCAACCATACCTACAACAGAATCTCTCTCTTTTTCCCTAAATGAGTGTGTGATGCATATATATATATATGTATATATAGAATAGTGGGTAGGTTTCTATTTTAGTGAATATTGGATAAGGAGGAAGCAAAGCAAAGGTGTGTTAAGTGTGTGTGTATATATATATATATATGGGAATAAGAAGGAATGGGAGAGAGAGGGAGTGTGTGTGATATGGAATTTGGGTTTCTTGTGTTTGGTGGTATTGGAAAACAAGAGTGGTATTTGGGGGTAAGGTGCTGTCGACTTCTGATTGGTTAAAAGGGTGCACGGGTCGTTACTGTCTAAATTTGAGCCACAGATTTTGGTTAGAGCGGGAGAAAGTCCGTACGTGATCTTTTCACCCTATGGTATGGAGAGGTAGATTGATAATGATAGCTACTCATCCCATATCTTTGCCCTTCTTTCTTTGTATGTGTGTGCTTGTTGTGTCATTTGTCCTGGTGACGGCGGCTTCACAACCAACAACCCCTTTTTTGTCCTTTTGGAGCAACATACATAAAATCACCTTAATGAGAGGAATAAGCACATAAATAGGAATTGGTGTTTAATAAGATATGGTGGTTCTATCCCTTTGGTTTGGTGATAGCTTATTTGATGAATCTATCTAAGACTAAATCGTATGAACTCGAGAGCTTATGAGTTCGATTCACGCTGGGAGCAAACAATATCAATGTAACTATGTGTTGGACTTTGTCCCAATTTACCCTCATTTCATATGGAAAACTTTAGTACGCATGAGCCTAACGACATGAACTTAGACACATATCAAATGTCTAGCTAAAGGACAAGATTGTACGGTATCAATATTCTCAGTTACTAAAAAAAAAAAAAACAAAGACATTGTTACAATTAGTGTTTGTCTTATGAAGGGAAACGGGGTGTTTGGTGCTTTACATATCTTAATTTCATAAAGTAACAACCCTAGCAAGAGTGAAACACCAAAATCCGTTCATCATTGAAGAACCTAAACAAAGAAAGAATTATTTTATCTATAATTAGTATATTATATTTTTTTTGATATTCACACTTACTAATTGTACATTATCACCCAATCTATATATAGCATTAGTCTATAATATAGTCTTTCGTGAATAATGAGATAATGTTGTTGTTATGTTTGCATTACAATATATCAATATGTAATTTATAATATTAATTACCTAGCCGGCTAGCCATATGTAAGGACATACAAACCTTTTTTTCTTCTATATTAATTAATTAATTATTTTAAAAAAAATGTGCATGCTTTCAAGTAAATCGAATCAATGGAGTGTATGCGACAATAATGTTTAACTAGGGTTCAGCGTGCATTTGATCATAATTATATATTTTTTTTGTTACCATAAAGATGTTTAAATTCATAATGGTGTAAACTAACACTATGTTTAATTAAGTGGTCCATTCTTTGATTAATTTAGATTTTTTTTGGAAACAAGGGAGGGCGAATTTGAACCCTAGTCATCAGGGTAGTATACACCATCTTTATCACTGCAATCAGTGGCTCAAGTGTAAATTAATAAAACGACATCGAAGTTGGTTGCTGGTACTATTAGTTTAAAATTTTAGTACTAGTTGTTACATATTAAATTTATATTTTTTGATAAATTATTAAAATTTTATACTATAAAGTGGTATTAATTTATATTTTATATATATAGAGTTGTTACCTTTCTTCTCCTAAAATAAAGCACTTTTGGGGACCATATTGGACACAACTAGCTAGCACATTATACTAAAATACAGAATTAATCACCTCGATCGTATATACCCTTTCAAATATCTTAATGACATTGGGGACCATTATACATGCATAATCAATCTAGCTAGTCAGAGATTTCAGAATTAATTATCAAAAAGAATGTAAATAGTCTAGAGTTTAGTGAGGAAATGTTAGATTTTTCATTGGAAAGAGCGTTTTTAAGTCTAATTAATCTCTTAGAGGACATACTTCTCGAAAATATGTTGAGCATTCAAAACTCTGATCCCATCACACTCTGCCGATAAATAGGGGATTTTCTTTACCCTTGTAACTATTAGGACCAACAACTTGGATCCAATAACCCTAATTGAATTATTAAGTCTATATAGGATACAAAAATTCGTGCAAATGTTTGTGGAAACATTTTTCTCATAATATATATAATGTATAGGCTTTTTTCTGTCAAATATAAATAGAACCATTAATTATGAAAGGGCACCATTATAAACAATAACTTTGCATTCTCTTTAAAGGAACCCTTTTTGTATTGAAGAAAAAACACACACATATATACTGAGGAGGACGGATTAATTACACTATAAGATTTTTTTAAAAAAAATATTACACTACATAATTGTACATGGGAGATCTATGAAAAAGAAGGCATTAATCTTCAAAAGTAAAGCAAGATTCCCAATCAACAATTAAGTGCAAAAGTAGAAATATTTCATTCATAAACTAATTAATATTGAATATTACACACACACACACACACATATATATATATATATATATATGTATGTATGTATGTATGTATTGATAAACGAGTATTCAATTTTATAATGATAAAATGTTGATACAAGAGGCAAAAAGAATAAAGTGCCTGAAACAACAACAGATGCTACAAGAGAACCTAAAGACCAGAATGTACACATATATAGCTAGAACACCATTAATAAATAAATGGGTTATTCCTCTAATTAAATTTCAACTGGCCTTGAATTTATTACTTGAGGCTCTTAGGGCCTTGATGTTGAAGTGAATGACAACTTCAGTCCGGCCCAAAATGGTATTAGGAAGTTTACTCAAATCCAGCCCGGTCCATTCTGTGTTTCTCTCAAG